>NW_020952380.1:4791053-4957455 GCF_900497805.2 Vombatus ursinus
TTCCTTCCTTCCTTCCTTCCTTCCTTCCTTCCTTCCTTCCTTCCTTCTTTCCTTCCTTCCTTCCTTCTTTCCTTCCTTCCTTCCTTCTTTCCTTCCTTCTTTCCTTCCTTCCTTCCAACTTGCTCCCTGACACAAAAACCCATTTTAAAAATAATAAAATTTTTCTTAAACTTTGTGAAATACTGTATGGAGCTCTAAAATGATCAAAAACTTTATATTGTAGGTGATATCAAGGTCAATGTGTAGAGGGCTTACTAGGTAGCCTGCAGAATATTGTCAATGGCGATATGCACTCAACAAATGGTGTAAAAGTATTCATTCAAGAAATTTATAATCAGAAAAAAGTTGGTTCACCTAAATACTCTGAGGGAGGAATAACAGATGGATTATCCAAATATGTCATGTGTTTTGCAGATGTTAAAAGACAAAGAAGAATTTTTTTTTTGGTAAGGCAATCAGGTTTAAATGACTTGCCTAAGGTCACACAGCTAGGAAGTGTCAAGTGTCTGAGGTAAGATTTGAACTCAGGATCTCCTGAATCCAGGGCCAGTACTCTATCCAAAGAAAGTTTTTAATAGATTATGCAGATACTCTGTGGAGAACTTCTATGATACCATGGGAAATAAGCTCAACAGTGGTTGGATGGGTCGTGATGTATGTCAAACTCATATAGATGGAATCACAGATATTAAAATGTGAAAATTAATCAATGATTGATGTCTAAAATCAGGGAGGTAGAGTGGAAAGATCACTGGCCAGGCAGTGGGAGACCTATGTCTTAGTCCTAATGCTACCACAGACTTTCCAAGTAGTATAGGACAAATCATTTTTCTTCTCTGAGACAGTTAGGAAGTGCTAACTACTGGCTAGAGCCCTGGATCTGGAATCAAGAAGACTTAAGTTCAAATCCAGCCTCAGACACTAACTAGTTGTGTGAGTTTGGGTAAGTCACAATCTGTTTACCTCAGTTTATCCAACTGTAAATGGAAATAGTAATAATACCCACCTCCCCACATTGTTATAAGGAACCAATAAGATATTGTTTGGGAAACATCTGACACAATGCCTGGAACATAGTAGGCACTTTAATAAATGTTTGTTTGCTTCCTTCTTTCCTCTTTTCTCTGGGTATAAGTTTCCTCATGTATAAAATAAAGGGATTGGATGACTAGATGACCTCTAAGTTGCATTTAAGTTCTAGCATTTAGTATTTCCTTAATGGCTATAGACATTTATAGATGAGCTGCACTAAGAAATTACTAAACAACAGATGGGCATTTTTTTTTAAATTAAGAGATTAGCCTGATTATTTCTCTGTGTTGCCCTTCTTCTTAATAAAATTCACTAAATTATTCACTAAATAAAATTCACTTAATAAAAATTCACTAAGGCATACAAATGCTATAGTATTTACTCCAAAGGGAAACCAATATAATGATTGGTTTCTCTTCCCTTTCCTCTCTACACTCACTCAATCATATTTATATTTTTGCTGCTTGGCTAATCATTTAGACAATTAATCTTGGCTGATTATTCAATTATTTTCCTATTTACCTTTTTATATTAAAGAACGAAAAGCTTTTCTGAATTGATTGCTGGTTTTGTCACACTGTTTATTTGGCACAAGACTTTTCTTGCATATCAATTTTGCACATTTTAACTTGGGGAGAAAATTAACTATTTCTTCTAGAATGGATGATGCCACAGATACAGAAAAAGAAACATTTCAGTCTACACAGATGGGTCTTATTGACATTAACTAACTAGTCATGTACCATAATAGATAGAACACTGAACCTGAAATCAAGTAAGACCTGGCTTCAAATATAGCCTCAGACATGTACTAGCTGTGTGACCCTGGGCAAGTCACTTAACCACTAACTTTCTCCATTTCTTCATCTGTAAAATGGGGATAAATAATAGTACCTACTTCCAGGTTTGTTGTCAGGATAATATTTAAAAAGTGCTTTGCAAACCTTAAAGCAACATAGAAATTATAGCTACTATCTACACATTTATTTTATTTTCATGCATGTATGCATACATATTTGTACATATGTAAATATATATGTGAATATGCAAAACATATTAAGAAGGTGGAGTTTATTAGAATAAGCATTAGCCTTTAGAGTTAGAAGACCAAGGTTCAAATATAAGTCCTATAATTTCCTAGCTGTTATCTTGGATAAGTTACTTAGCCTTCTAAACCTCAGTATCTTCAACTGTAAAATGTGAATTAGGATATTTACTATGAACTTATAAAAAGAAAATACTATAAAATTGTGAACCTTTACAAATCTCATGTTTGTTGTCAGGATTAAATGATTTGAAATACTATACAAGTCTAAATTCTGTGTAAGTTATTCAGAGATCATTACTTTCTTGAATGTCATATACCTTTAAAGATAACTTTCAAATACTTGTGATGTTCGTCCACCAAAAGGGTAATCATTCTGAGATTTAGCCCTTTGTTTTCAGCTCTTAATAGACAATTTTGTTTGGTAGCTGAATGAAAATACAGTATATATACTCTGTCCTCTAGTGGTAATATAGCTGGTCTTGCAGTGAGAAGAGATGAATTTGGGTCCCAGCTCTGACATTTGCTAGCTGTGTGACCCTGGGCAAATTGCTTAAACATTCGGAGCACTCACTTGTAAATGGGGATGATAATAATATTGATATTACTGACCCCATAAAGCTAAGAGGAAATTAGCTGTTATAGTTCTGTACTTTAGTTAACAAAGAAAGAATAACTTGATAAACACAGTATGGCTATATAACATTTCCATTTGGAAAAGATCTGTGAGATTTTAGTGGACTACAAGCTTAGTTTGTGCCAACATTTTAACACAGCAGCTAAGAAAAGCTTTCAAATTCTTGGACTGCATTAGGAGAGATGAGGTCTCCTGGTTGGATAAAATGTGTCTGTGTCTAGTGGTGGGAACCACATTTCAGGAAGGTCATAAGCAGACTGGAGTATTCCAGAAAAAGGCACGTGGGATGATTAGACCATGCCATATGAGGGTTCAGGTTCAGGGTTATTTATCCTGGAGAAGACTCAGGGACAAGGTAGATATCTTCAAATATCTAAAAGGTTGTCATGTGGAAGAGGGATAAGAAATTGCTTGCTTGGTCCCGGAAGGAGGTAAGCTTGATGTTAAAAACTTCCTAACAATAACTGTCCAAAAGTTGGATGGGGTGACAAAGGACATAGTGGAATTCCCCTCAAGTAGAGGTTTAATGACTGTTTGCATAAAGTATTTAAAGTAAATTCTTATTCTATTATGGGTTGGATTATGTGCCCTCCAAAGTTCTTTATAGTCCTTAAAATACTACATAAATGGAATGTTATTTGCCAGAATATGAGTCAAATAAGTCAGGTTTTTCAGTAAAAAAAGTGATTTTTTTAAATCTAGGTAATTTTTCTCCAAGTAATGTCCAGAACTTGACATTTATCTCACAGAAGTATAAATTTTAGAGTTGGTAAGGCCCTAGGTGGGTATAGAAGAAAGAAATCCTCACTATAACATATGGGACTTCTGCTTGAAGACTTCCAAGGAAGGGAAATCCATCACTTTTTGATGTAGCCCATTCTACTTTTGGACAACTGGTTATCTAACTAGGACATTTTTTCCTGATATTGCCTAAAATGGCCTTTTTTTTTTTTTTACAGCTTCTAACCATTACTCCTGGTTCTGTCCTCTAGAGTTAAAGAGAACAAAGATAATCCCTCCCCCTACATAGTGGAGTTTCGGATATTTGAAGACAGCTACCACCTCTCCTGCCTCACCCTGCCTTTGGTCTTCTCTTCTCCAGCCTGAACATCCCAAGCTCCTTCAGTGGACCATCACATAGACCCAAGGGCCTTCACCATCCTGGATGCTCTTCTACAGTTTATCAATATCCTTTCTAAACTGTAGTTTCCAGGACAATATGCTACAGAAAGGGGTCTGATGAGGATAAAACAGAGGAAGACCATCACCTCCTCATTCCTGGAAGAGCCCTCTGGGTACAACTGAATATCACATTAGCTTCTGGGGCTACTTCATCACATTACCAATTCATGCAGACCTTGCAATTCACTGGAACATGCAGATCTTTTACAGAATAAATGCTTTCTAACCATGCCTCTCTTATCCAGTTTTGGGAATTTGTGTAGGACTTGGGAATCCAAGTGTAGGACTTTACATTTATTTCTATTGAATTTCATCTGTATAGATAACAACTGGATGGTTTAGCTTGTCAAGTGATTTTTGTATCCCAACTATCTCCTCCATTTTGTGTTTTCTACAAATCTGATGAGTATGTCATTGATGTCTTTCTCTAACCCATTGATAAAAGTGTTATTTAACACAGGGCCAAGCACAGATCCCTGGAGGTAATCTAACAGAGATGTCCTTCTATGGTGACATTGAAACTAGAAAATTAAAATGGTATCCAATGTAACTATATAGATGACTTCTTGTTGTTCAGTTGTTTCAGACTCTTTGTGACCCCATCTGGGGTTTTCTTGGCTAAGATACTGGAGAGGTTTGCCATTTCCTTCTCTAGATCATTTTACAGATGAGGAAACTGAGGCAAACAGGGTTAATTGACTTGCCTAGAGTCATACAGCTAGTAAGTGTCTGAGGCCAGACCTGAACTCAGCAAGAGGGGTCTTTCTGATTTCAAGTTGGGCACTCTATCTACTGCACCATCTAGCTGCCCATAGGTGCAGATAAAGTCAAAGGCAGAGGTTAAAAGCAGTTGGTCACCTTTTCGCTCAGTTCAGTATTGCTAGATTGCTCTTATTTTACAGCGCAATCTTTGAAATAAAAGCTGCTCTTTCTTGTAAGGAAGTTTTTGAGGCAATGCCTTTTAGTATATAATCACAGTAATAAATACTTCCTTTGGTGTTTAATGACATTACCATTTTACAGGCACTCATTCCTTAGGTGCTCAATGAATGCCCAACGCTATTATAATTCAGCATATATTAACTTAATACGTACAGTAATACACTTATTCTAATGCACTCTATCAACTTGAAAACATTTCTTATGTTTTCTTCCCATTGGGCTCACGTAAACCCAGAGAAGACTGTTCATTTTCTCACTTGTCTGAAGCGGCTGTGCTGAGTTCTCTGACCTTGAAAAGCTTTTTGTCATTTTTTTTTTTGTCTCATAGCTCAGAGGAGCTTTCCCTCCATCAGTTTCAGTTAAACATTTGCTATGTACAAATCCAATAAACTAAGTAGCCATTTAGTTAAAACCCTCTTGGGATCAGGGCTGTAAGGTCCCTTAGGGACATTTCAAGGGGCCAATGTTCCTTCTTCAACTCTGATTTCCTAAATCATTGATCATCTCTGGGAGTCACTTTGAAACTGATCCTCAATGCCATGTCTTCTTTAGTCCATGGTGTTGAAAATAAGATGCTAGGTCTGGTACACAGCTGAATTGCTTAACCCTCTGTTTGGGAAGGAATGGGTGAATTAGCATCCCTATTGGTGGGGGAACCTTTCCCTCCATATAAAAATAGCTAAACAATGCAGTCATACACTGAATTAAGTCAGGCTGGTGTCACATAAGATGGTATGGCAAAACACTTTAAGAGACCGCAGAGCATTGGAAGGGACATTAGAAATGATAGGTTCACAAGACCATGTCTTACAAAGGATCTTAGAGATTCCAGGCTCATAGGATCATAGTTCTTGAAAGAAAAAGCACTCTGGAGGTCAACTATTCTAATCCTCTCATTTTACAGGTGAGGAAACTGAGGTACAGGATGGTTAAATGAATTGTTGAAGGTCACACAGGCAGAAGAGATGCGTTTTGTCCTCACACCCTGTAACTGTAGTCCAAACCCTAGTCCATCTTGTTCATTTTGCAGGTCACTTATTCAAGGTCACAAAGATAAAAAATGGCAGTCAAAATTAAACCCACGTGTAAGTGCTCCTAATCAAGCATTCTTTTCACTAGTCTACAATGCCCCTCTGAATGCTGTCTCTTATATTAAAAAACAAAAATAAAACAAAAACCCCAACAACACTCCGAAGGAGTAGCTCTTGTTCTGGTGTTGATGCTCAAAGCTGAACTCTCAGCTGGACTTTCTTACTGGGTCACAAACAGCCAACCAAGTAGAACATTCTGGTCTCTAGAGATCACAGGGTGCCCTCTGCGTGCTGCCATGGAGCATGGGCTCGAGCTGCCACATGTGGCTAGGTAAGCTCTTCTACTTGTTCACAGTACTGGCTGCTGGAGATAAAAATTGGGATTGAGGTGGTGTTTATACACTATGCCTAGAAAGAATCCAAGAAATGAGAATCAAGATGACCCTTAACAAATGAAATAACACAGTTATCTGGCATTTGACTAGATGATAATTTAAAATCAGGGTTGGAATTAGCTTAACTGGGCTAAAAAGGAATTCTGGAAGTCCCTCATATAACACATATATAGTAGATCTATTTAGAAAACATTCCAATGTCTCAGGCAGTCTATGTAACCCAGAGGAAAGAATGATGGATTAGGATGGAAACGTACTTCTCATCCTGACTTGCCCATCAAATAGCTTTGCTTTTTTCCCACATCTTGGTCAGCATTGTCAAGCCAGGAAGGAGGCCCAGCTCATGTACTTGGTGTGCTAATATTAATTTTTCAAAGGGGAAAAGGGGGTGATTTTATGGTGATAAAGTAAATACAAAATTTATTTAAGACACAATATTTAGGCAGCTAGGTGACACAACAAATAGAATGCCAGCTTGGAGTCAGGAAGACTGATCTTCCTGAGTTCAAATCTTGTCTTAAGTGTCTAAGACTACTAGCTGTGTGACCCTGTTTGCCTCAGTTTCCCTCATCTGTAAAATGAGCTGGAGAAGGAAATGGCAAACTGCTCCAGTATCTTTGGCAAGAAAACCCAAATGGGGTCACAAACAGATGGAGATGACTGAATAACAACAATGACAACAGCAATGTTTTGCACCGTGGTTAAAGGGGTATTGGATTTAGAGTTAGAAGACCTGGTTTGGATTCTGGCTCTGCCGTTTTTAACCTGCATGATCTTGACCATTTCTTTTTAATTCTTTATGCACATTTCCTTCATCTATAAAATAAGAAGAGTGGGCTAGATGTCATCTGCGCCCTCTTCCAGCTCTTCAATTCTATGAATGAAGAGGAATGTGCCATGGCATTTCCTAGTTCAGCATGAATAAGGAAAAGGAAGGAATGAGAAGCTCATGCGAGCTCCTACAAATGCCACTGTGGAATATCAGCGAGAAACAAAAATAAAAATGTAAGATGCCTGAAGACCTTCCCTTCCTCTCATCATTTGTAACAGAGCTCAAAATGAACAATTCAACTCAATTCAATCCAGCAAGTATCTCTTAAGTGAATGATGATAGATGTGTGTGTGTGTGTGTGTGTGTGTGTGTGTGTGTGTAGAATTCAAAGCAAGCTTTGAATTCACAAAGAGAGGTGATGTGAATGGTCACCCCCTCCCTATCCCAATACCTGACATGGAAAGCCCCACAGTTCCTAGCATTCTTAGTTTCAAAATGTTATATATGTCTGTTACTTATTGAGCATTATGACATTTGATCAAATGATTCCCGTTTCACCCTTAAATAGGCACTTCAAAATGTTGGCTCTGCATTAATGTAGGATTTTTTTGTTTTATCTAGGAGTCGACTTGGTTCATCTTTATTTTTTGCTTTTGGCTGGAAGAACACATCTCTGTCTCTTATTATAAAATTAATGGAAAAAACATGGCTTGATACACAGAATTTATTTATACATCCAATTTTCCAGGAAATATCTATTCTGTCTATTAGGGGGGAGCTATAAAACCAGAATCCAGTTTGTCCTGGGTAATTGGAGATGATTTTCATTATAATGAGGGCATCAATTCTGATTCAACTTTCAGTGACAGTTCCCTACATCCTCAAACAGGATCTAATGATTTCATTCTCTGAAATTGGTGAAAAGACCTGGGAAATGAGTTTATTTGCTCACCAGTTAATACTTGCAACCAACTGTTCATTCTGCCTAGGAGACTTTTTAAAGTACTTTTCCATTTCAAATCTCGAGTCAAGCAAAATAAACACACTTCCAGATATAGCACAACAAACTTTCCACCTTCTGTCTCAGATGCTTTTTCTTATGTGGTTGCAGAAGGAAATGACTGACACCATCAGAAGCCTCAATGGATTCAGAAGAAGGTTCACAGGAAGCTCTTTCTCCAAAAGAGACTGATCATCTGCACTGCTAATGGCTTGGTTTGAAGAATTCTGTAGGAAAAGGCCAGTAAATCTCTCAAGGACTTTGTACCTCCAGTGACATCCAATGCTAGGCTATATTGTATTTACAGAAGACAAATAGGTAACAACCGCATGTTAACAAAAAGAAGAAACTAATTAATTTTAATGGAATTCTTCTTTGCAGTCTTATGAATTTTCATGATTTTGCTAGAGATTCCATCATGAAATATCTACATGAGATATTTCTAGCATTTTATTCCAACTCTGTGGATTCCTGCCATTAGGGATCAGCATAGTATTTACACAGCATGGTAAGTTGTGAGTGGTTTTTAAGCTGCCCAAGTTCCAATCTAGTTATATATAAAATTACGTACACATATGTCTTATCCCTTCTTCCAGACTATAAGTTCCTAGAGGGTAGTAATCTTATTTTATATTTCCTTGTTTTTCCCACAGCTCCCAAATAAAGCCTGAACAAGCCTTGAACAAGGTACTAACAAGGAATTTGTTAAATGAATGAAATGTCACATTAACACAAGATCACAAGTTGCAAGAATTATAGAGAATCTAATCCCCAAACTTTCATTTTGTTGCATTTTACTTTTTGTGAGGTTGGGTTCTTTAAAAAAAATTATCGATGCCTTTTAAAAAGAGTCACTATCTAGTGACTCTTCCTCAAGGGAACCTTCTATCCTAACAGAAAAGTGTATCTAAGAGCACAGATGGGTCATGTTAGCCACACTGCCAAGGAGAGACAGGTCAGTGGCAGCTCAGAGGCACCAGCCAAGCACGAGGCTCACACAAGTTCTAGGAAAGATCAGTGTTATAGTGAGAGAGATACCTACCAGAGCACAGGACAATGGGGGTCTCAGGGCAGCCTACAGTAGCCCCATAGTATTCTTTGGCCTGGTCTCCCATTAACACTAATGACCATAGCACTGGGGTATGTGGAGCATTCAGGGATGAATAGTACCTGTGGTGTGAGGCTGACCCTTTTTCAGGGTTGCTCAACCATCTCTGGTGTCCACCTTTCACCAAACTCTCACCTGTGGCTCCAAGAAACTATGGTGTGCTCAGCAGCCACACACCACTAAAAACATCTAGGTAGACAGCTAAACCAGGTGGTCAGTGAGTTAGGGGGATGTCTACCCTAAGCATGTGAAGTCTTCCTCCAGTGGGATGGGTGGATGAGACCAATTTGCTCCATTGGCCATGAAGCAAGTGCTGTGGAGCACTTAGAGTTTGATCACACTTCCACTGCATCCTGGGCCATTGCCAGTCATCGAGGAAGAGAGAATGAGGCTGATGACTATGTGCAACTCTGCCTCACTTAAAACCAATTCTAAGGCAAGTCAAGACATCACCCAATGATGTCTTTGGTCCTCGTTGAAATGAAGGACAAACGACAATATCTAAGAGCCAGGTGTCCTGGTGCAAACCTCTAATTCCTGCTCTGTGGGAAAGCTGAGGCTGTTGGATTACTTGGGCTCAGGAACTCTGAGTCGCAGTAAGGGTTAAAGTTCATTGGGTATCCATACTAAATCTGGAACCAATATGGTGAGTCCTCAGGGGTAGAAGGCCACTAGGCTGCTTAAGAATGGGCAAACCAGGCCTGGTTTAAAAAAAAACACCAAAAAATAGAGCGAGGCAAAGCTTCTATGACAATGAGTACAGCTTACTTTTGTTCTTTAGTCCTTTCTCAGTCATGTCTGACTCTTTGTGACCCATTTGTGGTTTTCTTGGCAAAGATACTGGAGTGGTTTGCCATTTCCTTCTCCAGCTCAATTTACAGATGAGGAAACTGAGGCAAACAGGGTTAAGAGACTTGGTCAGGGTCACACAGCTAACAAGTGTCTGAGGTCAGATTTGAACTCAGGATGAGTTCAAACTAACTCCAGGCCCAGTGCTCTATCCACTACGCCAAATTAACACATTGGGCATGTCTGAAAATGTGGTTTATTTGGTATCCAGGGACAAAAAGGAAAAGAAAGGGAATAAGTATTTATTAAGTACCTATGTGACAGACACTATGCTAAATGCTTTATAAATATTATCTCATTCGATCCTCTAGAAGCATCTTGAGATAACCACAACTCTGCCTACTGGAGGGTGGCATGCTTCACACAGAATTCACTGAAGTCATGATTAGTATTGATTAAGTCCTGAGGTCCTTCAGTGGTATTTTTTTTTTACGGTATTGTGGCTATCATGTCAATTTTTCTGAATCTGCTCACTTGGGAGGGACTTTAGAGAACGTATATTCTAGCTAACATGTGAACAAGAATCAACACATACAACAAGACACCCTTCAAGGGGAACTCATTACCTCCTAAGGTGCCAGGCAGGATCATTTCACTTTTGGATAGTTCCAATTGTTAAGAAAATTTTCTTATGTCAAACTTAAATTTCCCTCTTTTCAGTTCTCCAACTTTACTCATAGTTCTGTTAGTAGGTCTCCCAATTCACAACAGAAACATCCTACACCTATTTCCTTCAGGTCCTCTTCCCCTCCCCCATTATCTCTACCCATTTCACTCGAGTTTCACCTGTCAATCATGAAAATAGGATTTCTAACTCATCCCTTTAAAGCTGATCTTTTTTATTTTTAACTTATAGAGAAAGGACTGATCATAGGGTATATAATAGAAACTGAAGAAAGTATGATTGTTTATTTACTAAGTTTATTTCACAATCTGGGCAAAAAATTAAAATGGCAGAGTAAAATTCTCTCTTTTAATTAATAACCTAGCCTATATATTTTTCCCTCAAAGAAATTTCTGGAAAGAGGTAATTAATTAAGTGATAATAGCTGAAATGCCTAGTTTGACTGTTCATGTACCATCATGAAGGGGAAAGATCAGAATTTGGAAAACTAAGAATGACAAATATGATGGGAACCCAACAGACTTAAATCCAACTCCTGTGAGGCACCCATATTGTCCCTGGAGCACCCATGTCACATCCTAGTGTTTGTTTCTTCCTCCATAAGTTATGGGTAATTATCTACTATATGATGACGGAGAAAGATTTAAAGATCTCTCCTCGAAATATCACCATGTTTTCTTAGAATATTTCAACTCACAAATTTGATGTAATTTATTTAATGTTTTCCTTTTAATGCAATGCTCTGATGATCTTTACCCAAAAGAGCCTATGATATGAATGCCAGTTGCCTTCTATCCATAAGCAAGATGGAATATGTTTATGCATGTAAATATGGAATATCATTTACTTATTCTTTTTTAATATCAATATTTACAGAAATGTAAATAATACCAAATTAATCTGTTCTGCTTGTTTGTATGCAATCATGGGAATAATTCTTGATTTCTAGATAATTTTCTAAAGTATATCTTTATCTATCTCTACATATACACATATATGTGTTTATGCACATACACACCCACATAGGATATACATCTGTGTATGTACATATAAACGAATATATGTATGCCCATATGTGTGTACACATTCGCCCACTTATATATGTATATTCATGTGTGAGTGTGTATATATATATATTCATGTGTGTGTGTGTGTATATATATGTATACATTTTGATGGAAACTTTTTGGTTTATACTGATGGATCAACTTTAGTTTCTCTATTCAACTGCATAACATATTCTGAAAAACAAGCATTTTTATCCACTTACTTTTTTGCTAACTGGATAGCTAAGCTGAATTCCTTTGAGTAACTGTGGATCTTAATTAGGTACCACTGAAATGTTCCAGGGCTTGTTCCAGGGCATTTAACAAAATGTCATTTACAAACTCCGGTGGATCTTCCCATTCTTAAAGAATCCCTTTTCTTCTTGGACTCTCCACTGGGCATTCTTTGTGACAATACATAGGTACTGGACAGACATTGTGGATGGATAATGAATTGAGCCCAAATTTCATAGCAGAACGAGAATGAGTTGGATTAACTTTGATTGTAGTACCTTGAATTTTTGTAGTGTCCTTCCCTCTAAGGCTCACATATCATTTAAATATATACTGTCTTTGGTCAACTTGTGAGGCCTGCTGGGTTCTTTTCCTCTCTTCTAAAACCTGATTACTTTTCCAATTGCTCAGCCATTTAAGAACTCTTCTTCTTGCCTCATTAAAATATTATAAAATAAACAAGTCTAACTACATGTCTTTTCCCTGGGCTATTTATAGTGAATTAATAACCTATTAATAATGTGTAATGGGAATTAGTGTGGAAATAAAAAGCCCCACATTAGGTTGACAAATTACCCTTCAGACTGATAAGGCTTAACTAATTATCTTCCTACAACAAATAGCAATCTGATAAGTAAGCATATGCTTTCCTGATAAGTCTTCAATACTATTTGTTGTTGACTCAAGTCCCACTTTTTGTGACCCTACTTGGGGTTTTCTTGGCAAAGATACTAGAACGGTTTATTTCCTTCTCTTTTACAGATGAGGACACTGAGGCAAAGAGGGTTAAGTGACTCACCCTGAGTAACACAGCTAGTAAGTGTCTGAGGCCAGATCTGAACTCAGATGAGTCTTTTTGACTCTAGGCCTGGCACTCTATCCATTTACCACCTTAGCTGCCCCCGTGGTACTACTAAAGATCCCTAATTTCATCATGGTGGCTATTCCTTCCACCTGTAGCTCTAAGGCCCTACATGCTCTTGAAGCCAGTTTTATCAGTTACCTCAAATGAAAAAAAATTGTCATTTGGTGGCCAATCTTTTGGTAATGTGCCTCTCCTACATTAAATAAACTGATCATCTTCCTAGGGAGATATACATCTGGGCTACAATTAAAGCCTTTGAAACTTAATTTTTTAAACTTCACTCTCACTTCCCTAGACTTGCTCCCTTCCTCTAATAGCTTGCCCCATTTTTACAAAGAAGAGTTAATCAAAGTAATATAACTTCTTGTCCATGTCTGACAATGTATGCCTCATTCTATACCCTACCAAGAAGAATGAGGTATATTTCACCATCAGTCCTCTGGAATCAATATTGGCCTTTTCTTTGATCAGAATCCTAATTTCTTTGAATGTTGTTCTCCTTTAAAGAATTATGGTTATTGTGTACATTGCTTTTGAATCTACTTATTTCACTCTGTAAATTTCCCTCAATTCTTCATATTTGACATTTATCACAGTGCCATAAATATCCTTTTGCATGCAATGGAGTCAGTAGTAAATGAGGGGGCAGCTGGAAGGCTCAGTTGCAAAGATACTTGAGCGATTTGCCATTTTCCACTCCAGAGTGTCCCCATTTTACAAATGAGGAACTGAGGCAAATAAGGGCCAGGTGACTTGTCTAGGGTCACACAGCCAGCAAGTATCTGAGGCTGGACCTTAACTCAGATTCTCCTGACTCCAGCATCTACCGTACCACCAAGCTGCCCTTATCTAGATATATTTATCCTGGTCTTAGTGATGGTGCTTACTTATGTCTGATGAAAATGAACATTCCTAAATCAAAGTTACCTGATATATTAATCTTATAGCACAAATTGACAACTTCTACAAAAAGTTTTATTTGACCAAAAATAATTTTTTATGCCAAGTTCATTTTCTTCTGAGACAATACTAGCATGCATGAAATATTCAGAGCCTCGTGGAATTGATTTGGATTTATTCGAGCTTAGGATAACAGAATTGGAAAGGACCTAAGGTTTGTCCTCCATTGTGACCCCCTCATTTTAAAGGTGATCAGTCTAAAAGCCAAAGAAGTGACACACTTCCTAAGGTTACATAGGCAGCGAAAGGGTCAGGACTAGAACCGAAATCTCCTGCCTCTGATTGTTGTAGTTCTTGAAGAGGACCAATGACAACAGGAAGTGTTGTCTTGACTTGCAAGTGAACTGGATTTAAGTGAGGCAGAATTGTGCAAAGACATCAGCCTCACTCTTTTCTCCAGAGTCATTGGAGTCCAAAGGCAAAACACAGGTCAAGACGACTGGCAATGGCCCTGGATGTAGTGGGAGACCTTGGCCTTTCTAAGCTAATGAGGCAACACCCATTCGGTAATGAAAGGTTAGGTAAGAATTGAGGCAAAACATGGCCTGAAGACTCTCAGAGTTAAAACAATTGCTACTTACACTCAATCAAAACTCAATGAGCAACTGAGGCTTGGGCTGGAATCTATTTTTGGCCAATCAGTGAGAGCCAGAGTGATTTGGGTTTAAAGACTTGATTAAGTAGCTCCATTTGAATCCCAGTGGGCTTTATCAAAGCCTGATTTTTCAAAGCTAGATTTCAAGAAATTATAAATGAAAACTACATGGGACAAAAGAATTAATTGTCCCAGTTTTTTTTTTTGTAAGGAAAAAAAAACACTGGTAGAATAAACAAGTAGGGGAAAAAATCTAGCTCCCAAAACTCACGATACCTTGCAAAGTATAAGTGATCAAAGTTTATATTCCTTTTGGACAGAGCTCCCACATGTAAGGGTATGACTCCTCACATGGACAGACACAAACGATAATATAAAAACAAGGAGAGGTGATGTAGTATATTGGATATAGCACTGGCCTCAGAGTCAGGAAGACCTGAGTTCAAAGTCTATTTCTGACACATACTGGCTGTCAGACCCTGGCAGATCATTGGACCCCCTCTTGTCCCCAAAACAAATTTCTAGGACAGGAGTCCTTTAACTGGAATAAGAATTGCTTTCCATTTTCCTCATCACTGTTGCCCCTATCAGGACAGCTAGCAAAGAGCTGACATCTGGATGGTATGGTGAGTAGAACTCTGGACCTGGAGTCAGGAAGACATGAACTCATATCTAGCTTCAGACATTTCTTAGCTGTGTGACCTTGGGAAAGTCACTTAACCTCTGCCTCAGCTTCCTCATCTGTAAAAAAGGTGAAAATAATAGCACCTATCTCCCAGGGTTGTTGCGAGGATCGAATGAGATAATATTTATAAAGTGCTTTGCAAATCTTAAAGCGCTATAAAAATGGTACTATTATTATATAATGTTCTTACTACCAAGAGGTCATTATTTTTTAAACTTCAATGAATTAGAGACCTCCAGGAATGTTTTACTCTTTACAATCCTTTTAGTTTCTAGCAGGGTGCCTCCTCACACACATTAGGTGTTCAATGAATGAATGAATTGGACTGAAATAACATATTTGCAATTATCTTTGTTAGGAAGGAAGGATTTTATTGGCTGAGAATATTTAGAGGATTCCTCTAGGGAGGACCCCTATCAAGATCTCTGTAATCCTTCTGTATAAGCTCTTTATGGTGAAAAAAAGATACCGTGACTCTCTAGCCATGCATTTCAGTCTCCCTGCACACAGAGAGGGCTCCTAGTTCTTATCACAAAGGTAATAATCATTCTCCTTAAACATTTGAACAAACCAAGGTAGAAAATTACTGAATCCTTCCAAGTGCCTCTCCAAGCCCACAGGCTTGAGAATATGAATCAGATGCACCGATCTAAATTTTGAATCTTTAATATTTCCTACCAAAGAAATGCCCTGAGGTAACTCTTAGCATACTGACATCCATTTGTGTAGTGAATTAATCATCATCATTGTCCTTAACATGGAACATTAAGGTAGAATTTGTACTGAATAGCATCAAATAAGGAAGCCCTTTTGCTAATGGGAATGGGTTCACTTAGGACATTAGACTTTTACTGTATTTTTGAATCTCTGCAGACTAAAATCTAAAATACAGCCCCAGGCTCCAGCCTCATAACCTGTCATGAAGGGGGGAAAAAGTTAAAAAGGGTTGCCAAGAGAATTTCTAGGAATTTTGCTTCATATTTCATTTACCTATCCTTTGTACTAAAGTTCTTCTGATGAGAAACTCATCTGAAGCTGTAATAACAATAATAATAACAAGAACAAGAACAATAACAATAATAATAATAGTTTCTAGGTGGTGCTGCGGATAGTGCCGGGGCTAGAGTCAGGAAGAGTCATCTTCCTGAGTTCAAAACCAGCCTCAGACACTTACTAGTTTTGTGACCCTGGGCAAGTCACTTAACCCTGTTTGCCTCAGTTTCCTTCTCTGTAAAATGAGCTGGAGAAGGAAATGGCAAACCATTCCAGTATTTTTTCCAAGAAAACCCCAAAAGGGAGTTATGAAGAGTCAAACACAACTGAACAACAACAAAATGATAATGATAATAACAACAACAATAAAAATGGCTCATATTCATATAGCACTTCACAGTTTCCAGCAACCCCTTGAGGTAGACAGTATAAGTATTATCACCCCCATTTCACAGATGAGAAAATTGAGGCTCAGCCAGTCACTTAGCTCAAAAGCAGGAACTTCAATTAGTTCTTCTACTAAGCTATGATTTGTGCATATCCTGAAGGACTTTTTTTTTTTTTTATCAACATAGGTCATCAGGAATGGGTTGAGGGCAGAGGGGTGTTGAAGCTAGATGGAAGCGAGATGGAAGAACTGACTTAAATTTTCAGTGTGAACATAATTTATACCTTGGAAATTGGCAAACAATACAAATCAGGGTTGGATTTATTATTTCACTGATTGTCTAGACTTAACAAAGTGATGGAGAAAATGTTAAAAAAGTACAGATTAAACTTAAAAATGTGTCTGTCCTGTGTATTTTTTTTTCGGAGAGCCTATTGGTTAACACTTACCAGCACACCCCTGGTTGAAGGTGTTTGTTTTGGTCAATGAAGAGCCATTTGAAGTTACATTGATATTTTGTGATATATATTCTGCTTAAATTGGTAATACTGAACAAATCTGGAGAAGAGAAATACCAATGGCCCTAGTGATGAGTTTAAATGCCCAGGGTCCCATTAGTCATCGTATCACATTTTTTAGGGATTTTAAACTCATCTGATGATTGGACTACATGGAATTGATTTCTCCTTGGACATTATAGTTTATTTCACGAGAAAATTACAGGAATAGTCACTTTTTCCAAGAGTCATAGGATTTGAGTTAGAAGGGGTCTCAGAGATCATCTAATCCAACACTTTCATTTTATGGATGAGACTGAGGCCCACAAAGATTAAATGTCTCGGTCACAGAACAAGAAAATGGCAGGCCTTAGGCTTGAGGCCAGGTTTTCTGACTCCAATACCAGTGTTCTTTTTATGATTACATACTGCCATCCCCATCCCCCAAATCCCTTTTACGCCTTCACAATCTGATAGGGCAATAAGGAATATATTCAAAGGACAGTCTTGCATTTTGGAGTTAAAAGGGGGAAGTGCATACACCTGAAGTCAGTATTCCTTCCCATCACTGAGAAAGTCCTCTCCTGTATGAAGCTGGTCCTGCCAGGAAATTTTCAATGCTTATCTCAGCCATTTGGAGGGCAGATACCCTTCCTGAAGTAATGGCCAGTTGTTGTTGCTGGGTTTTGTGGTTACGAAAAACTAGAATCAAAGTAGATTGCAGTGACTGTGTAATGGCTAGACAAATTGTGGTACCTGAATGTAGTAGAATATTACAGCACTTTTTGAATGAAAGGCTGAATGTGAAAAATTCAGAGAAGCATGGTAACACTTAGAGGAATTGATGAAGTAAGCAGAATCAGGAATATATATATATATATATATACATATATACATATGTATTTATTATATATATAGTCTATGTAGTCTAGGAAATGCATATATGTAGTCTATATATATATGTGTGTGTGTGTATGTGTATAATATATACTACAATAATGTAAATGGAAAGACCAAGAATGAAAATGAAGCTGAACCCTTTGTAATTATAATGACCAAGAAATTAATCCTGAGGAACAGATGGGAAAATGGACCTTCATTCCTTCTTTGCAGAGGTATGGAATTTAGCATATGTCTCAGTTGATGTACTAACTGGTTTTGTTAAACTGCTTTTTTTCCTTTTTCTTAACTTTTTCTTACACTGACTAGGGAATAGGGGAAGGATATATTCAGAAATGAAGGTGATATAAAAACAAAAGATAGCAATAAAAATAAAATAAAAACTTATATGCTGCTTCAACTAAAACACTGCAAAACACCTAATACCTCTGTTGTAAGGAAAATATTTTTCAAAAAGGCAAAAATGGACATGTTGGCCAATTAAATAGTTTATTCCAGGCCATAGAAGTCAGCTTAACATATTTTCATGTCTTACTCTCCATGCATTTCAGGGCCTGGACACAATTTCTTTTTTGAACAGAGCACTGCTTATCAACAGCCTAAAGCTAAGGTAATGCTATCAAGCTAGCACAAGGTGACATATAATCAAAGGCTTTTTCTGTTAATTTTGCTACCTTAAATGATGAACACATTGGTGCTGGCCCATCACTATTTCCTCCTCCATCTATATTTTTATCATCTATATATGTATCTATGTCAATATCCACATTATCCATATATCCATCTATCTATCTATCTCATCTATCTGAATATCTGTATACCCATTTATCTATCTATCTGAATATCTATATCTATCTGTCTATTCTTCTCTCTCTCTCTCTCTCCCATTATATGTATATACATACACACACACACACATATATATATATATACATACACACACACACACATATATATGTATGGGCTAGTTTACTTTAAGAGACAGAGGGTAACCTAAAGGAACTGAGTTTAATTGTTCTCTCTATCATAGAATCATAGTGTGAACATAGGCAAGTCATTTAATCTTTCAGTGGTCTAAGAAGCTCTCTTAGACTAGTCACCAGTTTGAAGATCTGCTTTAGTAGAGGAAATTTCCATATGGGGAGATCTCCACATCAATTAAATTTTACATTGGAACCAACTATATACTGACACACACATACAAACATATGTATGTATTTGTACATATGTATATATATGTATATATATATATGATCCTATCCATAATATAAGTAAAGTGCTTTACATTTTAAGATTTAAAACACCTCATAAATGATAGCTACTATTATTGGTTTTATTATACCATCTTCAACTTTTCAGTCAGTTCTCTCATCATTCTGAACATCTAAAACCAAGATAAGGTCAAAGACACACCCATGGAATGACTAAAATGAATTCTGTGCAACTCAGCTTTATTAGATTTAGAAAGGCAAAGCAAATACGTAAATGAAAACTGGTGACTCCGTTAAGCTCATGGGTGAGCTTCAATGGGACTGATGAAAGTAGGAAACAAGAGGGCAGAAGAGACACTGAAAGGAATCCCAGAGAATAAGTAAAAAGGTGCCTTGGAATGGATGCCCATCAATAGACTATGCTGGCAAATTGCAAGCAACACATGAGGGTAGAAGCTGAACAAAAATCGCAAGAAGGGCAGGTTCCAGCTCTTTCCCATAAGGGCTATAGGGGTAGAGAAGACTCCTAGTAACCTCAGGAGAGGCTGTGTGTTACAATGCAAAGTCGGTTGGACTTGGGAATCAAGAGATCTGTATTGGTCTGGCTCCATCATGACATCATTGCTACATGACATCTTGACTGTCTGATTTTGGGCCATCTAGCTTCCCTGAGCCTCAATATCCTTATATATAAAATGGGCATAATAGTAATTTTATTACCTAACTCAAAAGGCTATGAGGATCAAATGAGATGATGTATGTTACATATTTTATAGTTTCAAAGCATTATATAAATGGAAGCTATTATTATGCCTTTTTTCTATCACACTTGTACATATAAACAAGTGTCAACACTGTCACTTGTATCATCTGACTTGAGAGGATAGGATATGTGCTATCATTTTAAACTCATTCAGGGAATAAAAATTAATATTCTCATTATATGTCACATAAATGTTGAATACCGCGTAACTATTAAGCAGGAAATCCTAATGAATTGCACAATGGAAGTATAAAAATGTAATTTATTGTGGTTCTAGATTATGATCCCCTTTTGATTAATCCTTCCTGATCTATTGCATATCAATAATTAAATACCTTCTCAAAATGTCAATGCTTATCAGAAAACTATCTACTTAGAAATACATTATCTATATTACTTACCCAATATTTATCTTTAGTATCTGAACTTATGAACCTATTTCTTGTCAAGATCTGCAGGCAATTACTATCTACAGTGTGAGTTACCTACCTATGAAAATTCTTTATGCTCGATATCAGGCCAGAGGTGATATATTATGATCTGTCATCTCATAACCATTGAAAATAGAAAATTTCTTAAGTCATAAATCCATAGATGTCTTTAAATTGTTATACATATTGCATGATAGCTCAAATATTACTTTTCCTTTCTATAGGAACTCATTGTTTAGGAGAGAGTGGTAAGGTGGTCTATACCAATATAGCATTATGAACGTTTATGGCTGCCATGCAAATTAGAACTGGCCTGTAGTGCTAAAAATGTTAAGGCAACCATTCAGGAAATCCTATTCTAACTTCATGATCAAAGGTAGGTCGCTTAACCTCTATGAGATTCTTCTTTCTCATCTGAAAAACAAGGGGATTAGACTAGATAATCTTGAGCCCTTAAAATTCTGTGGTTCTATGATTATAAGTAAGAGTGAACATTCAGAAATTTGCAACAACAAGCTTTGGTTACATACCTAATGTATGCAAGGCACCACCCTAGGTACTGGAATAACAAGCACAAAATAAAAAAAAGAAGCACTACTTGTCTTCAAGGTGTTTGCATTCTACTGGGGAGGGGAAGGGCTACCATAAAACAAAGTGATAAATGTAACATAATTTGAGGAGGGAGAGAGCACTAACAGGGAGGGCAGGAAGATTTACCATCGGAGGTGGCACCTAAACCTTGAATTGAAGAAAGTTATGATTGTAAAGAGACAGCAGTTAGGAGGCAATGTATACCAGGTATAGCAGACAGCCCGGGCAAAGCCTGGGAGATAGAATGGTGAAGTTGGGTGACAACAGATAGGCGACAATAGAAGGAGCAAAGGGTGTGTGAAGAGAAGTAATGGGAAATAAGTCTGGAAAATGAGGCAAATGACAATGAGATGATTAAAGAGTCAAAAGAGAAGGAGAAAAGAGTGTGGAAAGAGTCTTCAATGCTGGGGGTGGGGAATCCACGCAAATATGGACAAAGTGGAATGAAATGTGGACCTTGTGTTCCTGAGAGCAGTCTGTGTGGTCAGGGAGAGTGAAATAAGACTGAAGAAAGTAGGGGAAGGGGAAAAGAATGAAAATGTTATTGTGTCTTGTAAGAAACCAAGGCATGACTAATACAGCTTGTGGAAATTGTTGCATTTTCCCCCTCCCTTTGGTTTGATAGTTGGTTAGGGAAGAATTATAATTATGTAACATATCATTTATAATTTAAAAGTCTCGTGAAGAGCCTCTAGAGCCACATATGTGAGGCTTGGGGGTTGACTTGCAAGTTCCTGTAAAACACAGAAGGTGGCCTGCTATCTGTGGCCTGGTGGCCTTCTCAGTGAGGATGCTCTATCTTACTAGCTTTGCTGTTTCCATCCTTGCTACCTGATTGGGCTTTCTTACTCCTCAGCTTCCTCCATTTTTGTATTTTTCATCCTGGCTTAGAACCTGACCTGCCTAAGGTTTTGGACAAGGACCCCTATCATTGTGATCCTGATAGGTAACAGTATAACTGATAAGGTTATAATGGGTAGTTAGGTGGCACAGTGGATAGAGCCATTGGGCCTGGAGTTAAGAAGATTCATCTTTCTGAGTTCAAATCCAGCCTCAGATGTTTACCAGCTGTGTGACCCTGGGCAAGTCACTTACCCCTGTTTGCCTCAGTTTCCTCATTTGTAATATGAGCTAGAGAAGGAAATGGCAAACCACTCCAGTGTCTCTGCCAAGAAAACCATAAACAGGGTCATAGTCAGACATGACCAAAATGACTCAACAACAAAAACTGATATACTCAGTAAATAAAATACATTTTTAACTGAAATGTAAAAATGCGTAGTCTAGCAGATGTGAAAAATCATTCTAAAATATAAAAATCCATGTGTTAACAAAAAATTTCAATTTCAATTTAAAGTTTTTTTCCCCTTTTAGGTACTGTGCAAATGGCAACACCAATTCACTTACTTTTTAATATTATACTAGGCAAAGAGAAAAGGAGGCAGCTAGGTTTGGATCCTGGCTCAGATGTTCACTCTCTGTCTTAGGCTTTATTCATTTATGTCCAGAGTCAAATGTCTCTTTCTACTGTGTTTCAGACTAATTACTGAATCCTTACAAACATGCCGTTTCTAGGGCTAAAAAGCATTTTTAGGGCACTGAAGGAAATATAGGAATGCCCTGTCTGATAGTATTATAGCAATGAAAAGAAGAAACAAATGACTTTTCTTCCCTTGGTCTTTCTACTTGAGTAGGTATTGGCTTTAATACAGAGCCGGCTGGTGTCAGCTTTACCATATGTAGTATCCTAATTACCTTCTGCTCTGTTCTTTTTTGGGGGCAAAAAAAAAAGAATCTGAAAACCTGAAGCATATGATCTAACTAGAAACAAAAATAAAATTCAGAGTTTTCTTTTCACCACTGATCTTGGCTGGTGTTTTAAACTGGCTCTGAAACCAATGAGCTGCCCCTGGTTCCTGTACAAAATTCCCATCATGCAATATACAAAAGGATGACTGTGCATAGACCAAAGGAAATTAAGAAAAGAAGGAAAAAAAAAACCCACCACAACAAAACAGTCCCTGCTCCCACACACATACAAAAGATAAAACCTAAGGAACTGAGTTATTTTCTTGAGATTTTAAAAAACCTAATAGAATCATGTAAAATTAGGTGTATGTGATACGTGGAAGACCTCAGAAAAATCACATCAAAGAATTGCCTTATCCATAGCCAGCATACAATCTCTGGGGTTGTATGCTTAATCCAACATCTGTCACTTCCAAAATGAAAAGAAGATAGGAACTTCTAATATTTTTGGATTTAGCTGATTTCTAAATCCCTGGCTATTCAGTTTAGATTTCCAAACACAAGAGGAAGAAAAAGGCAACTATTATTATTATTATTATTTTTGTGGTGTGAGGGGAAAAAAAGGAGGCGGAAATCTTATCATTGTAAAGTTCCCCTACCCTCTTTTAATTTATGTGAGGCCAAAGAGGAACAAGGAAAAAGATAGACAATTGTTTTCTTGGAAACTCTTTAATAGTTGAAGAAGAAAAGGTTACTATGTGGTAGGGGCTGATGATTTAGCACCTAGAAGGTTCTGGATGCTTGAATAATTCCATACATTTTAGATATGAAAAGGGTCATCTGCTTAATCTTCATTTGACAGATGAGGAAACTTAAGACCTAAAATAGTAAAGTCACCTGGCCAGGGTCACAAAGTACCAGTACTAGAATTCAAATCCAGTTCATCTACTGCCAAATCCAACCCTTGTTCTACTACATCAATGTTTCCCAGATTTGTGGTTACTGATTTGAGTTACCTTCACTCAGTAGTGTGACTGGTTAAACCTGTGAAACAAAATACACAAAGCTACCAGTAATGGGGAAACCACTGTTGGCTCTGGGAAGAGGCCATTCTTCAAAGTGCAGAGAATCCCAGAATCCAGGTACATGAGCTGGAAGACCATCTGGTCCTTCTGTGTTGTTGTTTGTCCTTTGTTCTTGAAGAGGACCATGACATCATGGCGGTAATGCCATGACATGAAAGTGAATTAGATGTAAGTGAGGCAGAGAAGTATAAAGTCACCAGCCTCATTTATTCCTTGTGCACAATAGGAGCTTAATGAATGTTTCTCTAATTGAATTGTTGTTTGAGGCCCTCAGCCCATATCTGCTAATTGTGAGGAAAGGTAGGTGGCAGAGGAAAACTGTCCTAGGCTGAAAAATGTTGTCTTCCTACAGATAATTTAGAGTGGACTATGTTTAACATTTTCCCCTCATAAAACACAAAATATTGTCAGAATGATTTTATTTTATTTTGTTTATTTAAGCTTTACATAGTATTTTGTTTTTTCCAATTACATGTAAAGATAGTTTTCAACATTTTTTTCTGTGGGATTTTGAATTTCAAATTTTTTCTCCCTCCTTCCCTCCCTTCCCCCCTCAGGTTGACTTTAAAGAAAGAATCTCAGTTGGGTTGATTGTGAACTTTTCTGTGTTCTATTATTTCACATACAGGACTAACTAGCAGGCCAGGGACCCATTTTATCTAAACTCTATAATTTCCTGTAGTGATTATCACTGCTCTACTCATAGTAGATACTTAATACAAGTCTGTTGTTTTGTATATATAACAATAGACTGTTATTTAATCCTTTTGATGAAACCCCCCCCCAAAACAAAAGTCACCAGCCTCATTTTCTCCTCCAGAGCCATCTGGGTCCAGTGGCAAGATACAGATGAGGATGACTGGAGATGGCAGAGGATGCAGTGGGAGAGCTTGGCCTTTTTAAGCTAAGGTCTTTCTCAGGTCTCAGTTTGTCTGAGGTAATGCCCATTCAGTAATGAAAGACTAGGTAATAACTGAGGTGAATGATGGCCTAGTTTGCCTTCACAAAAGAATCAGTCTTGGGAGGGGGAGACTCTACAAAGTATCTAACAAACGTCCATCCAGTTTTTGCTTGAAGACCTCCAGTAATAATGGACCTTGAAATACTTTTCAAGGCTGCCTATTTCCACTTTTGGCATAGCACTAAATATTATACCATTTTCCCTTACATTAAGGCCAAATTACTTTTTCTTCCTCCTTCACTCACTATTCCTACTTCAGCCCTCTAAGGCCAAACAGAATAAATCTAATCCCTCTTCCACATGGAACTATTGCCTCCTCTTCAGACAGGTTTTTGGACTCCTTTTGGTTATCCCTAAAATGCAGGTATTAGACTACATTATCTATAAAGTCCTTTCTAGGTTTCATGGAAAGAGTCTGTAGTCCCACCACCTGGATTCAATCTTCACCTCTGCTACTGCCTGCATGACCTTAAGCAAGTCACTTAAACTTTCTTGGCTTCAATTTCCTCATTTGTAAAATGTGGGATTGGAATGGATGACCTCTGAGAGCCCTTCTAGCTATGAACCTCGATTTCATGAAGGTCATTTAGATACTTAAAGGCAGCAATCAGAAAAAGCATTGGATACTGGGTGAATGGTTGTGCCACTGACAGAGAACGTAAGGCTGATCTGCAGCTTCCAGGCTCATCAGCTGCTGAGAGGTTCTACCTAGAGTTTGATGCTAAATAAGGTTCCCTATGGGGACATTCTAGAGACAGGGAAAGAAGGACTAGGATAGTACCTTGGAGCACCTGCCCACCACCACATACTTCATCTGGCCCCTGTATGCTGAACAAGGCTTGGAACTTTTCTTCCATTTTAAAATGCATTTCTCCCCCCAATACATCATATTTATTAATAAGTTGACTTTGTAATGTTCTCCCCCTGCAGAGAAAAAGGAAACATGTTCATCTCCACATTCTTGCCTGCTTCCTTTCCCTTTCCCCCTTGCTTTAATTAACAACTGCTTGGTGCCCTGAGGGCTGTCATTAATTAAAAGATTTTTTTAAAGTCCTTCAGGAATACCTAGAGCAGAAGAATTTCTCTTTTTAAGCCTGAATATGGTTTGTGGGGGGTTGTTTTTTTTTCTTTTTTGGTCTGCTCTCTGTGATTTAATTTCTTTCTGAAGATTTCAACTGATGATTTTATGCAAATGTGAGGTTGGGTTATGTTGTGTGTTTTTTAATATCAGAAACAAAATCTGTTGATGTTTTATTAATATGCTATTTCCCTAGAGTTTGCTAAAAGAGGCTTTGCTACATGGTAATAAGGCTTTAATAGAAAGAAACACAAACAGTGGCCCCTATAAACATGGGAAAATAGGAGTTAGGTTAAATTTCTTCTCCTCATTGTTTCAGTGAAGAAGGAGAGATGATTTTGGGGGTTAAAAGACTTCATTAATGAAGGAAGATGGGAAAGATAACCAGTTAGTACTCATGCTCACAAGCCATTAGGCTGTGACTTAGAATATGTAATTACTATTTTGACCACTGATGGAATTTTTTCCTCCCTAAAGTCTACGAAAAAATGGATTAAATAAGAGCCTATAAAGAGACTAAAGCGATTCCAAAGGTGGCTTTAATGAAAAAAGAATAAAATGTTCTGCAGTTTTATAGGAGGTTATAAACCTCATGAAGTGAACCAATTTCTGCTGATAAAATGCACGGAACGGGGAGGCAGGAGCACAAGAGACGCAGGAAAGGACTCTTTCTTTTGGCACCAAGGTCATCTGAAGAGGCCTAGAAAAATACTGTTTCCAGTTCCAATTCCTTTTGGTCCAGAGATTCAACTCTACTGCTCATACTGACTATTAAGTGTAAACTATGATAACGACTTAGGAAAGACCTCCTTGGATATGTTTGAGGGAAAATGATGAAAGCAAAGAGGCAAAGGACAGATATGGAGGTTAAGTGAATGGTCAAATTCAATGGCCTTTTGCCAGCCCTCATTCTCCTTGACCTCTCTATAGTATCATCCACTATTGCCTACATCCACCCTCTTGAAATTTTCTCTTTCCTTGGCTTCTTCTAGTCAGTCAGTCAATAAACATTTATTAAATACCTACTATATCCCAATCTTCATGTTTTTCTCCTACTCACTGAACCGCTCCTTCTCTGTACTTTTTCCTGGCTCTACTTTCCCCTCCTACTTCTGCAATGGAGGTTTATCCCAGTCTTAAGGACACTTTTCTTGTCTCTCTGCCTTATTTTCTTCAGAGATTCCATCTACTTAAATAGCTTTAAAATCATCTCTTAGAAATATCCTCATAGTGAAAGCTCTAGCTTTCTGACCTTTTTCTAGAGCTCCAGGCACGCAATGACATATTTTTAAAGCATTTATGTAGCATTATATGGTGTATATATATATATATATATATATAAAATCTCATTAAATGCTCACAACAACCCTGTAAAGTAAGTGCTATTATTATTTCCATTTTACAGATGGGAAACTGAGACAGGCACAGTTTAAGTGACTTGCGTAGGATCATCTGACTATTTATAAATCAGGGGTAAAATCTGAACTCAGATCTCAGACCCCAGACATCGGCAAGCTATCCACTATGCCATGTACTTGCCTTTACACATACAATTCCAACTACAATATCTTAGGTGACTTAAAACCGCTTCTGGCTCATCTGTCTTTCCCCAACAACAGCTGATCCACCTTGTTCATTATTGCTGCCAATTTGACTATTATTCTCCCAGTCAAATGCTTGACGCTTTGAGGTCAGACTCTGACCACCTCACTGCCACCGCATCCATGCAGTCATCAAGTCCACTCAAGGCAGGATAACACCACCTTCCTTTTCCATTTTCACTGGTACCACTCTGAGTCTTTTATCCAGTTTAGCCCCTCATTACATCCTGCTTAAACTATTAGACAATTTCATAATCAATCAATAGATGTTTATTAAGCACCTACTATGTGCCAGGCCAGGGGTGATGAACCTGCGGCCTTGAGGCCACATGTGGTCCTCTAGGTCCTCAAGTGAGGCCCTTTGATTGAATCCAAACTTCACAGAATAAATCCACTTAGCAAAAGGATTTGTTCTATAAAACTTGGACTCGGTCATAAGGTCACACCCAAGGACTTAGAAGGCCCCATCTCTGTACCAGGTACTGTGTTAGATGCTCAAAATCTTAAGAGTTAAAAGGTACCTCATAGGCTGTTTAACCTAATCAATAGATCTCTATAATATCCTTGATCTCTATAATATCCAGCCTCTGCTTTGATACATTTAGAAATGATGAACCCACTACCTCCTGAGGCAGTTTGGTGGCTCAATGGATATTGCACTGGGCCTGGAGAGAGGAAGACTTGAATTCACATCCATCTTCATACACTAAGGGTGTGTCCATGGCCAAATCACTTCATCATTGGCTGCCTCAGTTTCCCCATTTATAAAGTAGAAGTAACAACACCTAGCTCACAAGGTTGTTTTGAGGCTCAAATGAGATAATCGTAAAGCATTTAGCACACTGCTTGGCACATAGTAGGTGCTTAACAAATGTTTGGGTTTTTTTTCCCCTCTCCCTCTTCCAGAGGCAATCCACTTTTGCACAGTTCTAATTGTTAGGAAGAATTCAGACTTAGGCAGATTTCACCCATTGCTCCTAGTTATGCCTATATGACTATGTAGAATAAGCATAATCTTTCTTCTACATCAAAAGCTCTCCAAAAACTTGAAGCCAGTTACCACATTCCCCTATGTTCTCTAGACTAAACATCCTCTTTTCTCTCACTGATCCTTATATAGTATGGTCTCCAGGGCTCACCCCTTAGTCACTCTAGAACTAAATACAACATTCTGAATGTAGTCTGACCAGGGAAGAATGCAGTGAGACTGGCTATTACACTCCATGTTCTATATGCTCTATTGCTATTAATGCAACCTAAGACTGAAAGGCAGAAGGGCATGCTGGGTAGTCAGGAAGACCTAGGCTCAAGTCATGCCTCTGTGAGACACTGCTCAAGTCATTTATGTCTGGGTGTCCTCCAGCTATCTTCCAGTAATAACTAATGTCATAGAATTGGCTGATTGGCATTGGTAGAGGGGGTTTTCTTCTTGGGAATTCCTTATACCAATGAAATCATAGGTCTGGACAAAAATCAGACTGAATCAGTTTTTTTTTTTTTTTGGCTACGATGTCATCCTGTTGACTCATGGAGCTTGTAACACTTTAAAACTCTTCGGGAGGCAAGGCTTCCCCAAACTAATCTTGTGGAGCTGTCTAGAGACCATGCAATAAGTGGATCAGTTTTGTTCGGTTTGGCCACATAGAACTAGCAGGAGCAGATGAAAATTTCAGATGCACAGAATTTGGAAACACTTTCAGTTTTCTCATAGACCTCACTCTTGGAACTTGGAAGAGCCAGGATGCCCTTCTCCCTCCTTATCTTCTTTTAGGTTGCCTCTAAGATGGTTCATATTCTTCTTTGTCATTACAGATGAATCCTAGGTCTTCATTATTTCCATTTTCTTTTCAATTATGTTGCAAAGCTACTTTCTAAATTGTTATAAGACCAAAGTGACAAAAACAATCATCACTACTTCGCATTTTCACCAATTAATCTCTTTCCTGAAATAGATCAATCTGCATCAAATTCAAGTTACAGTTATCCTTTTCACCTGGCAACTTTCCCCATCACAGTTTCAATGTATCATAGGTTAGTATAAGAAATTAAATGGGAATTTTTGGGGAATTTTGGAGAAGCCGTAGATGACACATGAAAGCCAGCAAATGACACAGAAAAAGTTTAGAAACTCAGACATACATAAAATATATGTATAGTATTGTATAATATCTACCCAAATTTTATAATAAGGTACTGTAAAATCCCTATAAAAGAAAAAGAAAAAAACAGACTTCTTCTCTGGCACAAAGGGAGGGCCAAAATATTTTACGTGGATTTTCCAGAATGTGGGGGTGCCATGCTCCTAACTCTTACAATATGGAAGGAGTAACTATACTTACACTTGGTTTCGAAGTCCTTTACCAGTAATCACAGACAAAAACCCAAAAGAAGGGGCAAAAAGTATGATATCTAGAAATTGTTCTTTTATCAGAATATAGCATTGGCTCATTTGATATTTATGCAGATTTGAAAGATGTTAAAAAGGCAGGGTAAGTTAGTATGGTAATAAAAAGTAAAGATTATGAAAATTTTAGATTGGAATTTCATTTCCCCCCAGAGGATACTGAGCTTCAAATATGTGTATTTCATAGAAAAGTAAATACAGTACTCATCAGGCCTGACCCTCAATTCCATCTGATTATAGGGTTTCCTGGGTCTTGATTATTCTTAGCTACTAGGTTATAGAAGCTGCAAAATGCTAGGCAAGAAGCCTCATTTTTAAGCTTTATATTTTTTCAGTTCAGAGTTATTCTGACTGGCTTGGGGGTATAGTTTAGCCTGAGAAACCTTGTTCCTTAACTCATCTTTCATTGGTTTAACAATGGTTTGTCTGACCAACTTTCCACCTATGATGTGTGGAGATGTTTGTTTTCTATGAAATGTTTATTGCCCTCTTCAGTATTATAAAAGCTTGAGCCAAATCTCCATTTACCTTGGCAAATATTTACGGAGTTGCTATTATGTGCAAAGCTTTGTCCAGCGCCATCCACATTCAATAAGGAATACAGAACAGGACAGAGAGCAAAAAGCCTCTGTCCTCTGAGATCAAACCCTTCTCATCAATGCCATTTTTACTGGCCTTTTGACTTCTGGACTCTAGATGCCATCAGCTCTAGACCTATGTCACATGTCTGATTTTTCTTGCTTTACTAAGCAAAATTCTACGTAATCTGGTAGCTCACAAAAGCTCACTCCGTGTGCTCTACTGCCCAGCCAGCCTACATTCTGATTCCATTTGCTCATACTGTTCCCTTTACTTGGAACGTCCTTCCTCCTCTTATGTGTCTGTTAAATTAACCTCTGCTTTAAAGTCTGATTCAAATGTTATCTCACTTCAGAAGTCTTCTTGATCCCCTTGATTGATGACCTTCCCTTCACAAGTGTCATGTACCACCCACACCTCCTTAAGTGCTATAATATATTCTGCTGTCTCATACATATATATGTCTATATGACATTTATATATTGTATATAATATTACTGTTGTTTAGTAGTTTTTAATCATGTCTGACTCTTTGTGACTCCTTTTGGGGTTTTCTTGTCAAAGTAACTGGAATACTTTGCCATTTACTTCTCCAGCTCATTTTATGGAGGAGGAAACTGAGGCAAACAGGGTTAAGTGAATTGCCCAAGTTCCCATAGCTAGTAAGTGTCTGAGGTCAGATTTGAAATCAGGAAGATGAGTCTTCCTGACTCCAGGCCTGGCACTCTATCCACTATGCAACCTAGTATCAATTCGATATTTACATATTTTATCTCATTGTGTAATTATCAAATGCACTTAGAATATAATATATCTTATAATTATCTGAGTCATTGCTTTATTCCCTTACTAGAGGGCAGGGGATCATATCTAACTTGCCCATTGCCTAGCATAGTGCCCTGTACACAATAGGTATATTGGATTACATTAGATTATATAGTGGATAGAGCCCTGGATTTGGAGTAAGAGTACCTGTGTTCAAATCCTAACTCTGCTATTTATTTATTTTCTTTCCCAGGCCTCACATTTCTTAAAAGAATTGGTGTTTTGCAATTTGAATGACATCATCACCAGGACCTGAGTACGGCTTTTGGGAAACAGGGTTTTGGTACGAAAGCAACCACGGGCAGTTTTTACAAGGCCTGTGATATATTTGTTCTATGGAGGCATAGCCTAATATCCAGACCCAACAATCCATGAAAACTCTCCCCATGCTGGACACCACCTGTTAATTATATCCGCCTTCAAATAAGCCTGGAGAGGACTTGCTTACAACAACTCCAGCCAAAACATAAATACTCTCTATGCACAAATTACACAAGATAAATGACTATGGAGTACTTTGCACACAGAGAACGATTGAGTGGCATTCATTTGGCCATTTTATCTCAGGGATAAAACTGAAAAATGCACTCAAATGTGTGCCAATTAGTGATTATAGCAACAAAACCCAATCCCAAATTATGGGTTTCCTGAGAAAATGCATGGAAAAAACTGTACCAAATATAAACAAACACCCATTCTGCTGATGTTCCTGAGATACTTAGTCTGAGGTTGGCTCTGAATGTTCAGAGTAGAAATCTGTGTACTTAGCATGGCAGGTTTGGGAAACTAATCTGAAATTCATTTAAATACCAAATCATCTTTTAACGAGGCTGAAATTTATCAAGCACTCACAAAATTTCCAATACCGTCTGTCTCGGTAAGGCTTAAAATACCCCCAAAAGGAACTAGTATTCTTCTCTACCTCCTTTTTGAATGCACAATGTATTTATTTTAACACTCATGGTTGCAACTCCTGCCAGAATCCAGCTATGTGGGGGTAGGAATAGACAACCCCACTCTTTCTCTTCTCCATCCCTCCACTCTCCTGCTGCCCCAAATCACCACAGAAAGAAAATGTAAATTGTCAAAATATGACAAGTTTCTGGGGCCTAAGTGACTGATTATTTCCTCAAATGTCCAAAAGCACTTTGCGTGCGTATCTCTATCATTCTACATCTTAAAAAAATATGGATTACAATCAAAGAATACAGCTCCAAAAATTCTGGTCTAAAATATTCAGATGACACATGCTAAAAGCAAATGACTCCATTTCTCAACCCAGTAAAATAACTAACTCGATATATTTTTTGCCTTCCAAGAATTCAGAAGAGCCCACAAGGTTTGTTTGCTTGAACATATGTTTATATTTTATAGGCAATCTTAGCAGTGGCTTCCCAGTCAAAGCTTTCCTTGGATAAAACTTTTTAAATAGGAAAAAAATGATGAAGGCCCAGGTTTATTCCAAGGTATTTTTTTTGTCTCTAAACCTTACCATGGCTAGCATTAGATTTTACCAGTTGCTTAATAGGATTTTGGATCATTGAACAGGTTCACAAATTCAATAGTTAATATTTGAAGTGACTCACACTCCATCATGGCTGGAAACAACAAAAGCATTTAAAAGGTCTTTTGTATAACGTATTGCTGGTCGCCAGCTGTTTTTCTGATCTGTGTGGCAAATCCCACACGAAAGACGGCTGCCTAGAAGGCACGGACTGACATTGATTTGAATCTGCCCGTTCTCCCTGTAGATCAGATGGGCATCATACCCCCGGAATCAGTATCAGTATTGCTATCACATACTCATCTGGCCCCTCATGGGAATTGGGCTGTAAGAAGATATGAAGGAAGATAGCTTTTGTTAGTCTCTGGCTAGACATTTACTGCACTCATTTCCCTTAATTTTTTTTTAAAGCCACTACCCATAATGCATATGTTAACATGGGGGTAAAGTTTAAATCATGTATGACCTCTTTGTCATCAAAACATTAATAAGCTGACCACACAACAATATATATCCTCTTCCTGGCACTACTCTAGCCCTCCTGGTTGTAAAACTGACCAGGCTATAGAAAAATCTCATCTCCTTTTCTGTAAAACACCTGAAATAATACTTCACAACAAAGTGCATTCAAGAGCCAGTCTCTTTTTTACAAGAGCCTGTTATCCACACTTTTCTAACTCGGTCATCAGAAAAAAGAACACTTTTTACGTTAGCATAAAATAGTAAGGTCTGATTCTGCTGGCTTCCCTAAATTTTAATTCAAATGAAGATTTCCAGGATGTCACAGTTGCCTTTCAGAGGTGTGCATCCTTAAAGCGATATTTTACCATTGAAGGCAGGGTAGGGAAAGGTTTAAAGTTTGACTCATTAGGGCAAAAGATATGCTGGACAATAGAATTGGCAATCTAAAGAGGTAGGTAGCTGTTGCTGCTGTTGAATTGTTTCAGTTGTGTCTGACTCTTCATGATCCCAGTTATGGTTTTGTTGGCAAAAATACTTTGGAGTGCTTGCCATTTTCTTCTCCAGTTCATTTTACAGATGAGGAACTGAGGCAAACAGAGTTAAGTGACTTGCTCAGGGTCGCATAGCTAGTAAATGTCTGAGGCTGAATTTGAATCCAGGAAGACAAGTTTTCCTGATTCCAAGCCTAGTGCCATCCAACCACCCCTAGGTAACCATATTGTTGTGAGGTCAGCTTATTTTTCTATAAAATTCCTATTCTTCCATGGAGGGAAAAAGGGCAGGAACAAGTATTTATAAGCATCTACTATGTGCCAGTTGTTACTACTAAATGCTTTGCAAATTTTATCTCATTTTATCATCAAGTTCAGAGATGAAAAATAAAACAGCAACTAACCAAATGTGTGGCCTAAACCTTAGTTCAGAGAAATAGAATGAAACCAGACTTTAATTTTCTATTGCCCTAAAATGGCATTGAAGAAAATCTGTTATTTGGTTTAAAAAAAAAAAACACCTTTCCACCAATCAATTTTATCTTCTTTAAAATGCTTAATTTAATTCTGGGCTTTAATCAATAAATTCTCAGGCATGAAAATGTTCAGGCAAACAGGTTTCCATTTACCAAGATCATGTATATTTAAAGGAAAAAGATGATCTTTGCTTTTTGATGCATGGCTTATGAATCATCCCCAAACAGATATAACATGCTGTGGAAGAAATTCACGAGCAGGTTTGGTAAAGGATATTTATTGAAAGTGTCCACCATCACTTCCGCTCACATCCCCCTAAAAAAACACAAAACAAAAAAATGTCCTACATTTTACACTGGAGTTAATTAAACCATTATTTTAAATTGGCCAATGATTTTATTCAGAAAACAAAGAAAAATGAGTGATGTTATCTTGTTTTTTTTTTTTTTAAAGAAAGATCACATAAAAACTCAAATCCAGTTCAACAAAAATAAATTAGAGAGTGATAGCAGTAAAAAAAAATCTTCTTGGGAATAACAGGTCATTAGAAGCTTTTAAGGGTCTTATAACAGATGATGCTCCTTTAGGTCCTTTCCAATCCCCAATCTGCCATAATCACTCTCTTTCTTTAGGTATCTTCTTCTTCTTCTTTTTTAAAGTTGGTAGGCTGCTGCATAATACATCTTGACATTATAACCTAAAATATCAGATCAATCCAATTGTTATGCAAGCTATGTTGCTCTACAAATGACTGCTAGGAGATGTAATTTTACCAAGTGAGGAGGAAAATGTGTGCCACTTTTACTCTCGGATGCCTGTGGTTTAATCTGAAATAACATCTGGAAAGAAACATGTGACACTCGGGTCTGTACAATGCATTTGATGGAGAAAGTGTCTGTAATGAAATTTGGAGTAAAAGAGAATCAAGACACAATTGCTTCGTCTCCCGCCCATCTGATTCTCCCCCACTCCACATCCCTCAGAAAAAAATGGGGGTGGGGGTGGAGAAATCAACTACAGCTGTAAAAAACTGTCTCACATGATTCACCAAGATTAGAATGAAAGCAGCAGGGGTTGTTTTTCCCCAAAGAATAGAGCTTATCATTTGAAACACTCTTATGGTCTGCGGAGGGCTTACTAGAAAGAAAAAAAAAAGGTGCTTCATTGTGCTGTCATCATTCAGAAGGAGAGTCCATGGAAGAAATGGCATCTGGGAAACAGTCTAAAATACACCACATATACATGCATATATACAGATCATATAAATGTAAAGTATCAAACCTTTCCTACAAAATCCATTAAAGTACCAAATCTTTATCCTGTTTCTGTAATTTCAAAAACAGTGAATAAAGAGGCTTGCAAAGAATCATAGGATTTGCTGGGTAAATGATTCATGCTCAGGCACACAATCCAGATGAAAAAGTACTGGATGCAAATGTATTTCTCAGGTTCCTATGACCACGTAACATGATGCTTGTAAGACACAGCACACATTTTTACTTTCTACAGGAACATTCATGCTAACTTAGCTTAAAACAACAACATTATTGATCTTTGTCTTCATGAGGAGACCTGAGTTCATACCCAGCCTCAGTCAATTCCTAGCTGTGTCATCTCTGGCAAGTCATTTAATCTGTTTGTCTCAGTTGCCTCATCTGTAAAATGACGATAATTAAAAGCACTTACCTTCCAAGGCTGTCTTGAGGACAAAAACCAATAATGATTGTAAAGTGCTTAGCATAGTGCCTTGTACATAGTAGGCATTATATAAACGCTTGCTATCATTATCATTATTATTATTATTAGTAGTAGTATATCATCTTCATTTGCATAATGTAATACAGGGGGTCCCAAAAGTTTTAGTGCAATTTTAAGTTTTTATAGTTTATTTATTAAAGTTTAAAACTGCACTAGGATTTTCAGAACACTTTGTATACATGGGCATATGTATGTGTGTGTGCATATATGTGTGCATATATATATGTATATATGCAAGCACACTTACATATATATTCCTGTCCTTCTCCTACCCATATATTCCTATAACAAAATAAGAGAAAGAAAAATCATTTTGGCCAAGCTACCAGTGCATCTGTTGAGTCTGAGAGTACCCATACTGTTCTGTACCCATATTCCCTCACCTCTGCAAAGAAGAGAATGGAGCCCATTTACTCATCTTTCAACAGGGTCAAGTTTGCACAAATAATTATACAGCATTCATTTTTCCTCCATTTATGTTGTCATAGCCATTGCATATATCGTTTTTGTGCTTCTGCTTACTTTGCTTCGGGTCCTGTGTTTCCCCGGCTTCTTTGTACCTTCATATTCATAATTTCTTACTATACAGTAGGCCTGCACAACCTGCGGCCCAGCAAAGGATTTCCTCTACATACCAAAGAATGTTTTCCTCTACATTTTTCGACAGCTGCTTGGAAATCCTTTGGTGTGCCATAAGCAGCCCTTGGGCTGCAAGTTGTACAGGCCTGCTACATAGTAATTTCATGCTACATTCATGTATTACAACATTTTTCCATTCCCTAAATTATAAACATTGGTTGTTTCCATTTCTTTTTCCTACATGAGTACAGCTACAAATGCCAAACTTGGAATTTTAGTGACTGACTGAGCATAGAGCACACATTTTCAGAGAATTTCACTTCTGTATTTTGTGTCTTTGTTTTGCTCCATAGCACTCTTTGCAGGGGTAAGTCATGATGATATGTACTTATTTTTAACAATGGCGTTCACTATGAAGAGAAGAGAAATCAACAAAGACTCTTCAGTATTATTGCCTTAGAATTGGGGAGGCCACATGTTGAGGTAGAAAGAATGATGGATGTGGAATGAAAAGATCCTGGCTCTACCACAAGGTCACTTGGGTGACCTTGGCCACCTTGATTACTTCACCTTTCTTGGTCTTAATTTCTTCATTTGTAAAATTTGCACAGCTAGGTGGCACATTGGGTAGAATGCTGGGCTTAAAGTCAGGAAGGCTCATCTTTGTGAGCTCAAGTCCAGCCTTAGATACTTACCAGCTGTGTGACCCTGGGCAAGTCACTTAACCCTGTTTACTTCAATATCCTCATCTGTAAAATGAGCTGGAGAAGGAAATGGCAAACTACTTTAGTGTCTTTGCCAAGAAAACCTCAAATAGGTCACAAAGAGTTGGATGTGACTGCAAATGCCCGAATGACAACAACAAAAATAAAGGGGTTGCATCAAAGGTCTAAGTTTGATTCCAGCCCCAAACCTATGCTTCTACTGAGTAATCTTCAAATCAAAGTACAGTATTATGTAATCTCCAAGTCTTATGGTCACACCATAAAGGCTCAGAATAAAAGTAGGAGTTTTATTATTAATTATTATTATTATTTTGATTAGGCAATGGGGTTAAGTGACTTGCCTAGGGTCACACAGTTAGTAAGTGTCAAGTGTCTGAGGCCGGATTTGAATTCAGGTCCTCCTGACTTCAGGGCCAGTGCTCTACCCACTGTACCACCTAGCTGTCCCCAGGAGTTATTATTTTTGAAGAGAAAAAGAGCCTCAGAATGAACAAATTATGGAATTACTATCATTTGAAGGACCCAACATACCATTATCTGACTAAAGTATCACAGGAAAATGGCCATATTAGACAATGCTGAAAGGAATTCTAAAGAGGACATTAGACAGGTGGCACATGCCATTCCATGTCTCTGTGGCTGCCAAATCCCTTGAAATCCAGATCTGATATGGATTTTCATCAGGGGTTCCACATCTTGGGATAGGTACTAGAGTGACAAGACCAGAACTGGGTTACAGCTGTAATGATCCATTGGATTCCCCATCCCTGGGTCCTTTGATCCCTTAAAGCTGAGGTCACTGACCTCACACCTGCCTCCGGAGGTAATTACTAGAGGTCATCAAGCAAATACTGTAGGACAACTTGTTGGAAATGTTAGAGAGGGGACTTCTATTCAAGTACAGGTTGGACTAGATGGACTCTGGAATCTCTGTTACTTCTGAAGGTCTATTATCCTTATTTTAGCCTCTGATACTGGGGCTAATCCTGTCCCTAAACAGATACATAGGAAGACAAGGCTTATTAGTCTCTGATAAGTCCTTTACCCTTTGCAGCTTGGCCAGCTTTTAATCTTCTATACCTGGCCAATAACCTTGAGCTTGAGCCCTCAAGTTCTTTTAGGGCTGGGTCTTGCCTTCTCAGTAATTCTAGAAACTAAGAGTACAAATTTTCTTCCCGATTTCCAGGTCTGTGTGATTGTCTATTGGCTATAATACAACCTTCATATCTATCGGCTACCATATAATTTGCATGTTTGTTGGCTACCTGGCCCTGACCATCACTGGCTATCCAGCTACTTGGGCTTTTTCCTATACCTTGAAGTTGAGACTCTCTCAATTATCTGACTTGTCTTTGCTGGTCTCCATGTCCCTAGCAACATTGGTCTGGCCAATCCCATTGCTGAATGAGCTTCAGTTACAATAAGGGGAGCTGTTGGAAGCTTCAGAGGAGTCCTAGAGTTCTGCCAAACAAAGCAGTGGAGAAGAGAAGGATAATGGTAAGAAAGAAAATAAGTGAGTTAAGAAAATTAAAGACTAAGAGAAGAAAGAGGAAAAGGGATAACCAAAGAGGGAAAAACAAAAGAATGATCCATGTCATTTTCTTCTTTTCCAAGAGTTTTTAAATACAGGGAGGCAAACCTCAGCTCAAAATAAGAACTTTCTAACCATTAGAGCTATCCCAAACTGTAGTATGAGTCAATATTATTACTACTAATAACTTCCGTTTAAAATTCACTTTTGTAGTAATTATAGGTAGTATATCCCTCTTCATTGGAACTGGTCAAAGGCTGGATAACAATTTGTCAGGAATATTATAGAGGAGGTAGTGCTGGATTTGTATTCAAGAAGACATGAGTTCAAATCCTAACTCAGATGCTTATTAGCTGTATGGTCCTGGACAAGTCAGTTAATTTTTGTCTGTCTTGATGTCCTCAATTGTAAAATGTGGAAAATAACAACACCTACATTTCAAGGTTGTTGTGAGGATTAAATGAGATCTTTGTAAAGAACTTTGCAGACTTTAAAGCAGTATATACAACTATTCCTTCCACATCACAACTTTCCTCATCGTGGTTTCACTATATTGCTGGTCAGCATAAGAAATTAAATGGGAATTTTTTGGGAGTTCAGTGGAAGCCACAGGTGATATGCAATGAACAGTAGACAGCACAGAGATTATGACCATGTATTTAAACCAATGAGGTTTCGTAAATAACCCCCTAAGAAAAAAAGAAAAAAAATCAGACTTTTTCTATGGTACGAAGGAAGGGCCAAAAATTTTTATGCTGGTTTCCCAAATCCTGAGGGTGTTGCACCCCTAACCCCAGCGATGTGGAAGGGACAACTATAAATGCTAGTTAACTACTATACAAATCTAAGAATATCCTTCCATGACATGTATGTCATTTGATCTTCATGACAATCCTTTAGGCATATATTACCTCCATGAAGTCATCTTTTTGAGTTGCAATGGTATGTAACATGGATTCACTTTAACATATGTTGATTGTGTTTCAAAATAGTTTGACCCTTTAAAAATATCAGGTTGCTGTCTCCTTCAGAGGCAGCTTATAGATGGTAGACATGGTAGAGGGGAATATGTAGAAATAACTAAGGTACATAAAATGTCATTACAGGGCTCCATTTGGTGAAGATCAAAGTTGAACTACCAGATGTAAGTAATGAAGAGACAGAGTGCATCTTTATCACTTAATACCTTCTGTTATTGTGTTTTTTGCTCTATTTCTGGGTAGTGTTTTTTTTTAAGAGTTAATTTATTTTTAAAGAAACTGATACATTAAATTCATGTTTTCTTTTTCTCTGTTTCACATTATATAATGTGAATTTCTAAATAAATATGAAGGAGTAAAATAATGTGGAGAAAGGAAATACCCTTGAGAGTAGTTCTGAAAAACAAAAGAAAACAAAATAAAAAACCTATAGCCTTCCCGATGATCCCTCATGTTTGCTAGCTTTAGGATATTCAGGAACAAAATAAATAACTTCTGTAGAACATCTATACATTTGTACATACTTTAAATTTCTATTTACCAAATCTAAAGTCTTTAACTACCCTTATAATTTAAAATGAGTTTTTGTTTCCCTCGCAATCTCTTAAGTATTTTGTAATTTGTATAAATATTTTCTCTAAATATTTTTCTTTCAGTAAACTGATTTACAACCCTCTGATAGTATGTGGATTTTCAATTCATTCGTAGAATTTATTTTTGTTGACTACTAAAGCTCACTACTTATGCCCTTAACTTATATTTGCAAAATTAAACAATAAAGCTAGTCTGCACTCTAGAAGAAATAAATTACTAGTTGTTATGATAAGTCAACCACTATGGTTTGCTTCTTTGGGTAATCAAAACTCTTTTTGTTCACCTTACAATCCTCTCTACCTGGCTAGGAAAGGGCATTATGTCAACATTACTTTTATAGTTATTTCTTGTATAGCTAGGAGATGAAATTCAAAAAGTGCTTAGAAATTGAATAAAACTTAAACTTAAGTTTTGAAAAGCATAACCACTTGGTAGAATTACAATGCAAGATTTAAATCCTATGAATAACAATTGAAGTGATGATTTTTAAAATAAACTACTTATCATGACTTTACTTTTATGTATTTACAAGTCAAATTTTATCAGTGGAGAAAAAATTTAATTTTGCCAGGGTGGAATGGAACTGGGAAAAGACACAGTATCAAGTTAAGAGTTCACTGTACCCTTGTTTCATTTAAATTTTGGGCTTCTTAAATGTATGGAAACCTTTTTTTGGGGAAGCATTTTCTTTCATTCTTTATAAATGTTTCTTCTTGGCTTCACTAAATAAGTATTTTTCAAGCCTTGTTCTATCCCATGCAAGGCATTGCAAAGAATTGCTTTTTGTTTCTTTTCTTTAGTATAGGTGCCAAGGTTTATGGTTTATAGTTATGTCAGATAATACATCCCATCATATCTCCAGGTACTTGCTCTTAGCTTTTCTTGTCTTGAAGAAGTCTCAGAGAATCATTTCTTTCCCATACAACTTTATCTAGGGCATCCATAGACTTTGACACCTTTCCTAATTGCTCTGGACCTAGTACTGGCAAACTTTGTCATTTGTCCTCCTGTCCTAAAGTGAGACATACGTTTTCTCCTTTTGTAGGACATAACAAAATTTGTATAAATCTTTCTTGCTCCAGTACCTTAACTATTTAAAGGTCCATGGAGCCCCTGATTTGATTGTTTCTTCTCCTTCATTCTTTAGGTCATATTTTTTTTCTTGTCCTTTCCTTAAAAAGTAGTATGAATAAATCTATATTGGTGCAGAGGTATGATGTTTGCTGTATTACTATTTAACAAACTTGAAACAAACTTAAAGCCTACAGAGGCAAGGGCCAGGGAGACTGCCAACACCTGTCTTATGCTACATTTCCCCTGACTGCCTAAACAATTTTTTTTAAAGTTATAAACATTTAACTTCAGTTATAAAGATGTGTAAATATGGAGAAGCATATTCCTGAGTTTCTTAGCATTTCACCTAAATTTTCCAGGACTCAGCTCCTGTATCCCTTTCTGTCAGCATGGTGTTAAGAGTGCTGAACTGTTTAATTTGTGTATTTATAATAGCCAGAATGACTTAGTAGCTCAAAGTCTTTCTTATAACAATATTGCTGTTACTGTATACAGTTCTCTTGGCTCTGCTCACTTTGTTCTTCATCATTTCATGCAGCTCGATGAGCTCATCATTTCTTATATCCAGTAGTATTTTATCACAACCATACACCACAGCTTGTTCAGCCACTCCCCAATTGATTTTGTTGTGTATTTGGAGGGAATAGAAAATTGTATGTGGTAGATTTGGAGTTTTATGTGCAATCATCTTTTTTGTTTATTGTACCATATTATGGAAATGCTTGTTTTGTTCCCTGAAATGAAAATAAAATAAATTTAGCAAAAGAGTGCTGGACTCAAATCAGGAAGCCTTGGGTTCAGTTTTGCCTTTGACCCTGACTGTGTATGTGACTATGAAAAAAGAAATACATTCATTTAATTCTATCACTGCTTTCAAACTATCTTTCTATATCTCTACTCTTCTCTCTCAGCTACTACCAAAAAAGTCTAAACTCATTGCCTACACATTGTCTCCTCCCACTCAATTATCAAATCTTTGAAATATGGGTGAATCACAATTCAGCTGAAATTACTCCCTTCAAGGTAGACAATGATTTCTTTACTACTAACTTCAATGGCTTTTTCCCTGGTGCATTTGGCACTATTGACCATCCCTTCCTTTTGGATATTCATTTCTCCTTGGTTTTTAGTGATACTGTGTTCTCCTATTTCTCTTCTTACCTGACTTATCTTTTTCAGACTCCTTTGTAGAATCATCACTCTTGCTTTGCTCCCTACCCCCAAAGACCCTCTCCTGGATTCTCTCTCTAGATAGTGTCATCATCTTCCATGAATTTTTCTATCGTTTGGGGGCAGCTAACTCCTATATTGGCATATCTAGCCCTCATATTTCTCTTGAATTTGAATCCTGCTTTAATAATTCATCTTCAAATATATGTCTCATAGGCATATATTTCCCCCCCTTAATCCACACATCTTCCTAGATTCTATTTCTGTTGAGAGTTCCACCATCCTTCAAGCCCCACAAGTTCACAAACAAAAATGTCAATTTTTTGTCTATACCAGTCAATTGTCAAGTCATTGATTCTATTCTTATTGATTTTATTCTTATTGATTCTTTCTACTCATATAACTACTATCCTCATTACTCCATTACTCTTTCATCATCTCTCCTTGGATTTTGTAATAGCCTTTCCTAACTAATCTCCCTGACTAGTCTTTACCCACTCCAATCCATCATCCTATAGTTGCCAAATTGATATTCCTAAATTACAGGTATGACCACATAACTACGTTGATCATGAATATTCAATAGCTTCATACTGCCTCTAGGATAAAAATGTTTCTCTGTTTGACATTCAGTCAATCAACAAGCATTTATTCAAAATCTTTCATGATCTGCATCCAACTGATGTTTCGAGGCTATTATATATACCCATTTCCTTCAAGCATACTACATTTCAACCATACTGGTGCCCCTCTCGTGTAATATTCTATCTCATTTCTGTGTTTTTGAGTTGCCCCGATTGACTGAAATACTCTACCTCCTCACCTCTGCCTCTTCGCACTCCTCTCTCCTTTCAAGGTTCCACACCAAGCATCACCTTCTACAAGAAACCTTTACTGATTCATCTATTTGTCAGTATTCCCCTCAATTATTTTGGGTGTGTAAACAATTATGTGCATGTTGATCCCTCCAGTAGCATATAAGTTCCTTGATGTCAGAGACTTTATCGTTTTTTTGTCTTTGCCTCTCCAGTGCCTCCTAGCACAGTACCAGGAACATAGTAGGTACTTAGTAAATGATGATTTGAATTGGCTTATTATTATTACCACAAACAGTCACCACCTATTGTCAAAATTATTGGAAAAAAGAAATACAGAGCCCCTTTAAGAAGAAATACAGAGCTCCTTTAAGGCATGTCCTAAGTCCTCCATCCATTAAAAAAAAAAACTTGTTAAATGCCTACTTTGTTGAATACCTACTATGTGTAGGACACTGTAAGAGGAGGTAATACAAGGTAGGAGAAAGAATACTAGATTTTGATTCAGAAGACCTGGGCTGAAATCATGTTATGATAATCATGGCTGCTACTTACTATCTATGTGAAGTTGGGTAAATCACATCAACTCTCTAATATTCAGCTTCCTCACCTACAAACTGAAGATGCCAGATTAAATCTCTAAGGTCCCTACCCCCAACTGTAAAATTCCATTTTCCTATGGTCTTCGGTGATTGGGCAGATGTAATATTTTGTTAAGACTCAATCCATGCTCTCATGGAACTTAAAGTTTACTAGGAGGATGACACAAACCCACATAACTGTAAAATACTGTATTATATGAAAAGTATACTTGAGAGGTACAAAACAAATGTGAGGTCAGAGAGAGAGGAGTTGTTACTGACTGAGGGATCAAAGAAAACTTCACAGAAGAGATAATAGTAAGCATTTAAAAATGGCTAGAAATTCTACTTGTGAGGTGGAGAGGGATACTCCAGGCAGAAGAAACACAGTGAAAAAAGGTATGGGTAGTGTAAAAGCACAGAATTGGGTTTAAAGACAAAGAATTTAGCTCACTATAAAATATTGAGGAAAGAAGTAAGACTTGAAAGGTGAGGTAGGACTAGACTATAGAGGGCCTTGCATGCCAGAAAATGGAGGCTGAATTTTATTTAGATGACAACAGTCACCTAAAATTTTGGAGCATAGCAGTGATTTGGCCTAATTTATTTTATCCCTAAAAAATTATTCTGCCTACAGTATGATGAATGGATTACATTGAGAGGGATTAGCAGTGGGAAGACAGGTATGGACGTTATTATAGTAGCCCACATGGATTTTTATTTGAAATTGTAATAGTTTTTTTGTCATTTGGAAGAGAGAGGAGATGCTGGATGCATGAGTTTTGTAAGTAGCAGAGGCATGACCTGTTTAATATGAAGTGAGGGAAGCTCAATGGCAAAAGAAAAACCTTAAGGTTATGAAAATAGGAAATAATGTGATTACACAGATATAAATAGTGAAGCCAGAAGGTTGAAGAAGTTTTTTGGAGAAACATAGTAGACTTGATTCTTGGCTAAATCAAGGTTCAGGTGTTGATGGGCCATCCAGAGGCATATATCCAGTAAGTAGCTGGAGGTGTGGGCCCGGAATTGAGAAGTCAGAATTGGAGATAGTTTGGGGAGTCAAGAGAATTTCTGACCTTGAGGAATTGGGAGGGACTGAAATTAAGGACACACATAGAATAGCTTTAATGAGAAGTAGGGACATGTCTTTTTTTACGACCTGGAGAAGGAAGAAAAGATCATTCTAAACCCTTAACCTGTTCAAGAAACTTCAAAATTACAATTTTAAGTATTAAGAAGCAAAGGCTCAGAAGTGATGTAGCCTATCCCATTTCACAAAAGTTATAGAGTCTACTCTAGAATGTTGGTCATGTGACTCCTAGTCCAATAGTCTTTCTGCTAAACCATGTTGTCTCCATAAACATAATTCCTGTCCTGTCCTTCCCAATACCCAATTTACTTTATCTCTGTCATTGGAGGTGGGGCAGGTTTTTTACCCCACCTACATTATAGGTTTCTGAAAATGCTAGAACCAATGTTAAGAGATCATTGAGATAAAAATGGTTAGAGATACCTACAGTAGACAAGCTCTTATACCTGGGCTGTGTTTTCAGAGAACATCAAGTTTTCAGATTAAAATTCTTCCTGAATTTAAGAACACATTTGCAAAGGAATTGTGCATCACCTTTTTAGGTTGTCCAGTAATCTCTGCATCCAAGAAAAGACCTAGTAAATCACCTTGTCTGTCACCTCCTGAAACAATCATATGTCCATTCTTAAATTCTCTGCCCAATTTAGTTTTAATTCAGATGACTGACTTTTTTTTTGCTAATTCCTTTTTTGAATTGTGAGAGAATTGGAGGCTATTATATTAGAGACTAACATAATTACTTCATTGTCTGCTCTCCTTTGTCTAATTTTGTACCTTTGCACAGATATGCTCCTAGAACATTTCCCACTTGTAGGTGAAATTCCATTATAAGAAATACCTTAGGGCATCTAAATTCTTTCACAGCAGAGGAATTTTGTTAAAACAAGGTCAAGATTAGGTTGCCAAATCCAATCTTTTGCAGACATAACTTTGGCACTTTACAAACCTTGAAATCAGATCTTTAATTCTGACCTCTTTTGTGAGTTCTAGGCTCACATCTCTACCTGCCTACAGGACATCTCTACCTGGATGTACCACTGGCACCTCAAACTGAGTAATTCAAAACCAAGGACAGCATAGTGACAGGAGATATGTTTGGGATGAAACAGGCAATACTTGGTGACTGATTGAATGGCAGAGAGAAAAATTAAAGATAATGTCAAGATTACAAACATGGTAAATAGTGGTGCCATGAGCAAAATTAATAGTTTCCTTCAACCCCTCTCCATTCCTATTACCATCATTATAATATATGTCTTCATTATCCCCTGCCTGGACTATAGTGATATCTTCACTGCAAATCTTCCCACCTTCATCCTCTCTCCCTGATAAACCAATATTCCTAACACTGTCAGAATAATTTTTCTTATATAGAAATATAACAATGCTATTCCTATCCTCAAAAACCATTAATGGCTCCCAATTTCCTACTGAATAAAATTTAAACTCCTTTATCTGGAATAGAAGTCCTTCTCAATCTGGCACCACCAGTATTTCCAGCTTTATCTGGTACCACTCCCTTCCACACAGTTCACAAACTGTACCTCTCGGTTTATATCAAGCTACAATATCTTCATGCCTTTACTCACACAGAACCCAAAGCCTGGGATGCCCTCTCTTTCCCTCTTCACTTTTTGGTTTCCTACTAATACTTTACTACTGAACTCAATTACTAGCTCCTCCAGGAAACAATCTGTGTCCCCAGTCAATTACAACCCTCCTTCAGACTTCACATAATACCTTCTGTTATGATTCTGTAATATAATATCGTATATTTTAACTTTCTGTAGTGGTATCTTTCCCCTTGTTTGACCACAGGGTTCTTAAAGGCAGATATTATGACTTAGAATTTTTTTTTATCTTCCATGGCACCTACAATAGTAGAGCTAAGTGCTTAATAAATGCTTATTATCATTATGACTCCTTGACAACCTCTACCTTAGGCTACCTTGACCCCATTTTGCTTGGTCTAATATATCTGTCTGTCCATAATGCATGTCTGTCTTCTTTTTTGGCTCCTTAAATTCCTCCCATCCATCTAAATGGAGTGCCACACAAGGCTTCTACTCTCCTCTCTCTACACTCATTTCAACCCAACAGATCATCCACTCTCACAGATTCAATCAGCACTGCTATGCTGATTCCTCCCATACTGACTGTGGAAGGTTAGACATCACTTTGGTATTTTCCTATTGATTCCTGCTATTTGGATGTGTGTGTCAACTCAGTTTTTGCCTGTTCAAAGCCAAACTCATCCTCTTTGTCCTACTGACCTGCTAACAAATTGGCAGAAAACATTTCCCTTCTTTAATATAGTTAATTGATAGTTCTTCCAGATTCCTTTTTATAAAGCACTGATCTCTTAATGTCACTCCCCTGCCAGAGCATTTATAATTGTTCCTACTGTATACTCTTCTGCGTGGGTTTCAAAATCCTTCATAATCTCTATATTTCTCTATATTATCTAACAAGCACTCACTATATCAGTTGGGTCAGCCACTTCATTGTTCCCATAATACCAAATCCATTACGAATGAATGTGAATGAATGATAAAGTTTTTTGTAAGCCTTTACTATGTGCCAGGCATTCTGATAAGTGTTGGGGATACAAATAAACACATATAAGACACTCCCTGCCCTCAAGGTGCTTACATTCCAATGTGGGAAGATAATAAATTAAAGGTAGCTACAAGAGAGTAATGATTGCTATGCTGCATCATCTGGAAATAGCCAAGAAATAATGGAGTGGCCTGGTTCTAGGAAGCATGAGGTTAAAAATCATTGATCAAAGTGTAGGAACTCAGGGTCAGAGTGCAGGCAGTTCTGGTAGGAGAGGGTTGAGGAAGGTGGCCAGAATATCGTGACAATATAACTATCACTCTGCCCTCTTTCATGTGGCCTTCCCCATTAGAATGTGAGCTTCTTGAAGTCAGGGACTGTCTTTTACCTTTTTTTGTATCCCTAGTGTTTAGTACTGTGCTTGGTACAAAGAAGGTGCTTAATAAATATTTACTGACTTGCTGGCTATTGCCCCTTCTACCATTCCAACTGTGGTTACTCATCTCCCATGATCCAGCTAAAGTCTCAACTTCTGCGTGAAATCTTCCCCAACTATTTTAGCCAGCTCATAATTATACGTTTCTCCAAACTCCCAACACATTTCAAGAAAGTCCCACTCAACATTAACACAACTGTAGGATCTTAGAGCTACAAGATTAGAGATAACCTAGTCTAACTCTCTTCTATTATAGATGAAAACATTAACAACAGCAATTCATATTTATATAGCATTTTCAGTCTCAAAGTGTTTTCTTCATTGTGATCCAGTATCTACCCAGTAGTATAGGTATTATTGTCACCATTTTAAAGATGAAGAAACTGAGATCCAAAGAGATGAATGACTTGCCAAGATTGTACTGAAAAAGTAGAGTTAAGACAAAAACCCAGGTCTTCTAAATCACAGTCCAATCTTATATCTATGAGCTTTCTCCCCTCAATTTTTCTGTAATTCATAGGATCAAAGGTTCATAGACCTAGGGATGGAAGAGATCTCAGAGGCTTTCTAATCCAGCCCCCTGATTTTATAGTTGAGGAAACTGAAGCACAGAAAAGTGAAATGATCTGGCTGAGTTCATACAGTCAGTAAGTAGCTGAGCCATCATGTTAACCAAGGTCATCTTTCTCTAAATCCCAAGGTTTTTATACCATATGGCTAACTCCAGTAAGCTTTTAGCAAATGGCAACCAGATAAAAATTTTGAGGAAATGGCATTATGGTATTTAGAATGTCTTGCACTCACAAAAATTCTTAACAGGTCTTGTTTCTTCCGTGGGTATGTTTGGCGTAAGATTTATCCTGCATAGATGGTAAATTCTTTAAGGGAAGTGGTCATGTCTTAGATTTCTTTTGTATCTCAGATACATGTATCACAGTACTAGTACCATAGCAAAAAAGGTACCAGGTACTTGTCAATAAACAAATAACTGTTAATTAATGAGTCTTTATCTAAATCTATATAAATCATTTGTAGAGATAAAATAAAGCCTATATCCATTCTCCCCATATTGAATTTAGGGAAAGCTTCTGCGAAGCCAATGAGAGTTCAGGCCCATGATGTCACTTCTGAGATTTCCTCATCTAAGCCCTAACATCTTTTGTCTGTTAAAATCTCTTCTCCACTTTTATTCATGATGCAAAAATGAAAATTTTCTTTGTGTTGGGAAGGGTTTTTCCCTCTACTGTTTTATTTCCAATAGAGAATTTGTCACTTGATCAACCAAATACCATTATTATTATTCTTCAGAGATAAGGGCTGATTTTGTGTCTCCCACTATCCCCTGTAATTTCCTTCTACTCCCCAATATGAAACTTTCATTCCAGTCCAAGTAGTCAACTCTGTCACCCAGACATATTAAATACTTTCCTGTCCATAGACTTTCATTCAATATCCTCTTCATCCAGATGTTGCCAATCCCCACATCATCCTCAGCTCACCTGCAAGGTTCAGTACAAGTGTTATCTTCTCCATGGAGTCAGTGAAGTACATTGGAAAGAGAATTAGATTTGGAGTCAAGGTGAATCCTGAATTTGCCACTTAATTAGTTTGTTTACTTGGTCAAATCACTTCTCTGATATTCATTTTCCATATCTGCCAAATGGTATGTTCTCTTCCAAGTTGAAGTCTGTGATCTGTGATCTTATGAAGTTTAAATGATAATTTCAGCCTTCAGTAATCTATGGCCTGAATAGAATGGAGAATACAAAAGGAAGGCCAGGAGAAAAAAAAAAAAAGCACAGACAAGCAGGACAGCTATTAAAGCTACAGGTTGAACTTATATTATTTACGTAGCATGTCTCCCCCTCTGGCCCTACTATCTGAGCACCATTTCTGTTACCTTTATCCTGCACCCTAGGGTGCAGAAAATGGAAAAGGCTGCTCCCAACTATGTGTTGGGCTTATGAAGACTAGTTGCCAATTCTTCTGTCTCCCAGAAGCTGGTCCCAAGCATCTCCCAAGCACATGAGTGGCACTATTTTAGGTGACCTGTGTATGTTCCAAACCTTTGTTCTATATAGTTAAAAAGAAAAGCGAGCTGAACATAATTGAGATCTGCAGTTTCATGTACAATCTTCTTTTTTCTAATCTTTTGTGTATATGATAATAGCCATTTTATTTGTTATTCATTAAATTCAAGATAAAAATAGAATTAAAAAATAAATGACTCAATAACAAAATAAAACCTATTGCCTGTACTTTTGTTTATATCACTTAATTGCCAAGTATTATTTCCTTGTGATTGCTTTTGATTTTAAATTACCATCTGTGAATTCTGGGACTCCAACTAAATTTTACTTTCTTTGAGGGAAGGAATACATTTATACTTCTTTATATCTTGAGCACCACCTAGTACAGTACTAAATTCTTAGGAAACACTGAATTACTATGTGGTGAATAGAGTTTATCTTTCGATAGGTGAATCCCCAGCCAGGACAACCATTTCAAAAGGTACCCAGGAAATGCTTACTTCAGTCCTGGTTCCATTCTTCACTCTCCATACTTTGCCTTCTTGCCATCATCCTTTTCCCCGTTATCCTCTGCCCTCACACCTTTCCATCTCCCATTGTGTATTGTCTTTACAATTTAGAATGTAAGCTTCTTGAGGGCAGGGACCATCTTGTTTAAATTTGTAGCCTCTGAGCACTGAAGCAGGGTCTGACACATAGTAAGACTTAATAAATGCTTTAATCTATCTATCTACATATCTTTGGATTATAGTGGTATTTCTTATAAAAGGATCTCCTATGTTTTACTTATTCTTCTACAAGATTCTGTCACTATGATTCAGAGTTGTACAGCACACAAAGCCTCTCAAATGATGAAAATAAGGCAGAAAACACCCCGCTATATCCAGATTCTCTAATCAAGAAGGAATAAGTAATTTTAGGGAAAGGACCTAGCATCATAGATTGCTTGTACATATTCGATGTTTTCTAAATATAAAGAATGGAAAGAGTTTCAGCATGGAGAACACAACCTCTCTTCTGCCTCAGCTCATAGGAGGTAATCACCTCCTGAGATGGAACTGGGTGGGACTGAGTGCATCAGCAGCTATATCTTATTAAGTATACTGCCATGCCTTAGTCATGGACAAATCAGTCATTCCAACAAGATCTGTCCCCTACAAAGGAGCAGGACATAGGTCAAGTTCCCTATGGGGAGTGAGATTTTGATGCATAGCATTCCATTATGCTATGCATTTTATGAGTTGCCTTATTTTTCAAGTGATGGGAGTCCAAGAAAGTGTGAATTATATGCGCATGAGCCACAACACTGATCCTGCCCCACATATTTATGGGCCCTAGTGGGATGGAATCTAGATTCCGATATCATTACCTTTTCAACATGGCAAAGGTTAAAGTGATACACCTAATGTAACTTCTTGGTTTTATAGGGTGAAGTTGTTGGGTAAATGTTACTTAATGATTGTCCTTTGATTTAAAGGTACAAGCAGTTTGCTTAGGGCCCTCCTTTGGTCTATAGCAACAAAAACAACAACAGTAAAGAACTGACAATGATAGATGTTTATTAGTGCTGGAAATGTCCTAAAGGGCTGAAGCCAGCTCAGAAGGTCTACAAACTGCAGCAAGAGTCTGTGAATTCCAAAAATTTAGTGCATTTCATCACTGCAGCCAGAGGTTGGAGAGAAATTTCATATTTATTAATTACAAATTGTTCCTAAGAGTTAAAGTACATGCAAGTGAGCCAGTCAACCCTTAGATGGTTAAAGTATTACCTTAACTATATTGTCATGAGATGCAAGCTTCACTACAGAGGTCTCATTAGCAACACCAGGCAGGAGCTGCCAATGCCCTTTTTATTAATTGGCCATTAGTTCACTCAGTCACTGCTTTTTCACTTTTTTATGTTTCTTTGTTGCTATCACCAAAAGGGAATTGAACTCTCGAGTAAATGTAAAAACCAAGATTAAACCTTGAGAATAAATGATAAAACATACTTTTCTCCTCTAAAGAGAGATGTGGGGAACTATGGGGGCAGAATCTTGCATACATTGTCAGAAATAGTCACCAAGTTAGCAGTTTTTGCTTAACTATTTTTCTTTGTTACAATAGAGGGTTTAGATAAGGATTAGCATGGATAGTAGGGGAAGACTGGGTATAACTAGAAGTAATTGATGTAAAGACAGAAGATATTCATTTCATTTTTTGTTGTCATGATGCTGAAATGTAATTAGCAGCTTGCCAGTTTCTTTCTTAATCAATCTAAGCACATCATAGAAGGTTATTAGAGGGTGGCCACTAGTTATTTTTTTAAGAATTACCTCTACACAGATTGTCTTCCCTGCTTCCCCCCCCCCAATTTCTGGAATGTACCTGGTTCTCACCTCTACCTCTAGCCTGACTCAGCATATGGGCCACCTTCTCTGGGAAGTATTTCTTAGATCCCCCCCCTCTCTCCTCCCCCATCCCTGATTACCAATAATCTTACATCTTCCAGAAATCACATATTATACTTATTTGTTGATATGTTTTAAGTTCTCCTACAGGAAACATTTCCTGCTTCCTTGGTTGTTAATACCCACTCTGTCCCCAGATAAACATGTATATCATATGTTTATGCAAGTTTCTTGAGGGTGGAATATTATTTAATTTTTGTCTCTACCACTTAGCCGGTGCCTAATTAAAGTGTGTTGAATTAGATTGTGCAGAATAACAGGAAATGTGTGTTATTTCTAGATTTCTTAGGGCCGTGTGCCTTTAAACATATACAGATACCTGTTTGGACAATTAGTCAATAAACATTTATTAAGCACCTACAATGTGTCAGTCACTGTGCTAAGTGCTGGAAAAGAGACAAAGAACAGTCCTTGCCCTCAAGTACCTCATAGTATAATGAGGGAAACAATAAACAACAAACATGTATGTTGTTCCATCGTTTCAATTGTATCTGACTTTCCATGACCCCACTTGGGGTTTTCTTAGTAAAGATACTGGAGTGGTTTGCCATTTCCTTCTCCAACTCATTTTATAGCTGAGGAAACTGAGATAAATGGGGTTAAGGGACTTGCCCAGCTAGTAAGTGACTGAGGCTGAATTTGAACTCAGGAAGATAAGTCTTCCTGACTTCAGGCCTGATACTCTATTCATTTTGCAACCTAGCCCATACAAATATGAATAAACAAGTTATTTTAACCATAACTCAAGAAACTTTAAAAGAGTGCTACTTTGTCTTAAATCCTAAGTAGAAGAGAATTATAGGGAAAAAAAGAAGATATATTTCAATCTTGAAATAAAATGGTACCACAGGAGTCAAATGAATGCACACCCAGAGCAAGTACTTTCCAATTAACCTGTTTTCCCACCACTGGAAGGCAGGTAACATCTTTCAATACCAGAAGAGGTGCCAAGTGATTAATTAAAAAGGCCTCAGAGTCTCTTAGAGAAAAATGTCTAACAAAAGTACTTTAAATGTGCAAAGAAATAAGACTGGGCATGGTAGTGCCAATGTGCCTTGATCATTAAATGCTGTGCAGAGTGTGGAAAGAAATACAAAAAGATTATTAAGCCCCCAAATACACTGACTAACAGGAGGAACAACGCAAGAGGCAAACATAATGAATTTTAAAAATATTTTACATGTATTTTATTTTATTTTAATTTTTAGGCTAGGAGGGGACTGTATTTACTTTATAAAAGAAGATGCCCAAGCAAAGGAATATACATCTTTAATGTCTAAATATCAAAGAATGTTGGTTCTAGGTCTTTACAGGCAGTCTGGTGGCAGATTTCTCATTTTACAGGTGAGCAAACTGAGGACCTGAGAGGTAGTTATTCGCCTAATGTTACATAGCTAGTTTTTCATAGAGTTGGAACTGGAACCCAAGTCTCCTGATTCTTATAACTGAGAAGTCAGAAAAGTCACGATGAAAAAATTATGCAAATATTTCTCTATAAAGTTTAATGCCAGTTTCAGTGAAAACATTAACAACATCTGTAAAAACAAATACATCTCCTGGGTCACATCTATAGGGAAACCATTTTCCTAAGTGTAAGTTGGGCAATTTGCAAGGGGCATTAACTTTCACTAAAGAACCTATCCCACTATCTAAAACGTCTCCTCGGAGGCCCCAATGAGTTAATGTGTTTCCACCTGTGGCTGCCTCTTGTCTAGTATTCAACCAGACAAGATAGAAAATACACTTGTCTATTTGGCGTCTTCAAGTCCAGGAATGCAACATCTGGCCCTAACTATACCTCTGCTGCATTCCCAGATATTCTGGGCTCTGTGAGTGATTTGAATAGAAGGTAGGGCTACGTAGCCACAGCTGCCCTGTGTCCCCAGACTGGGAAGCTGACCTTAGGACCAACAAACCCAGCTGAACAAAGAGTACACTTACCATCCTCCATGGAGAGGGTGCTAGAGGCAGGGAGGGGCTGGAAAGGGTCCGTGTTTGGGGCAGGACAAAGTGAAATCTGGCAACTCTATTTCCAGTGGACCGAATTTACAGCAAGGAAGGAGATGTGCACTTCCTCCCAGAATCAGTGGTGTGGCTAGCTATGCAGTGTTTTAGCAGGTCAGAATAACACATACACTCTCTCCAGAGGCTTACTGATATCTCTGAGATCAAATAGCAATTCCTTTTTTTTTTTTTTTTTTGGCATTCAGAGCTTTACCACAAGCTAGTGCCTTCCTATTTCTCTGGCCTTTTTACATGTTCCTCATTACCATACCTTCTACTTATCAGCCATACTGTCCTGCTTGTCATTCTTCATATATAGGGTACCATCTCTCATTTCTATGCCTTTACATCAGCAACCCCTCTTGTCTGAAATGCTCTTCTTGCTTACCTCTGCCTTTTAGAAGTCCCGTCCTACATCAAGGCTCAGCCACACGCCATGTTCTAGAGAGGCCTATTCTTGGTCCACCTAGTTACAAGTACATCTCGCATATGCCTATTTATATAAAGATTGTCTTCCTCGTTAGATCGCAAGATCCTTGAGGGCTCTGCGCATCTCTTTTTCTTTGTATTCTCAGCTCTTCGCACAGTTTGACACATAATAAATTTTTTTGGTTGAATAGATTATTTAATATGATGTAGAATGATGTCATGGTCACCTCATTTCATTGTCACATTTTTCTTTAAATTAGAACCTGGAAAGAGAAATAAATGTGTTGATAACAAGATGATAAACTCTTTTTGAATTAATGAATATATATGTGCTTCGGGAATGAAAAATATAATTTTAGGTTTGAACAGTATACTAGAATTGGATTTCCAAAACAAAATGGAAGATAAAAGAATTCAGTCTAAAACCCTGCAAGCTTTAACTCTTATCTGACAGTTTCATTTTTGAAGTATCTTAAAGAAACTTGTTACATCAAAGGTTCACTTATAAGATGATTCCACAGACTGACCTTACAAGAAAAGCATTGCAATGGGGCACCAATGAAGAAAAATAAACAGATTTCTTGAGGTGCTAGATTTGGAGTCAGGGGATCTGGGTTGGAACCCTGGTTCTCCTCCATATTGTGTGATGCTGGGCAAATACATAACTTCTCTGGGCCTCAGTTTCTTTACCTATAACAATGAAGCTAGCTGATCTATAAGGTCAGACTCATGTGTGAGCCTACTTATAGAGACTGACCTGATTAATGTGGCAGATCCATCTTTTACCCTGAAATGGGGCCAATACTGAGTTTCAGCCTATGGGAGAAGACCCAACTGCACACAGGTCATCACATTGTTCAAAATGAGATGATAGTTTTATTGGCCAACTTCTCTACTTAGAATGATAAGTTTTCATATTATTTGTCCATTCCATCATTCTTTGGTCACAATACAGGAACCATATATACCAGAGATATTTAGCTGCAGGCTGAGCAAATACATACTGTTGTCTCCCCCACCCCCCCAATTAAATATTCACTATGTGGGGTTGGAGGGATAGAAGGACTGCTATTGGTACATTTAGACATATAATTATTTTTCCTCCCTTTTTTGGGTTGGCCAGCTAAAACAATCAAAGATGCTCTTTTCTTTCCAGCTTAACCATATTATACATTTTATCACCCAGTGGCTTAGGCAATAAATGTTACTGAAAGGACTAATTTAGGATCTGAATTTATTTTAATTAGTCTTTGTAATACTGCAGCAGATGTTAGCCTGCTTAAAAGCAACCTGCACTTGCTAAGAATCTCAATGAAGCCCCCAACATTTTCAATTCATACATGTGGCATTTTTAGCATAGTGTGGAAGGGAGCGAGGAGGGAGACTTAAAAAAAAAAGGGTGTGGGAAGGACAGAACGGTCTTATTTTGTTATAAGCATGTCGCAGTATCAGCCGAGGCACTAGAAAGGTGAGGTCACAGTGCAGTATTAATAACTGACAGTTGTTGTTAACTACTATGGAACACTAGATAACCTTCCCCAGAATCTATACCCTGATCTTCAGCAGCAGAGTAATGAGTCCCCGTGGAATGAAAGTTCTGGCCTCCTTTGTTGTAACTATCGATCTCCTGGAGAATTCTGATGTGATTTAGATGAGGGAGGAAGAGATAATGGCATTGATTATTCTATTTAGGAAGCAGACTGAGACGAAACTCAGGTACAATACGCAAGCGGGGGAGAAAAAACACCCACTCAATCATGCCTTGTCTTTTCTTTGCAGTTCAAGGCAACACAGGGTGGCAGAGGTGACAGGGGAATATATCTTGATAAACATGTGGTTTCAGATGCCAGGGACACTTTGATATAACAAGACTGTAACATGCTACTTGTGGGTTTGCTTTTTTAATGAGCATATATTACATCCCCTAAAACAAAGTAGGAAGCAGTTGTGTAAGATAGGGGTCATTCAGAGATGAGACCCCATCCTGAATTGTGGAATATTCTTGCTTAACTTAATTTGTCATCTCTAGCTCTGTTAGTAAATGTATTTAAAGGAACTCATGGCTTTGTCATCTTCACTTTAAATATACCTCATAAGAGGGACTAGACTGGTGATTACACTGATGTAGAAGGATTCACATGCAGAAACTCCCTTTCCCAATGCTGATCTGCACCTTGTCTGCTTTTTAAAGTCTTAGAGAGTTGACTAGAGCTCCAAGAGATTAAGTAATTTCCCTAAGGTAGCACTGACAATATATGTCAGGAGTGGGACTTGAACCCAGGTCTTTCTGGCTTCAAAGCCAGCTCTCTAGACCCTATTTCACTCTATACGCTATGCTATATTATGTAAGTCTAAGGTCTGAAAGGGCAGGTCCACTGCATTTTGGCTCAACTCATGTTTATGCAGAATCTGATTCTCCCTTCTCTGACTATCATTACTCTCTTTATGTTGTCTCTTCTCATTAAAATGCAAGCTCATTAATGGAAAGGAGTGTTTCACTTCTATATTTGTATCCCCAGCATCTAACACATTGTCTTAAATGTAGCAGTCACTTAATAAACACTGTTTCTTTCTTTCATTCATTCGTTCCTAGGAGATTTATGATGAATGCAAGGTAAAGTATGCAATCAGGTTTGCCTAGAGCTTCCATGACAGTATACTTCAAAAGAAAAGCTTGAGGAAATGTCTTCATTTAAGTTTATCCCCAGAAAGCTGCTTAAGTTGCTTAGTTGGCCCTGGGATGATATCCTAGGGGGGGAACTGGAAGGTAAAGATCCATTGCTGGATTGTTTTACTAACAGGTCTCTGCAGACTCCTATATACTGACAAGCAGCTTTACAAAGGATGCCTAGGACTCTTGTCCACTTTAAAGCTGTTCAAACTATAGTAAATCACAGCTCAGGGTTGGGGCTGACTGCAGCAGCTGCTGCTCGGCTGAGAAAATTAAGAGTTGGGCTAATGGCCATGACCTTGGCTGGGTTAATGTTTGGGGCTTCAATAAAATGCAATAACTAAACTACTGTAGGTTTAGGATGTCTTTCCTGGGGCAAGTTGAGATGTGTGTGTGTGTGTGTGTGTGTGTGTGTGTGTGTGTGTGTGTTGAGGAGGGGGATTGGAAAAGATAGAAGGGAAATTGTAGAGTCATAGAATTTGAGTTGGAAGGGACCTTGAGGGTTATCTACTCAATTTTAAATGAGTCAGTTGAGGTCCAGAGAGAGGATGTAATTTGCTCAACCAGCTAGGTGCACAGTGGTTAAAGTCCTTGACCTGGAGTTAGGAACACCTGAGCTCAAATCTGACCTCAGACACTTACTTTCTGTGTGACCCAGGGCAAGTCACCTAACCTCTGTCTGATTCAGTTTCCTTGACTGTAAAGTGGGAATAATATAATAGCTCTTAACTCACACAGTTCTTCTGAGACATAATATTTTTAAAGCACTTATCACAATGCCTGGTATATGTAGGTACTCGATAAATGCTTGTTCCCTTCCAAGCCAGTTAGTGGCAGGTGATATTATATTATCATCTGTAAAGTTGGGATAATATAATAGCACCTACCTTACAGGGTTGTTGTAAGGAATAAATGAGTTAACATATCTATAGTATTTTGCAAACTTTATACACACATGCTAGATTGTTGTTGTTATCTGCCTTATTTGGACTAGTTCATTTGCATAATAAAACAAGTGACAGGAACTGGAATTCCTCAATTCCCTTTTTACAGATGAGGAAACTGAGCCCAAAAGAAAGGAAATAATTTGCCCACTGTACCACAAGAAACAAGGACTAGAGTCAGGATTTGAACAGAGGTCCTCTGACACCAAATGTAGTATTCTTCCTACCACTCCCCTTTCCAGGGCTTTCTCACTATCCCAGTGAGTAGCAAGGTTGTCTAGGAAAGATCTTAAGCAACTACAACTACATCCTTGTTAGTATCTGTCTATTGTAATGTTTTATTCACAGAGGCTTCCCTTGGTCTTGAGATTATTCTTTCAGGTTCAGCCCCAGCTGAAGTGACTCCCACAAAATTCCATTGCCACCTTGTCACCCATGAAGCTTCAGATGAACTAAGTAATGTATGAACAGAACCTTTACTGTCTGGTGTTAGAAGAAAGATCCAGATAATGCCGTTAGCAGCTTTTAAGAATCAACTCTAAGGCTACCTTAAAGCCTATGCTTTCTTCCACAGGTTAGTCCATACTACACATTAAGCATGTATCTTTGTTTGTGTAACATTACAAATAGTCCTGCAGCTTCTAAATGTACATTGTACTGAAAGGCACAACTTGGCAGAAGCATAACTAAGGAAAGAACAATCACACCTGCAAAATCTCAAATTATCAAGCATAGGTAGTGCTTTCAGGACCTACTTTGGTACTTTGGTTAACCTGAAAAGTCACAAGAATTCTATCTGAAGAACATAGTGATAACTGCCCAAGATGCATGAAGAATGGTTCATTTCTTTTCTTTGTCATCAAAATATTAAATATTTGTTACAGATATCTACTATGAATTTAATATTGGAATTTGAATTCCAATTGCCTGCATCAATAAGTAAAAATAAGAAGTCAGTTTTGGGGAGTCAATTGTTTCCTGTGTAGGGGTGGAAAAAGAATTTTCTCTATTCCTTCCTTTTCTTAACACCTTCATGATATGGTTTCATTGATTCTACTATTACATCTTTTCCTTAAGACAGGGAGGAAACCCTTCAGTTCTTTCAATATATTGTCAGGCCTCTGTGGTAATATTCACAACTACTACTTTGACATAGGCAGCAAGGCCTAGGGGTTAGAGCTATGGTCTGAACTCCAGGAGGTGTTTGTCTTTTAATTTTGATTTCCACCACTGGATTGCTGAGTGACTGAAGAAAAAAAATTCATAACTTTTCCTCAAAAAAAATTGGGTGGCTAAAAATACAGTATCCCATATTATATCTCCTTCCTGCTCCTCATAGACTCCAGTGACAAGAACATCTCTGAAAATTTTACTTTATCTTCATAGTAATAATCCAGAAAACCTCAAAAAAGGTATGAAACTACAATTTTTTAAAACAACAAACATCATATGAAAGAACTTTCTCTTTCTATATAGATCAATGGTAGATCAATAGATCTGCGCAGATACTATGCACAAAGAAACCTGGAACTAACTGAAATGCAACATGAGTTTTTCAAATATCATTTTAAACTTTGCATTTCTGCTGACATCCATGCTTCTTGACGAAGTCATTTTTAATGATAATTTTATCGCTTATGGGCATTTAAACCATGAATTTTAAGTTTAACGTGGAAAGTTGAGTGGGGGTGGTGGCGAATCTTATGTTCAGATAGCTGTATAGGCAAGCAAATCATCATATGAACTACAGCCCTCACTGATGATAAATAACTTTAATCCCATTCAAATATATTCTTGCTCCAAGGCTGCTTATAATGGAGTTTTTACTCCATCATCAATTCTATTCATATGGCGTGCCAAAGTTACCTGAATCATTCTCCCTACCTCTCGACAATTTATCAGAATATAATGAATAACGGCTTGGTTTGGGTGGACTTGAGTTACACTCAGAATGGAGTTCACTCAAAAATGGTACCAACTAGTTAAAGTAAAGAGACTGACATAGCAGAATGCAGATTCTATACCATGACTTTGAGTTCAACCAGGAATGTAAATTACTAATAGGCAGCTAGGTGAGGTAGTGGCTAAAGTGCTAGAATTCAAATGCTACTTCAGACACTGACTAGCTGTGTGACCCTGGACAACTCATTTAATTGCTCTCAGCCTAGTTACCCCATCTGTGAAGTTGGGATAATATAATAGCACCTGCTTTACAGGGTTGTTGTAAGGAATAAATGAGTTAACATATGTTTAGTGTTTTGCAAACTTTATACACACCTGCTAGATTGTTGTTGTTGTTATCTGCCTTATTTGGACTAGTTCATTTACGTAATAAAACAAGTGACAGGAACTGGAAACACTCATTTTGTAGCATTAGGGCAGTTGTCCTCCAGTAAAGTTCTATCCTGTTCTCTCCTTATTACATGGAAGTTGCCCTGGGTTTTGGTAGGCTCTGCCAATGGAAGCACAAAACCTGACAGAGATATCACTTGGATGGGCATCTAGTCATAGCACATGTATATTCTATTGTAGGATCAGCCTTGCTAAGTTGGAAGAAGCTCTTTCATAGAGGACTGGCCAGCAGGTGGTGAATTAATTTTGATTCTAGCAAGTCACAAAGACTGTGTATGATGACATGGCAAGGCTCTGAAGTGTATTAGTGAGAGGAGTAAATAGACTGATAAATCAATCAACATGCATTTATTAAGCATCTTGGTGCTCTATGACAGTACACCATGTACACTATCATAGGCACGAAGAATGTAAATATAAAGGAAGAAACAATTTCTACTCTCAAGGAGTTTACACTTTAATGGAGGAGATTATTTTATATGTGGATACATTACATGTACATATACATGCATCTGGAGGCAGTGAGGTGGCTCAGTGGATAAAGCAATGGGCCTGGAGTTAGGAAGACCTGAGTTCAAATCTGACCTCAGACACTTACTAGCTGTGTGATTCTGGGCAAGTCACTTTACCTCTGTTTGCCGTAATCCACTATAGAAGGAAATGGCAAATCATTTCAGTATCTTTGCCAAGAAAACCTCACAGACATTATTGCTGTCTGTGGAGTCACAAAGAGTCAGACACAACTGAACAACTGAACAGTAATTCATGCATCTACAGAATAAAATATAAGGAAATAAATATGATTAAGTTGTATGGGAGAGAGGACACTATCATATGGGGGAATCAGGAAAAGTTTCATGTAGGAGGTATTGTCTGAGATGTACCTTAAAGGAAAAAAGGGATTCTGTGAGGCAGAGATAAAGAGGAAGTACATTCCAACCATGGGGGATGGCCAATGAAAAGGCACAAGTATGAAGGCCAGAGATGAAGTGCTATGCATGAAGAATAGAGAGCCCATGTTTGAAGTTGATTTAATAGGGCAGTGATATAGACAAATCTACTTATAAGGAAATCTCTTCCCCCCCTCCAAAAAAAGAAGTCTATTTAATTTTATTTTGAGGTCAGCTTACAAGGAAACTACTATATCAGATGAAGCAAGTTCTCTGAACAGACAGCTATAGTATTGATAAAAACAAAAACAAAAACAAACAAACAAAAACTAACAGTACAGTGCTTAGCAATGGAAAATGCACATTTTCTCTCTTGAAACAGGGGATGTAAAACAAGAAAACACTTCAACAGTAGATTGAGAGAGTCTTTCTACAAATATAATACATGTATTTCTAACTTCACAAAAAAGTCAGTAGGTACAATGGAAAGAATTATTTTTGAATACCAAGGCTTTTCTTTTTCTCTATCCCCAAAGGGGAAATTAAAAAAATTTCTTATAAAAATACACAATGGTCAGTGGGGATTTCCAAACTGTGCTAAATTAACATCACTTTAATCTGTGCATCCTCAAAAGTCACAGGACTCATTCATCAGCTTTGGAAATAGGTACAGTGTGTCCTCTCCATTTCCTGGATCCCTAGGTGCTTCCTTCAGACTTTAGTCAGATGGCACAAAAATTTCCAGGTCATTATGTCTGTGCTTCAGCTCATTACAGGAATTAGTGTGAAGAGCTATGGAGGCTTTCTTAGAACAGAATCTCAACATCCTGGTGATCTAGTTTATTACCAGCTCTAAGCATGACATTTACTTCAACATCACATTTATGGATTAACGTTCTGATTTTCCTTACTTCTTTTACAATCAGGATGGCACAGTGGAAAGGGTGCTTAAATTCAAGTCAATGGAACTGGGTGTGACTAATTCTACCATTTATTGTTTGTGACCTTGGGGAAGTCAAGTCTCTGGGTCTCAGTTTTTTTTTTTAATCTGTAGTGAGGAGGTTTGATTTCATAGGTTCCTCAAGGCTCTAAATCTATGACCTCAGTAGATATCTAAATCATATTCTGATAACTCTGATGCTCAACTACTACAAACTATTACTTGTTCTTCTCTCTACCTCTGGAAGTCCACTTAAAGAAGAATAAAATTGCACCTTCCATGTTGTTCTTGGAACCATTTTTCTAAATAAGTAATTGAAGGGATTTCTCTCATTAGCATATTTTCCTCTTGTTACTTAATAGACTGTTCATCAAAATTCACAACTTTCAGAAAACCAGAATTTCACTCTAGCTGATGAGTCTGAAAGATCTCAGAGGCTAATTGGATAACCGTGACAGGCTTTGCATGAATAAACAGAAAAGTATTTCTGAGAAAAGTGGTACATAAATCTTTCCGTAAACAGACGACATCACCACATTGGAGTTTCCGCTTTCCCTTTTTCTTAATTGCCTCTTCTTCTTTGAACAGGCTCAATCTGCCAGTCACAGTTGCCAAAATACACACATGCAGAGTGAGACAGATAATAATGTTTTCTGACTTAGTATCATTTTTAATTCTCTTAAGTTTTTCTTGCTTAGGATCGTCTAAGAGAAAAGATGTAGGTACGTACTTGTTGTTGGGGTTTTGCTTGTATTTAGTAAAATTTTTCTCTTCGGTTTTAGAAAACAATATGGTATCTTTCATTCATTGTATTTCCTTTGGCCTCTTTGTCAAATGTCCCAATAAAGTACAGACAAAACTGCAAATGAAATCCCAAGTATCTTTCTTATTCTTGAAACTATAATTTCCTATACCTAGGAGACTGTAAAAGTTTCTATTGCTATTATCAAGTTGATTTCTTGGATTCCTCAGGCTGTAATATTCTATACTATATTTAAATATCTCTTTGAAAGGTATCCAAAGCTGACTTTGTACTAAAGAGCCCCTCTCTTTAAAGTGAAATGTGTGATCTCAAGTTTTTTTTTTTTAAAGAAATGCATGGCAACTTTTTCACCAGTTTAAATGATGTTTACAAAATTAACTATTTTAAGCCACAGAAACTTAACAAAAAGGAATGGAGAAATGACAAAACATTCCTAATAATGGAAATCTCCCATTTATATAGTGCTTTAATGTACACTTTCTCCATAACAACCATGTGAGGCTGGTATAGAAGAGTTGCTTCTCCAAACCTGGTTTAGCTTCTTACTCATTGAAATCCTTCTAGACTTTACCCTCTTGGGAGTAGCCCCATATCTTGTTTTTTTAGCTCTTCTTTATGTGTTATCTTCCCCTATGTAAGCTCCTTGAGGGCAAGAACTATATAGCATTTTGCTTGTATATATATTGCTTAGCAAGATTCTCATTCTCATTCTCTCTCTCTCTCTCTCTCTCTCTCTCTCTCTCTCTCTCTGTCTCTCTTATTTTAGAAATAAGTAAACTGAGGTTTGGAGAGGTGAAAAATAGAAAAGCCTGACAGATTCATAGAGGAAGAGATTACTTTTAGCTGCTGGAACCAGGAGAGACATCATGTAGGAAAGGCTGAATAATATTTTTTTCTGGAATGTTCTGATCTTTCATTCCCGGAATTTTATTAGCAGAAATTGGTTCATCTCATGTAGTTTATTACTTTCTATAAAAATTCAGAATGTTTTATCCTTCCCTGCCCCAGCCCTCCCCTCCCCCCAGTAAACACCACTTATGTGCTTTTCTATGTTCCAGTCATGTAGTCCCTGTGATGAGCCCTAAAGGAAAGGAAAGCTGCAATGGAGTGTGGGAAGGAGCCCTTTACAGAGATGGGGAACAGAATGTACAAAGGTATTGAAGCAAGAGAGACCAGAATGAGATCAGCAGAGCAAGTAGCTTAATTGAAACATTGGGTTCAGGCTGAAATAAAGGTTGTGGAAAAGGGAGTATTCTCATTTAAGGCTGAAGAAATAGGTTGGGGACAGCTGGTGGCAGGGCAAGGAGCTTGTATTTTGTTTAGCCATGAGGAGTCACTGTAGTGTTTTGAGCAGAGCAGTAATGTGGTCTGCACTGAACAGTTGGAAGGTTACCTTGTAAATGGTACAAAGGACGTGTCAGAGAGGGAAAAACCTTGAGGCAAAGAGATAGATCAGTGAGGATTCTCAAAAAATAGAAGCTCTGGATAAGGCAGCTGTATAGGTTAAGAGATAGTTTGTCAATTAGAGTGGTGAAACTGAATTGGGTTGCAATCCTCTATTAGTGAATATTCATTAAAAAAGAGCATGTACACATCAAACATTGCTATGGACTCAGAAACTCCGGTGAGCCTTCATTGCCCTCCCAGCTCTTTTCCTGGCTCCTGGCATTCCAGATTGTCTCATCCTGGAAACTCTCTCAGCATCTGTAGCCTCTTTGCCCCTGACCATCCAATTACCTCTGGGGCTATCTCAGACTGGAACATCCTTCTGTAAGGCTCATCCCTTCTTTCATTGATGAATTCCTCCTGAAGCCTCTGTTATGTTAAGGCGACCAGGCAAACCTTCACTCCCTTCCCAACCTTTTCTTGGCTTTCAGAATTCAAAACCATGCCTCATACAGGATGTTTTCCCCCTCCTCCCTCATGCCTTCCCTTTTCAGCTCCATTTTGTGTGCTATCTTTCCCCAATAGAATGAAAGGTCTTCGAGTGTAGGGACAGCCTTTCTTTTTGCTTGTATTTGCATCAATGTGGGGATGCCCATTGCTGCACTGCCAATTAGGGAAGTAGGTGGCACAGCAGATGAAGCTCTGGGCTAGGAGTCAGGAATGCATGAATTCAAATCCAGCCTCAGATAATAATAGTTGCATGACCTTGAGCAGGTCATTAAACTCTGTTTGTCTCAGTTTCCTCAAATGTAAAATGGAGATAATAATAGCACCAGACTCCCAGGGTTGTTATTGGGATCAAATCAGATCACATTTATAAAGTGCTTAGCATAACACCTGACCTAAGCACTTCCTTCCTTCCTTCCTTCCTTCCTTCCTTCCTTCCTTCCTACCTCCCTTCCTTCCTTCCATTTCTCCTTTCTTCCTTTTTTCCATTTATCCAGACTAGTTGAAGAATATGACAATATGGTTAATTGAACACCTCTTTAAATGAGTTACCAAATGAATCAAAAAAGGTTAAACTTTTCCAAAGTATTAACATAAAATAAAATACAATTAGCTCTAAAGGCACTTAGGCCATTGCAGTATTTCAAAGCATCACAATCATTCATCATCACTGAATAGAAATGTGAAAACATTCTAGTTATTAGAGCATTTTGATGCATTGAATTCTGGATGAATGAAACTTAACTGTACAATGTCTTTGCAACAACATAAACCAAAGCACAAATTATACTACATTGGCTTCATACTGAGAGGAGTAGAAGGGAAACATGTACTATTGATGAAACAAAGATAGACAAACAAAACATTTTAAAAGTAATTCAGCAGTTTAAAAATATATTTAAGCACAGGAACACATACACTTATATGTTAATTATATATGCATATGATTTCTTGTTGTTGTTGTTCAGTCACGTCTGAGTTTTTGTGAATCCATATCAGATTTTCTTGGCAATGATACTGGAGTGATTTGCCATTTCCTTCTCCAGCTCATTTTATAGATGAGGAAACTGAGGCAAACAGGGTTAAATGAGTTGTCCAGGGTCACATAGCTGGAAAGTGCCTGAGGCTGGATATGAACTCTTGAACCTGATTCTTCTTGATTCCAAGCCCAGTGCTCTAGTATGAATACAATGTCTTATTTGTTGTGGCAAGGCACTATGCTAGGCAGATAGCATAACATGAAGATGAATCTGACATGACTCCTTGCCTTCATGGAGCCTGTAAGTTTATAGATTAAGAGATGATTCATGTATACAGATGAATGTAACAGAAGTTAGAATATGAAAGTGCAGTAAGATGGTACAATGAAAGTCTTATTTACATTAAGAGCTATTCCAGTGAGAAAAGAGGCTTTATGAAGGACACAGCATTTAAGCTGGCCTCAAAGAATGGGTAGCAATACAGGGGCAGCTAGGTGGTGCAGTGAATAGAGCTCTGACCTTGGAGTCAGGAGCTCCTGAGTTTAGATCTAGCCTCAGACCCTTAACACTTACTAGCTGTGTGACCCTGGGCAAATCACTTAACCCCAATTGCCTAAGCAAAAAAAAAAAAAAAAAAAAAAAAAAAAAAAAAAAAAAAAAAAAAAGAATGGGTAGCAATAGGACAGGTGAAAGAAAGGGTAACATGACAGGTGGGCAGACTAGCCTGAGTTAAGACAAGGAAATATTTAAGGAACAATTATAAAAATATTATATTATATCATATTATAATATATCATATCATATCATACCATATTATATCATATCATATTATAACATAATATAATGTATTATATTATATCATTTTAGCAGAAGCGTGTGAGAAATAAGAAGTGTGAGTAAAGGGAATTAATGAAGGAGATGACTAGAACAGTAAATTGAATCAGGAAGGGCTTACAGAATGAAAATTAGGAGTTTGGATTTTTTTTAAAGGAAATGATGAAGATTACCGAGCATAGGACTGAAATAATCAGAAATGAACTTTAAAAGTAATAAGTGACTGGAGGTAGGAACTCCAGTGAAGAAGGAAGCAGAGAAGTCTATAGAAAGAAGGCTCAGAGGGAGGTGGCAGGACAATTGTCTTCTGAGATTGGACCCATTATACGTAGTGCCAAATGACAGAGCTATGACTCATAAATAAAAATTTCAGAGAAGCACATTTCAGCTTTAAATGAGGAAGAACTTTCTAATAATTAGAATCACCTGAAAATGAGATGACTAGATAGGCTTCTGAGGTTCTTTGCCACTGGAAGGATTCAGGCAGAGGCTGGATGACCATTTGTTAGGGACACCACTGAGGGGATTCTTTTATGGGGTAAGATGTTAGAGAAGGTGACATCCAAAGTCTTCTCTATTTCTAGAAACAAATAGAATGAGCTACTCTTTGAAATAGTGATCTTCCTGTTATTTGAAGTATTTGAACCGAGGTTGGATATCTACTTGTTGGGGGTGTTAAAAAAAAAAGGGGGATTCCTGAACAGGAATGTTGGAACAAATAACTCCTAAAGACCCTTCTGATTCTACAAGTCTTTTCATTGTATGAGTCAAAGATTACACTAACGTTTCAAGACTAGGCGAAAGGGAGGATGATGGTTCCATTTTCAGAAACAAGAAAGTCAAGAGAAAGAGTAGATCTTGGAGGAAAGATGACAAGTTCAGTTAAGGATACAATGAGTTGGAGGTGTAGGTAGAACATCTAGATAGGTATGTCCAGTAGGTAGTTAAAAATGTTGATATCATGGTTAGGCCTCGAGATAGAGATTTGGAAATCTGAATGAATGGTGCAATGGGATGCACGCTAGATCTGGAGTCAGAGGACTTGGGTTTGAATTCTGACTCTTCCACTTATTTAATATACTGTAAAAACTTATTTTCTCAATAGCAGTGGATCATATATCTCTATTAAAATGCCTAATTTCCCTTGCCTCAAAACAAAAATTACTACTCTACTTGTTAGCAGAGTGACAAATAATAAAACAAAGTCATAAATTATTATTTATCATTTTTCAGCTATGAGAAGGATTGCAGCCAGAGTCACTATCATAACTACTCTTGATTTCTTTTCATTTCTGAAGGACAGTCCACCATTCTGGTGTTTTTTTTCCCCAAGATAACACTCAATATCTTTCAAGAATTTTCTTTATAATGTTTCTTTGAAAGATAAAAGTTAAAACAATTCTCTCAGGAAAGATGTTATCTTCATCTTTTTTTCTGCCTGTATCTTATTTGTTCTCTTTTTGGCCATGGTAAGTAATTTCCTCTTAAGAACAATAATCAAACTACCAGACACACAATGTCAGACACACTATGCCCTGTTAAAGAAAGACTAACAGTATATATTACAACTTTCTGAAGCTTGGCAAAAGGGCAATAATAGATTACATTTTGAAATTGATTTACATATATTATTTATCTTTATTTTCACAACAACCCTTTGAAGTTAGTATTATAATCATCATGCTTCCCATTTTACAAATAAGGAAACTGAGGCTCAGAGAGATTGAATGACTTATCTGTGATTATAGATCTAGGAACTGTCAGAGGCAGGATTTGTGCCTGGATCTTATTGACACTAAACCCAGAAATCTTTCAAAAATACATGAACACTTTTTGTTTTAAAATCATAGTCATTTCTGGATATACCCTTTCTACTTCTGCTTCCTCTAGTGAGCCTTCCCTGGCACAAAGAAAAACCATTTAAGCAAACCCAATCAACACAGCAATTTAATCTGACGATGCATATAGCTTTCCACAGCCCTAGTCTCCTTCCTCTCCAGTGAAAGAAGTGAGGTGTATTTCTTTATATCTTCTTTTTTTTCTCTTTATATCTTCTTAAGGCAAAATCAGTCATTATAATTATATTGTTAGACTTTGTTTTAGTGTTTTCATTTATATTACTGTAATATTGTGCATATTGCTTGCCTGGTTCTGTTAATTTCAAAATGCATCAATTCATGTGTCAATCAACAAGTAGTTATTAGGTACTTTTCTGAATTCCTCATATTCAGTGTTTCTTATGGTACTGTATCCCATAGTGGATAAAGAGTTGGCCTTGAAGCTAAGAAGACCTGAGCTCAGGAATCACCTATGACACATACTGACTGTATGACCCTGGGCAAATCATTTAATCTCTCACTGAGCTAGGCAACTCTACAAGACCACAAATTTCAGAGAAGGAGCTGAGAGTATTGCCAGAGGAAGTTCCTTTCACCCACTTCTCTATAACAATAGAATCACAGGTCTAGTCCACAACCCCACCTTTTTCCTCTACTTTATGGTAGAATAACATTCCATTCTATGAACATACCACAATTTAAGCCAGCCTCCTGGTGGTCTTTCTACTATGCCATATTCCAAGTAGTCTGAATGATTTCAGAGATTTTAAGATAGAAAATAATTTTCTATAGCTTCTGAAAGAAAAGCTCACATAATTTTTTTTGTCAACCAATGATAGTGGGCTCAAAATCCATCAATAAAATGTTATGTCTCCCTTTTCCTTTCATTATAGAGGTGACAGACCATGTGTATGAAATATGGCAGGTACTGGCAGATATGGGTAGTAGTTGGTTTTACCGAACTTAATTTTTTTTTCTTTGTTATAGGAGGTTGTGTGTATATGTGGGGAAGGATCTATTTGAAACTGAAGGTGATCCAAAAACAAAAGCCACCAATATAAAAGAGAAATGCTATGCTAGGCACCATTTTCAAAACCATCCCTGCACACATAAACAGGTATTTTTTTTAATGCCTCAAGGTTCTTTGATTTCTTTGGTGTGAGTGATCACTCCAGCAACAAAGATCATAAATCTTCCTTGCCTTTATAGAAGGTCTTGGTAAGTCGCTATAGTTGAAAAAAATCATTTGGGAGCCAGTTGCCTAGCATTTCATCTCTTCAAATTTAGGGAGGTTGGTATTTGGATGACAGACGTACAATACTCCCACACTTTCTAACTTGTCAAAACCTAGCAAATGTGCTAGTCCACTAATTCTAGAACACAGAATCACATCCACACCTGGATATGGCATCAAAATAGCACTTTATGACTTCAGTGAAAGGACCTCTCTCTCTCTCTCTCTCTCTCTCTCTCTCTCTCTCTCTCTCTCCCTGCTCTTTTCTCTTCTTATAAATATCCCAGCCAGTGAAATATTGACCCTTGGGGGAAAACATACCTAGCAGTAACATTCTTGGTTCACTCACGCACAAAGCCATGATGAACTAGATATACCAATCAACTCACAAAGTAATCTCACAAAATCAACTCACACACACACAACTACTAAGGAGTGGCAAGAGGTTTAAAGGAAAGAAAAAACAAAAAAGTAGGCTATATTTCATATAACTGACCTTTTAACAAATAATAGCCTTTTACATTTGCATGTTTCTTTGTATTTGTCAATGGGTTTCCTATCTCACTTTCTCTTCACAACCTCATAAAATGTGTATAACAGTTCTTATTATTATCTCCATTTAAGAGATGAGTAAACACACTAAGCTGTTCGGGTAACTTGCACAAGGTCATACAACAAATTAGAGATAGGGCTCCAATTAAAGGCTAACACTTCAGTTTGGGGATTAATCTCCATTACTTCAGATTCTAATGATGTGATTACTATGATTGATTAAAAGCGATAAAGGGATACTCTGCTGTATGCATGATTACAATGCAAGAAAATAGTAAATCCTGTCATCAACATCTACTATATAGAAAGAGATGAGCATATATACTTCTGTACAGGACTTAAGCAATACATCATCTTCCCTGTCATTGAGGGGTTTGCATTCTAGTGTGTGGGGAGAAGTACCTAATAAGGAAACTTAAGGTTCAACATATTGAGCCTCTAAATGAAATGCAATGAATTCCCATCTCATAAGCATTTATTATGCACCTAGTATTTACAAGGCATTATGCTATGCACAGGGACAAACACAAGGTGAAAAACCAGCTTTTCCCTCAAGGAGTTTATATTCTAATAAACTACCATGAGATCCCAGAAGTTAAAGAAAAAAATCAATCATAAAAGTTTCCAGGCCCAGTTCTGTGGAGATGTATGATCTAAAATAAGTCACTTAACCTCTGTGAGACAGTTTCCTCATCTATAACTTGTGAGCCAACCAGATGATTTATAAGGTCCCTTCCATTTCTAACATTCCTTGAGGCCACGAGGGAGCTATCTTGATGTCACTAAGTGTTTAAGAAGTTATAGAAAAACAGAAAACTTCAGACCATAAAGACATGAAGTATGACAGAAGTTTGTTTGTTAGTTTTCATAACTATGGAAGTTAGTTTATTTTTGACTTGATGGTGACAGTTTCCACTGTAGGGACCCATTCTCCAAAAAATACCTCAAAAGAGATAGATACATGTCATTCTTTTTAAAGGCAGAATATATTACTTATGATTTGAACTGAGAATATAGCCATGAGACCTGCCTTCTTGTAAGTTTCATAGTCACCCTCCCTAGAGGCTATTAGGTGCTAGATCCAGAGGTCAACATCAGTTGTGAAACATTGGAAGAGTGTGTGTCAGCCTGGAACCACAGCAGCCTCCCTGGGCCTGCATTCGTCATCTGAATATGAGACATATGCAGCACTTGAACCCAGGGCTGAGAAAATACTTTGTGGTACAAACGCTGCCTGGTCTGCATTGAGCTCAAGTCAAGTCCCCTTGGCATATGACCTTTCATCTAATGTGCTGATCTTAGCCATAATCACTCCCTTACTCTCTCTCTGTCTTCTCTCTACACAGAGTGGGTACTTAATGCCAACAGAAGTCACAACCTATGTTAATTAGATTCCTGGCACCCACCATTACATCTACCAATTTAGGAGGTGGATGCTGCACTATGTGCACACTAATTTTATGTTCCACTTGTCAGACCACAGGAAGACATTGAACTCAATAGTTCCTACCAAGAAGTAGGTCTTATTTTTCCTACCACAGTTCTTCTGACTTTTGCCTTCCATCCCCTGGAAATTTTTAAGCAACCTAAGTGCATCCTATTAATTTTTATCATGCTACAATTTGATCCAATATACCTGGCAAGATTATGTGCTGGAGAAACACAAATGATTGTTGTTTTTCGGTCACTCCAGTCATGTCTGAGTCTTCATGACCTAATTTTCTCAGGAAAGATACTGGAGTGGTTTGCCGTTTTCCTTCTCCAGCTCATTTCATAGATGAGGAACTGAGGCAAACGGGGTGAAGTTACTTGGTCAGGTTCACATAGCTAGTGAATGTCTAAGGCTAGATTTGAACTGAGGAAGATGAATTTCCCCTACTCCAGGCCCAACACTATATCTACTGTTACAAGAGCTTTCCTTGCCTCATTGGTGCTACTTGATGTAAAAAGTTCTGATAGCAATCCCATTTACTTCAAACTTCAAACTAATTGGGATGTCGATAGGAAGAAAATCAAAGTAATACTCAGACCAAATAGTCAGAGTTTTATAGCATTAGTGTGTCAATTAATCAAGATTCCCCCATAATCAATGTGGTATTTGTTTTTTTGACAGCTCAGAACTGGTCAGAAATCATTTTATATTCTATTGAAGTTCCTGTTATTGTGGCCAGGCGTTTGACACTGTTTCATGATATCTGTGTGAACAAGATAAATTGAATACAGACAAGATGATAGCACTATTGATTAGTTTTTCAACAAATTGGTTAATTCAATTAAATTGAAAAAACATTATTAAGGGCCTACAATGTGAAAGACACTGTGCCAGGCTATGGGATGGTATCTAGGTGACACAGTAGACAAAATGCTGGACTTGGAGTCAGGAAGACCTGAGTTCAAATCTAGCCCCAGACACCAGCTGTGTGACCCTGGGCAAATTACTTCTTAGCTTCTATCTACGTTAATTTCCTCAATTGTAAAATGGGAATAATAATGGCATCTACCTCATAGGGTTTTGAGGATCAAATGAGATAATATCTGTAAAGAGCTTAGCACAGCATGTGACACATAGTAGGTACTTAATAAATACTTGTTTTCTTTCCCCTTTGACTACCTAAAAAGCACTTAACGTAGACCTTGAGTGAGGTTGTTACTAGAATTATATGAGACTCTGTCCTTGTGTCTGTTCTGTTCAATAATTAAAACAGATTTATCATCTCTTTGAACTGGAAAGATCATCACTTCATCTAATTATATTTAATGTCTTTGGACCTCAGTTTTCTTATCAGTAAAATAAGAGGACTGAACTATGTAACATCTTAGGTGCTTTCCAACTTGAAATTTATGTTCCTATGAAATTCACCCCCTTTTTAGGTAGGAAACTGAGACCAGAGTTTGTTGGTGTTGTTCAGTCATGCAGTTGTTTCCAACTCTATGTGACCCCATGTATTTTTCCCATAAGGTTTTCTTGGCAAAGATACTGGAGTGGTTTTTCATTTCCCTCTCCCATTTGAACAAATGAGGAACAGAGGCAAATAGGGGTTAAGTGACTTGCCCCGGCTCACACAGTTAGTAAGTATCTGAGGCTGGATTTGAAACTCAGATCTTCCTAACTCAAGACCCAGAGCTACACACCTAATAAAAGGTATTTTATTATCCCCAAATTGGGACTCAACTGGGACCCAAAGTTAGGTCTTCTGGGGGAATATGTGGACTCATTGCATTTTAATATCTTTGATGAATAAAATAGAGAATGTTTATCAAAATTTCATTTGACACAAAGTCTGGAGGGACAAATGACATAGATAACAGAGTCAGGTTTCAAAATGATCTCAACTGAGAGGAAACATGGCTCAAAACCTACTGGGGCAGTTCTAAAGTGATACCCTTTGCTTCAAAAATTGAATTTCATAAGAATAGGATGGAGAAGACTTTAATTTGACTGCAATTCATCGTAAATGTTGTTGATCTTAACATAAGCTAATGTAGTTTGTTGAAAACAAGGACATCAACCACATTCTTAAGGCAATGAAATATAATGTCCAGAATAAGGGAGATAACAATTCTGTTATATTTTGCCCTGATCAGACAACACTTGGAATATTATATTTAATACTAGACACCATATTTAAGAAGGACTTTGCTAAATTAGAGATGATTCAATAAATGGCAACTAGGATGGTAAAGGGTTTGAAAAACATAAGATCGAATTTGTTCTGTTTTACTCCATCAGGTAAACTATTGGTGGAATTTGTGATAAGGAAGACTTTGACTCAATAGAAGATGGATTATAGTTAGATCTATCTGAAGATAGAATGGATGCCTCATGAGATAGTGAACTCCCTCTCATAAGAGGTATTCAAAGAGAGTCCAAGTGATAGTCTCTCAAGGATACAGAATAAACGATTTCTGTACTGGGTAGAAAAGTAAATTTTTGTCAGGTTTCTTCAACTCTAAGTTCCATGATTCTATGAAATATTTTCCTACAAGTTTAAGCATATGCCTAGAGAAATATTTCTAAGAAATATAAAGAGGAGAATACATTCCTCATCTAGCTAAATTATTCTTTCTAATATTATCTGGTTCATGGTAGTCTATCCAACCAGAAGAGGTATATGGTGGATGTGAACAGGCTGCAATATATTGCAAATGAGTAATTCTGCAGGAGAAGCACTATAAATATTATCGGCGGAGAAACATATAGCCAGAAAAAAAGATTGGAATTAACAAGGGTAAGAAATAACTGACAGACTGCCCAATGGCTCCATTTACAAGTATTAAAAGTCAAGAGGCCTCCAGCATTTTAAGTAGACCTTCTGTTACAAATATATGCATATATATGTATGTGTATATATATATATTATGTATGTGTATACATACATATGTATGTGTATATAGTATATACATACACATACATACATACATATACACACTAAAAAGTAGCTTGGAATTCTGTCCTGGTCAAACTATATTTGGAGTATTGTACTTAGGACAAATAATTATAAGCTGAAAGAGTGTCCAGATGATAGCAACCAGGATGATGAAAGGCCTGTCTTCCTGCCATATAAGAAGCAGTAGAGGGAATGGCAAATCTTTATCTTGGAGAGGAATAAAAAGTAGATAGATAGATAGATAGATATGTGTGTATATGCATATACACACACTAAACATAATACTCCTGATACAGAAGATATATATAGATATAGATATATAATGTATAATATATATACATATGGATATATAATGTAGTACATTATAGTATGTATATAGTATAATATATAAATGTATATATGTAACATGTATATATACTATGATATATATATATTTAGTGTGTACATGTGTATTTGCATATGTGCGTGTGATACAAATACACATGTACACACTAAATATATACCTTTATCTCTATAGATATGTCTATTACTTATCTAATCTATGTGTCTATCTATCCATTGAATTTCTTTGTGGTTGTCTCTCTTATTAGAATACACACTTCCTCTGAGTAGAGATTATTTCAATGACTGTATTTGTATCCCTAGCACCTAGGCACAGTACCTTTTGGGCACCTAGTAGGTACTCAATAAATACTTGTTGATTGGTTTTGAGATAATGGAACCTTTCATTGTATTAGATTTCTTAGATGCCATATCAAACTTTGAAGTAGTATTAAGCTCGTAGAAATTTTTTCACACAATCTTTGGTTAAGTCATGCTTCTTCTGTGTTGTATTTGTAAAGAGGATTGTTTGAACCCAAGAATATGATTTTAAATTTATCCCTGTTAAATACTGTCTTATTCAATTCATACCAATGTCCAAGCCTATCAAAATCTTGAAAAAAATTACTGGTTCTGCATGTAGTATTTTACCTACTTTACCAGGTTTGCGTCCTCTGAAAATTTGATAAGCATGTCATCTATGCTTTTATTCAAATCATCTGTAAAAAATGTTGAACATTACAGGACTAAAGACAGATCCCTGGGGTACTCCACTGGTGACCTCCTTCCAAGCCGATATTGAACCATTATTGACGATTCTTTGGGTCCATTTATTCAACCAGTTCTGAATTTAATTAATTGTCATCTATCTCTTAGTCATCTAGTCCAAATCCCTTTTCCAAAAATGACTTTTTCAAAAGCTTTGCTAAAAGCAAAAATGTATTTATATATCATACTTTTCCTTTCTAATAAGAGGAATAAAACTTGTCAGGTGCTCAGATGATTCTAAATAATTTAATTTAGAAAATCATAGGATCATAGATTTAGGGTTAGATGGGATTTGAGAGGCCAACCAATTCAATTGCAACACACGACAAATGAAAAAAACTGAGATCCAAAGAGATGTAATGATTTACCCAGTGTCACTCAGGTCAAAAGCAGGATTTTAACTCAGATCCTCTGACTCAAAATGAGCTGCTCTTTCTACTGTACCATGCTGTAATGTTGTGTTTTATACATAAAGTATATTCTTATAGAACTTAGTTGAAAGCTAGATTCAGAAAGGAGAAAATTTAGTTATCAAAGACAAAGTTAATTCATTTATAGCTATTTCAGTAGTGGTCTTCACAATAAATACAAGTGTGATTTTCACAAAACACATGTAAGAATAAATATGTCAGATTTGGTAAATATACACACATTCGCAATTTCAAACAACTACAAAATGAAGGATAAAGTTACCCCAGCATTGGTTTCTCAAAACAGATTTGATAATAGATAAGATGATATAGAGATTCAGAATAAATCATAAAATTAATATTAATTTGTAATTTATGCTATACCATCATAGTTTCAAATTAAATCTATTACTATCCATAAGCTACTACTAATGGTTATAGCGGCAGCTAGGAGATACAGTGTGCCAGGCCTGAAGTCCGGATGACTCATCTTTCTGAGATCAAATCTGGCCTCAGGCATTTACTAGCTGTGTGACCCTGGGTAAGTCACTTAACCCTGTTTGCCTCAGTTTCCTCATCTGAAAAGTGAGCTGGAGAAGGAAATGGCTTGGCTGAGTATCTTGGCTAAGAAAATCCCAAATGGGGTCACAAAGAATTAGACACAAAAGAAATGCCTGAACAAGTATCTATATTTTGGACTCTGGTATGACAGTCCCTTTTTTAAAAATTAGGACAATTCAAAAAGATATGACAGAATTCCAAAGAAGACATAGGTTATCTACCTCTTTCAATGATATTCCTTTATTTGATAAGCATTTATTAAGCACCTATAATGTATCAGTTATGCTAGGCATGGGGGACACAAGGGTAAAAATGAAACATTCTATTAATTGCTACCATTGATATTTCCTATAAGAGTATTTGCAAATGTCTCTATTTACAATCCTGTTCCCTAGCCTGCTCACTAGCCAGACTTTGGCACAGAACATCTCGAAACATCTTGTTTCCAAAAAATATTCTAATGCTACAAAAGCCTGTTTACTCAGTATGTTCTATACTGAACCATGAAATATAGGGACAATAAAGACATAGTGACAGGGCCTGGGATTCATGAGTATAAGGAACTCTAAGATGAGGAAACCCTTGCTATTGATGCAGGTTACAACTTTCTCTGCAACTTAACAGCCCTCAAGATTTACCTAGAACACTGAGATGCCGCAATTTGCCCAAGTGCATACATGTAGAATGTATCAGAAGTGGGCTTAAACTTGGGCCTGCCTAGTTCCAACATCAACTCTTTAACAACAATGCCATATCGTCTCTTATACAGAAAGTATGATAGAGACACAAGTTTGAATCTGGAGATGTGGTTTCTGTTTCCACCCTTGTTACTGACCTCGGTGAAATTATAGCACCTCTCAAGATCTTAGTTCCCATCTCTGTAAAATGTTGGATTAAATTTTCTCAAAGATAATTCTTCCCAATTCAAGGAGTCTTTGCTCTGTAATTTTTGGACAAATGAATCAACAACATAGAAAAAAATTTCTCTATGTTACTGAGGCTGACCTAATTCCAACAGCAAGACCTGACAAAGCATCTAGCTTTATCTTAGGCTAGGGACGAAGCACATCCCAAAATGTTCTCAACATAATTCCTCACAACTACCTCACTGAGTAGTTTCTTTCATATTTCATTATTTTGTTGCAAACCCAATATGGTTAGGAAGAAGATGTGCATAAGTGAAGCATAATAATATTGACTTGTGTTCAGCTGATAAAGATTTATATATCCTCAAGTTCTAATAATGGCCCAGATTTGGCCTCGATCAATAACTCTTGAACCAATAAATCTTGATATTGGCAGCAAAAGTCAATTTCTACTTAAACATTTTTCAAAGTGTTGTTACATAATATGCTGATGGTATAAAACATGTGGACATAAGGAAATAATGCCTCTGGTGCTTTATGAGGCCCTGAACTCATTTGTAGTTGACAAGAGTTAAAATTCTGAAATCCAGGGACTGGGAGAAAGGATTATCTGGCCAACTAAAAGTGAAAGGATGAATAGACATGCTTTGATATACAGCTAATAACGAGTATAATAAGTTTCATAGGTATATACAGCAGGCTCCATGAGGTTTTGAAGCAGTGTGTACCAGCAAGATCTATTTCTAAGACCACGCAAGACAGAGACTGAACCAGAAGGTAATAACTCTTTAAAAGTGCCAAATCCTAAGAAAATGGGGGTATTTCATAGAACATTTTCATAGCACATTTTCTCCAAAGTTTAGGCTTTCTAAAAGTAATTTGAAATTTTTGAATCCATTCTAATCACCCCTGCCCCTACCTCCCAAACACCTTACTCCCTTATTCACAACAAATAACTTCTAGGAACTAAAAGTTACACATACTAACTCACCAGAGTGGCATAATAGATAAGAGAATTGGCCTTGGGATCAAGATAACCTAAGTTTATGTGTTGTTTCCAAAAAATACCAGCACTTCTCAGTGTCCCAGATAACCGTCTCAGTTAGAGATGAGTTGCTCATCTTCACTGGAGGTAATCCATATGGGAAGTTCTCTGCATTGATGATACTATAGGTTCATCCAGATCAAAAGTGAAAAAAAAAAAAGAATTCACCAGGAATGGGAATAAGATGGGGGGAAAACCATAAGAAGGACAAGTAGAAAGCAATAAACCACAACTTCAGAAAGAAATAGCAAAATGTTAAGCATTTATTTTCCAAAGTCACTTGGGATATGCTAATAGGGCCGTGAGAGTTTCTTTGGTTAAGCAATCAGTATTTAACTTTTAGATGTAGTATCTGTATTTAGAATGCAATGAGCACCACTTAATGTGTCTCATATTGCCCTGTGCCACCAAGATAGATAGGTTATTGAGAATGATAAAAATCTAAGGGACTGTTGTGATGAACATGGGTTATTCAGTGAAATACATGAAGATTCCTCTGATAAAAGTGCAAAGGGAATGGAGAAGGTCCCAGAGCTTTTCCCTCAGGAAAATAGTGCCTTCCTACATTATCTTGGTTTATTTGTTCAAGAGAAGAATCCCTTAGAAGCATGGGAAGGTTGTCAGCTAGAAAAGGCAGTTTAAAAAAATGGTTGGCTCCTCCAGCCTCTATACAATGTGAAGCAACAAAGCTATTCTGAAGTTTGAACTCCATCTTTGGATTTCAGTTTTTTCATGCTGAATTAGTAAGCACAAAAATACACCATGTGCCTGGTCTCACACTCATGCATTTAAAATAAGAGGTCTTATTCACAAGAGATTTCTTTGTGATAGTTTTTCTGCATCTACTCTCATCCACATTTACAAAGTCTTTGTAAAGTACTATTTGCATTTTTTATGAAAAAGATAATGGACTTAAACATGTGAATGAATAAATGCCATAGAAAAACCCACCAAAGATATCCCAGGACAGCTAATGATTTAACTGTGTCCTAGTTACGCTGCACACCCCCATCTAGAGAGGAAAGTCAATGTCTTGATGGATCACTCATGGAAAACTGAAGTAATTACCATCATTCTAATATTCCTATTTAAATGCATGAAAAACTGATTAGCTGAAGGCAGCTCTATATATAGCATAAATGGCATCTGCTTCATATTTATGCTAATGTAAAAGACATTTTACACAAAAGGTTAGAGGTGACGCATGGGTAAGAAATGATCTTTACATACACAACTGATTTCCTTACAATAATAATACATGAATACAACTGCTTGAGGTAGATTTTATAGGATAAATAAGAATGGGTGTCTTACACATACAGTATTCCCACCCATAAATTAATCCTAGCTGTTATTTACTATATGCTTGACCTTGGACAAGTCATTTAACACCTCTGGGCTTCTGTTCCCTTATCTATAAAATGAGAGTGTTGGACTGGGCTTTTGGGATTTAAAGCAGGAAGGGACATTTGGTCCAACAACTCATTTTATTGATAACCAAACGGAGGTCTAAGAGGTTAAATGTTTCATCCAAAGTCATACAGGTAATAATAATAATTAATAATAATAATAACCACCATTTATATATCACTTTAGAGTTTTGCAGAGCACTGTTACATATGTTATCTCAGTAAGTAGCAGAGCTAGGATTCTAAACCAAGTCTTCAAATTTAGTACTTTTTCCTCAACACTATATAGTATACAAAGATCTGTCCAGTTCTAAATCCTGTGATCCTGGTCCAACACTCCTGTTTTACAGATGAAGAAATGGAAGTCCAAAGAATTTAAATTATTTGTCCATGGTCTGGCAGGTTGTTAGTAGCAAAGCTGGGATTCAGGTATGTGTGGAGACGTGTGAGACCCTCACTCTTGTTTGTTATGCACCTTATGAACACATACCTCTCTCCAGATTTATCAAAATAATGGCCATAATAATCAACTATTCATAAAGTACTATAAGATTTGCAAGGCATTATATGTTCCTTGTATTGCTTCTTCTGCAAACAGCTCCAAGAGGTAAAGACTAAGCATGTTATAGGCAGCTAGCTGGCCTAGTTGATAGAGTGAGTGATTTGGAGTCAGAAAGACTTGAATTCAAATCCTACCCTAGGCATTTACTAGCTTTGTGGCTCTGGGAAAGTCACTTAACCTCTTAACCTTAGTTTCCTCATCTGTAAACTGGGGGTAATGATAACATCTTCCTTATAAGCTTGCTGTGATGGTTAAGTGAGATGATATTTTGTAATGTACTTTGCCAACACTATGGTACTTTATATTAAATGCTTGCTATTATTATAAATGCTTGCTATTATTATTGGAAGGAAGAAAGATAGAGAGGAAAGATAGCTGAACTTAGATTCAGGGGTCTAAGATTTGGATCAAAACTCTGCCACTTTCCTGGGTGACATTTGGGCAAGTCATTCTGAGCATCTCTTCCCTCAACTCTAAGAAGAGCCAGTTAGAATAGATAATCTCTGACATCCTTTCCAACTCTCAATCTATGCTTCCATGTCTCCCATTTTACAGATGAGGAAATTGGAGATAAATAAAGTTGTTATTTGCCCAGGGGCACATGAGAGCTATCCTTCATAGGTACTACTTTTTCAGATGTTTCATCTTCCTCTTAACCTAAAATAGTCACATTTTCTGAGTCCAAAGAAAACTTTATGGAATATTAGGTAAATCCAATTATTTGGCTAATTTTGATCCCTGCATTCATGGTATGTAAGGGGATTATTAAGAGAAGAAAGAAAAATTCACTTTCAAGGTCAGGTTTGGAAGAGTGGCTACTGTTTTATGGGTACATGAAGAAGTCACTTAAAGAGGTCTGGCTTAATAACCCTGTTGAGTTTTTTCACTGCTAAAAGAGAAAAACTACAGATACTGCTTAGCTCCACCTTTATCAGCATGCATCAAGGTGAATTAAACACTAAGAAGGTATATAGCAATAAATATCTCACCAAAGTGTGGCAAGAAGAAGAAATAAAATGTAAAATTGCATGTGAATTTGAGAATCAAATAAGCAAGTCAACTAGAAATGGATTACAGTCAATAGCAGATTTCAAATACGTCTGTGATTTTGCAAGAAGGGAAATTCTCACTTTGATGAGTGCAATCAAATGTCTTTTTAAAATGTTTCTGACCTATTTCTGATCAATCAAATGGAAAAAATTATGCTAATGCGACATCAGCAATAAATTGCTAACTGCACAAAAGTCTGAGGATGGAAAACAGATTTATCAGCCCAATTGTAACTTAAAGCTTTTCACTAAAGTGTGGTCAATAGACAGGTAACCAATGAGTTTTTACTGAGTCTGTAAAGAAAAATGTTTTGAATGTCAACATCACCAAGGAAGAAGAAGCTACAGAATTAGGAACTGTTCTTTATTTTCATAATGAAAACTGATCTATACGCAGAGTGTCCCAAAAGTCTGAGAGCAATAAACATTTATAGCTTAAACCTGACTGCAGCCTTTCGGGATGCCCTGTATAAGTACTCCATGGTTTCCAAAGTACTTTTCATACTCATCTGATCTTTACAACAACTCTGTAAAGTATGTATTATAGGTAACATTATTCCCATTTTGGAGATGAGGGAAGTGAGGATCAGAGTCAGCAGCTTTAAGATGATTATCAGAAAGTAAGAGTTTGAAGAATGATTTCAACTCAGGACTACTGACTTCAGGTCAAATTCCTTCCACTGTAATCATACTTTCCTCCATCTCCTCTTTGCCTGTCATGGAGCCAATTCCAACTATGCTGTAGACATGACAAAAAGACAAGCTTGATTTTTAGATTTTATAATACAATGTACATACCAAGTGAGGCTCCAGAGAAGAACTGAAGATTACGTGAAAAACAATAAACAATTTGTTCTTATCCTTTCAATAAAGCACACTTGATAATAATTAATGTAGCATAGTATAGTAGAATACTAGGCTTGGAGTTAGGAATTCAATTCAATTCTATAATTCAATTCAATTCTATAATTTAATTCAAATAAAGCATACTTGATAATAATTAAGGTGGCATAGTATAGCAGAATACTAGGCTTGGAGTTAGGAATTCAATTCAATTCTATAATTCAATTGAACTAGAGGCTGGAGATATAGGGACAAAAATAAGAGTTCCTGTCCTCAAGGAGTTTATATTCTATTGGGAGGAAACAATATGTATGCAGAAAAATGCAAAACCTATTCAAAATAAATATTAGGCAATTTTTTTGGAGGGAAAAGTAGTCACTAGGAAAAATCAAGGAGGGACTCTTGTAGGAAACAGCACTTTAATGAAGTCTTGAAGGGAGCTGGAAGTTCCAATCATTGGAGGTGAGGAATAAATGAATGAATAAAGCACCTATTAAGTGCTTACTAAGTGGAAACACACTGTGCTAACCTCTAGGTATACAAATAGAAAAGGAAGGCAATCCTTGTTTTCAAGAAACTCACATGACAATACAACACATATGGAAAGTTTCAGCTACAAGTCAGATGGTCCTTGGGGTGCAGGGGCAGAGCAGATACTAATGTATCTTCTTTCATGATATTTCCATGGATAAAATCCCATTCTTTTCTAATAGTGAACCATTTGGCAGAGCCAAAGACTTTGATGGATGGGAGTATATTCCATGCATAGGGGACAGCCTACACAAAGACATGGAGACAAGAGGTGGAACGTCACATACAGGCATAGGGAAATAAGCCGGTTGAGTTATAAGACAAGTTCAATTTCTGCAACTAATACTTAGAGTTTTGTGACCCTGAGCAAGTCATTTAACCTCTAGGTACCTTAGGCAACTCCCCTAGGACTTATTTATTAAGCCATAGACAGTTGCTTTCTACGTGGGTAGAAGAAGTTTTGAAAACTGATAAAATAATAGATCCTCCACATATTCTTCACTCAAAGAATATTTTCTGTTAATTTTTCTTTCATCCATTACCTAATGACTAGCTCTGACTAGGTGCCCCTTGGTCCAGATGGCTCACATAATACGTTTTGGCACTTAATTATATTCAATGTAGTACTTTAATGGACACTAGCTTATATTGATTTTTGTCTCACAGCTAATTCTTTTCTATGTATAAGTCTTGCCTCCCCACAAACACTGTAATTCATTGAAACTAAGGTACACGGTCACAATTCTATATTCTAAATAAAAGTTATTTTAAAAAAAATGAGTTTAATTATATTGATGAAAAGAAGGCAAAAACAATGTTAGTTTTTAAACATAGAAGACTTACAGGTAACCTGGAAGGGTAGCAACAAAATACTCTTTCAAAGAGACCTTGTATTTAGAAATAGAGTTAGTAAAAATGAGTGTTAGAGTGTGGACGTGAATCTTATAATGATATTCCTTTGTATTGTTCTTATTATTTTGCTGTGTGCTGTATTTAAAAAAATACCACAAGATCAAACAATTTCAGCTGAAAATGGAGCAAATTTCATATCAATGTATCAATATACACAGGGTAAAAAGTTGAATTTTGACTCTCAGACTATTCTTATGTTTTATTTTAGTTTAAACCAAAAGTATATCAGCTTGGCCCCATAACTGCACTGGGACACAGGAACAGTGTCTCTCTGAGAATCGGGGACCTTCCATAGAAACCTCCCTCTACTAGGAACTTGCATCTTGATATTCCCCATAACTACCTCTCAAAACATATTAGGATAAAATTTCTGCACATGTTTTATGTTAACCTGACTTATTCAGACTCTTTACAATGCCCAGGGCAGGTAGGTTCATCAGGTTGTTTTCTTGGTTGTTAGGTCTCGATTGATCTGGTTTAGGCCAACATATGATGGTGGGATTATAAGAGAATAGGTAGAAAAAAGGAATATATTTTATCAGGTAATTGCTATAAATATAATAAAGATGATTCTCTGATCTTTAGTACCCTGAACATTCAAAGCTATAACTAGGATGTTTTTCTCTCTGAGGTGAATACCTCAAAACACATCTAGGAAAATTGATATTCCTTCAACTGAGGATAGGGGTGACAGGTTGGGATAAAGAGAACCATGATGAAGTCCTTCATTTGGTAGCTTTCTGCTGTAATTAATCATTATTGCTAACTACGTATTAAGTGCTATTGTTGCTATTCTGTTCAATGACTATAATTTAAGTATCACCTAAATTTGGTACCCTAGGGCCAAAACCCCAGTTACCTCACCTTAGTTATGGCTTTGACCCTATCAAACATTTGCCTGATACTTTGATTAGGCACCTGGGGAAATTAGCCTTTGTCCTTTTTATCCCTAATCCCTTTTCCTTCCAACACCAACCATTTCTACCATAGAATACTGCTGAAAGATTTTTAATATCTCAAAATATATCTTTGAAAAGGTGGGTTGATTTTTTTTACTTTGTCAGGGTTATTTTTTGTGATTAGACCCACAACATAAGAGGTTCTAGTATCAGTTCTATGTATATATGCATTAAGTTAACAGGAAAGTGAAGACTTTCGTGCTGAAATCCATAGGAGGATTATCATTTCCTTCTGGCTATAATGGGCTCCCCTTTTCCCATACCTATCAAACTGCTTGAAGTTTCACTTCATTGAAAAAAAAAATCAGTATAATGTGATTTAAGCACAATGTGCTGAAGGGCTACTTACATTAATGGAGCAAATAGTTGTTTAAATTGAACTTAAAAGTAGTTCAGATGAACATGAGAATTAGTGATGGGGTTAGGAACTAAACCCTTTGAGCTTGAACCTGACTAAAGTGGAAAATACTGGGAGGGCAGGCTCAATCCTCCAGTGCCCTACCCTAGCCCAGATATCCACCTCACTTATGTCCTTGTCTATGCAAAAGGGACACTATTTTGAGTACAAATATGCCCTTACCTCTATAACCTGCCTGTTCCCTACCTTTTTCTTCCTTAGATCTTACTTCCTTCCACATACTCTATGATCCAGCTACCTTGGCCTACTTGGATTTCTCAAACACAATGCTCCATCTGCTTTATCCCTGGAGTACTACGCCCCTCCACTCTTTCTCTGCTTTACCCTGGCTTTCTTCAAGACTTAGCTCAGGTCCTACTTCCTGTTGAAGGCTTTCCTAGTGCTGCTGTTTTGCAGTCTTTTTTAGTTATGTCTGATTTTTTGTGACTCCATTTGGGGTTTTCTTGGCAAAGATACTGGAGTGATTTGTCATTTCCTTCTCCAGATCATTTTACAGATAAGGAATTGAGGCAAATAGGGTAAAGTGATTTTCACAAGTTCACATAGCTAGTAAGTGTTTGAGGCCAGATTTAAGCTCAAGGAAGATGAATCTTCCTGACTTCACCTGGCACTTGCCATGTAGCTGCCCCTTCCCCTAGCAGCCTCCCCTTTATTATTCCAAGTATCTCAGGTTGCCTTCATCTCTCTCTCCCTCCCCCCAACTCTCTCTGTCTCTCTCTCTCTCTGTCTCTCTCTCTCTCTGTCTCTCTCTCTATATATATGTATGTGTGTATGTTAGATCTTTATGTATCGTATGTATATGTATTATGTAGTAGTTATGTATTTATATATAAATATATGTCTGTATGTATTAAGTGTGTAAAATTATTTATTTTTATTTAACTTCCCACTATGTCAGGCCCTGGTGCTAGGCACTGAGCATATTACTACAATTACTACTTACTATTACTACTACTACTACTACTGCTACTGCTGCTGCTGCTACTACTATTACTACTGCTGCTGCTGCTGCTGCTACTGCTACTATTACTACTATTACTACTACTACCACCACTACCATTAGTAGTAGTAGTTTTTTTATAGTATTTTATAGTGTTTGAATGCTTGCAACATACTTTATAAACATTATCTCATTTGATCCTCACAAAAATCCCATGAGGCAGGTGTTATTATTCTCACCCCCATTTTAAAGATGAGGAATTGAGGCATACACGTTTAAGTGACCTGCTCAGGTTCACACAGCTAGAAAGTATCTGAGGCTAGATTTGAACTAAAGTCTTCCTGACTCCAATTCCAACACTCTCCCCACTGCCTTTGGGGAAATCTGGTAAGGAACCCACCAAGACTGATTGAGCAGACACACTTTCTTAAGGGCAGTGTCTTCTATTTTTGAAGACAGAAAAAGCCTTCTTAAAGAACTTTCATATACACTTTCCTTATTTGTACCAAGACATTGATATAAAATTGGGGAGGGGAACATAATTTTCTAGCCACTGATTGGACTGCCTTTTTTTTTTAGCTGAATATACAGATTGCTGACATAATTATGGCACATGGCCTTTTCCCAAACTCTTGTAATATGTGAGTCCAAAACACTCATTATAAGCAGACATCTTGTCCAATTCTGGTCAACACCTCTAATAAAAACACCTCAGTGATATTAATATTAATGACTTAATTAATGAGTAGAGTGCCTTGTTTACTTGTGCTTGGAACCAGAATCCAAGTAGCCATTTTTAAAGGGCATTAGAGAAATGCTTTCAATTAGAAAAAGCAAACAATGGTAGACCAAGTTCTATTTTTGTGATGCCAAACCCTGCAGAGTCATAGGAGGACTTTGGGAGGCAGAAGTTGAGGTCCATCAGAGTGGGCAACGGACTTAGAGTCAAGGAGAAACTGGGATTTGAATCTTGCCTTTGTTAACACTCTATGTGGGAAAGCACAGAGACTCATAACTTGATTAGTCGTGATCGACTCTTCATGATTCCATTTGGGGTCTTCTTTGCAAAGATGCTGGAATGGTTTGCAATTTCTTCTCCAACTCATTTGACAGATGAGGAAACTGAGGCAAACAGGGTTAAGTGACTTGCCCAGGGTCATACAGCTAGTAAGTGTCTGAGGCAAGATTTAAACTTGGGTCTTCTTGACGCCAGGGCCAACACTCTATCCACTGCCCCACCACCACCTAGGTGCCTCAGTTGTCATTGTTGTTGTTCATCATTTTTGGAGAGGACCAATGACATGGTGCTGGGGGGGGGAGGGTAGAATACACATACACAGATGTCTCTTATGGAAACTGGCCTAGCTAAGGCCTCTGAACAGAGAGGTTCACTACTAGGTTAGCCAAAGCATGATAGATGTTTTCAGCCACAGTTGAAACCAGTTACTCAGTCAAAAGGAGCTGTGATATCCATTGATAGACAAAGTACCCATACTACTTCTCTCTCTGTCTGTCTGTCTGTCTGTCTGTCTGTCTCTCTCTCTCTCTCTCTCTCTCTTTTTTTTTTTTGCTTTTTGGTGAGACAATTGGGGTTAAGTGACTTGACCAGGGTCACATAGCTAGTGAGCATCATATGTCTGAGGCCAGATTTGAACTCAGGTCCTCTTGACTCCAGGGCCGATATTCTATCCGCTGCACCAGCTAGCTGCCCCAAATATATAGCATTTTAATGATAGCAACACCTCCCTTTTATTACTTAGGAGTTTTCAAATCTGCCTCAATTACAACCTTACTGAACCTTAATTTTCTCATCTGGAAAATGTCAACAATAACTGTCCTGCTTACATCAGACAATTGTTGTTAAGAAGATACTATGTAAACCTTCAAGTGTCACCTAAATGTTAGCTATTATTTATGATAATAGATCATGATGCTAGAGATGTGAGACTTTGCAAATTAAAATAAAATATTAACTAGAAGGAGAAAAATCTTCAGCCTAGTGCTTTGGTAGGCTCAAAAAGTTATTGGGGCATATACTTGACTTTCTTTTTACATTTGATATTACAAGTAAATCTCATGACTTCTATACTGGAAACTGGTATATTTTTTGTGACAGATGTAAAAATATTTGATATATGCCAGAACAAAGATAATAAATGAATATTTTATTTGCACCAAGTTGGAAAGGATGTAAGAGGCAACCTAGCCCAACTCATACCTAAGTGAGAATCCCCTCATCATCAGGCCATGTAGCTTTTGTTTAAAGACATAATATGGTGAAAGCCTTACCTCAACCTAACTTGCTTTGCACTCCCTGTTGTAACCTCTGCGATCTGAACAACCTAGCCTTCTCCAAAAGTGCTGCTCCATCATCCCCCATAACCATGCCTCTGCCCTAGTTGTCCCTCATTTCTGGAAGTCACTCCTTCTTCATTCCTGCCTCACAAAATTCTTCTCCTTCTCCAAGACACAAATTAAGCACCACCTTCTATGGGAAGCCCTTTCTGATCCCTTCAGTGGCTAGTGCCCTCCCTCTCAATCTACCTTGTATTTATTTGTATTTGTTCTCTTTATATTTATCCCTCATACACATATCCTTGTTGGCTCCCCCATTATAATATAATGCTTATGAGTAGGGAATATTTCATTTATTCCATTTGAATCTCCGTCACCCAACACAGTGCCTGCCATATATTAGGATCTTAATAAATACCTGTTGATTACAGTATGGTATGTATTGTAATACATACTATATAACCATATACATGTATATATTTGTATATATGTGTATATATAAATATATTCACATACATATACTATATACACATATCATAAATACACTATGTGCCTATATTGATTGAAACGCCCTACCTCCTGAGGCAACCCATTCAACTCTTAGCTCTAATTGTTAGAATTTTGCCCTTAAATCAATACATTTTCTTGTAGAGCAAAAATAATTCAAGCTGAAATAAACTCATCCATTCTCAGTCCTCTGACTACCTCCCACAACAGAACATTGATTTCGGTCTCATGATAAGGTAATCACAAGGTTTATATGGAAGATTTGGATTTCAGAATTAATAGAACTTTTTCTCTGTCCTAAACTCCACAGGGACCATTTAGTGAAACACTATTTCATCACTTCATTCAGATGTGAGAAAGTGTTTATGGATTCATCGCTGACAATCACTAGTCCTATAGGTATTCATTCATTCACTTAGCAAATATTTAATAAGTTCATGCAAATACTGTGCTCAGCACTAGAGATATAAATATAAAAACAAGGTAGTCCCTGACTTCATAATGCTTTTATTTTTTGTAATGCTTAATTTTTCGTAATGCTTTTGTTTTTCAAGAATGATCACAAAGAAACTGTCAGGGGGTCTTTCACATTTGGCAGATCACCTGAAACAAATATAAAGTCAATTTTCAAGTGTACCACTATCCTTCCAGTTAGCAGTGTCAGCCTTAATTCCTGGCTTCCACTCTAATCCAATCTGTGGCCAAGTATTATTATTTTTGACTTCACAGTTTCTATCCTATACTTCCCCTTTTGCCACTCACACAGATGATACCTTTTATCATCTCATGCCTGGACTATTTCAAGAGCCTTTTAACCATCTCCTTTCCTAAAGTTTCTCCCAACAAATGTCCATCCTCTACTCAGGGGCTAAAGTGATTTTCCTGAAGTGTAAGGTCTGACCATGTCAAACCCAATACTTCCACTCAGTAAACTCCATTAGCTCCGATTACCTCTAGGATGAAATATGAAATCATCTATTTGGCTTTTAAAGCCCACAACCAGGGCTTTAAAAATAGGACTCTTCCTGTTTTTCCAGTCTTAAAATTTTACAATTTATGCTATGAACCTAAGTTCACAAAACACTGGCCTTTTTAACATGTTAGATATGACATTCCATCTCTAGACTCTGCCTTTTTATGGATTGTCCCCTATGCTTAGAATGAAACCTCTCCTCACTTCTACTTTCTACATTCCTCGGCATCTTGCAAGACAATACAATTCTGGAAGAGACCTTTCCCACTCCCATCTCTGCTATTGCCTTTTCTCTGACAGTATCTCCCACTGACATTGTATACATTGTGTGTGTATGTATGTAGTTGTTTTCTTATTGTCTCCTCCATTTGCATGTGGGCTACCAGGAAGGCAGGGATCACATTTTAGCATTTCTTTGTATCCACAATACTTAATATAGTGCCTGGTACACAATAAGCACTTAATAAATGTTTGTTGTTGTTGATGATGATGATGATGATAATGATGGGACACTGTACGGTGTTCTTCAGAAGACTAATTAGAAAGGATACTTCTTAGTTATAATGTATATGGTCCTAGGAAATTGACAAGATGAATCAGTCAACCAGTATTTATTAAGAACATATTATATGGGACAGCTAGGTGGCACAGTGGATAGTGCTCTGGCCTTGGAGTCAGGATGACCTGAGTTCAAATTTGGCCTCAGAAACTTGACACTTACTAGCTGTGTTACCCTGGGCAAGTCACTTAACCCTGGTTGCCTCACTAAAAAGCAAGAAAAAATAAAAAGCACATACTATGTACCAGGTATTGTGCTAGGTGCTGATAATAACAAATGCAAAAGTAAGATGGTCCCTGTCCTTAAGTACTTTATATTCTAATAGGCATACAGAATATATACACTAACAAATATATACATAAGACAAGTAAATACATATAAGATAGGTAAATATAAGGTAGTTAGGGGGAAAGAGCATTATTGGTTGTAGGGATCAGGAAAGGCTTACTTAGGGGCTGGTGCCTAAGCAGAATCTTGAAGGAAAGGAGGAAATCTAGGAGGTGGGGGTGAGGGAAGACTGTCTTCCAGGTATGGGAGACAACCAGTGCAAAGTCATGGAGATGTAAGATGGAAGATTATGTGTAATAAGGCCAATTTGTCTGGATTGTAGGGTGCAAGAAGGAGAATTATATATAATGAGGCTGGAAAGATAGGTTGGGACCATATTGTGAGGGCCTTTAAAAGCTAAACAGTGAAGTTTACATTTTAACCTAGAGGCAATAGGGAACCACTTAATTTTATCAAGTAGGGAAGTGACATGGTTAGATTTTTTTGTTTAAGAAAAATCACCTTAAAAAGTGTCTAGAATGTCTAAGGAGAAACATTAAACATGGAAACAAATCAGATTTTTTGGAAGCAGAAATGGCAAAAATTGGCAATGGATCATATATTGTGCTAAGAGAAAATAAGGAGTTGATAATGCTGAGACTACAAATATGGGAGAATGGAAGAATGATGATGCCTTCTACAGAAACAGGGCATTTTGGAAGGGGGTGCTTTGTGAGGAGGGATTTAAGAGTTTTGTTCTTGGTATCCTGAATTGTAGATGTCTCTGGGATATCTAGTTTAAAAGGTCCAATAGACAACTGATCATGTGGGACTAAAGCTTAAGGGAATGATGGACTGAATATTTAGATTTGTGAATCATCTGCAAAGAGATGACAAGTGAACTTATGGGCACCAGTGAGGTTATTAGAAAGAATGTGAAGAGAAAAGAGAAGAGGACATAGGACAGTGCCTTGTTAAATACTTACCATTAGGGTGTGGGTGATATGTATAATGAGTAAGCAAAGGAAACTGAAAAGGAATGGTCAGATAGGTAGGAGGAAAACTAAGCAGGAGCAGTGTCACAAAAACTCTCTTCCCAGGGAGGAAAGAATATCCAGGAGGAGTGGGTAGTCAACAGTGTCAAATGCTGCAGAGATCAAGAAGGATGACAACTGAGAAAAGATTTTCAGATTGGGCAAGCAAGAGATCACTGGCATGATCAAAAACCAGAACAGTCAGTGCTTGGGGGGCTGTGGAAAGAAAGGCATACTAATGCACTGGTGGTGGAGTTGTGAATTAGAATGATTCTGGAAAGCATGTTGGAATTATGCAAATAAAAATGACTAAAAAGCTCCCTTCCTCTGAGCAGAGACAATGATCTTGATGAGTACAGAGAAGCATGGAAAGACTTATATGAACTGAAGCAAAGTGAAATAAATGAAGGCAGGAAAACACAATGACTATAATGATGTAAATATAAAAAATAATAACCACAACAACTTGAAGATGAATGTTGAGAAATTATAAAGAACAGCCTCATACTAGAAGAAGAGACACAAGAAGATAACACCTCATCCTCGTACTTTGTAGAGGTTAGAGTATCCAGGTGTGGAATATGGCATTTAACATCAGATTTTTTTTTCAATGTGTTAGTTTTACTGATTTTTTTCCTTCTTCCTCTTGAAAAAAATTTTTCTTATAAGAAATGGCTCTCAGTGGGGTGGAGGGAATGAAAGTTACAAGAAAAAATTTAGGCAATGTGAAACAAATGATATAAAAGTTGTTTTTTTTAAAGAAAAAAGATCATTAGTAACTTTGGAGATAGAAATTTCAGCTGAGTGTTGAAGTCAAAAGCCAGACTGAAAAAGTTTGAGGAGTGAGCAGGGAGGAAATCCCATGTAGATAGCTTGGAAAACTAAAAATTGTGTGATAAATTTTAAATTATAAATATTGTAAGTCACCAAAGGGCAATGGGTGACACCTCCCAAATGTAAAAATGGTTTAGCAGGTGATAGTTTACACAAAGAAATAAATTTGCTGATGATGTTTTTATATGAAGAATATTTTCTGCTAATAACTTTCTTATCTTCCAATTCCCAACTCTGGAAAATAACAGTAATAGATCACATTTCTAGCTAAAAAACACCTTACATGCATTTTCAATTAAGCCTCATAACAATCCTATGACATGGGTGAGGCAAATGTTATTGCCCCCAATTCACAGATGAGGAAGTTGAAGCTTCTACAGGGGAAGTGGCTTGGCCACAGTCACACAGCTGGCAAGCTGTGATCTGAATCCAGGTTTTTGGACTCCAAGTCCAAATACTCCTAGTATTTCTTATTACCCTATTCTACCTTTTAAACCAAATAACTAGTGATGACAATCTGAAAATTCTCTGGCTGAGAACTACAAGGATCAACCTAACTTTAATGAGGTTATTTATTCAGAAAAAAATGGAAATTTACTTTTAGAGGACTTACATGTGCTCATAGAGGTATTACTTGGTATATTTTCATTAAGATTTCTCATCTGCTACTTCCAGAAAGATTTGAGGAGACTTATATATTAAAACACAGTGAAAAATAAGACAGAAACAGCAAAGAGATTATTTGACTCAAACAAAAGGATTAGATGCTTTCAGCCATCTGAGTTGAGCAGATCACACTAGGCGAGGCAGCTAGGTTGCACAATGGATAGACCACTGACACTGGAGTTGGGAAGAGCCAAGTTCAAATTCAGCCTCAGACAATTAATGGCTGTGTAAACTAGGACAGGTTACTTAATTTCTGCTTGCCTCAGTTTCCTCCCTTGTAAAAAGGGGATAATAATAGCATCTACTTCTCAGGGTTGTTGTGAAGATCAAATGAAATAATGTTTGTAAAACCCTTATCCCATTGCCCAGCACAATAGTAGGTACTATAGCACAGCACCTAAGCACCTAAAAGGTACTTAATAAATGTTATTTAATGACTGACTAATAAATTTCCCTCTAAGTTTTCTAGTGGCTAAGAAAAGGAGGTTACATAGTTCTGGCTTTTGGAACAACAGAGAACACATTCATTCATTTACAGAAACATTTATTTGTTACTCCTCATCTAAGCTAGAATAGAAATTTATCTCATGGGCTCTTCTTTAAAAAACATTGAATGAAATCCCTCAATGCAAGTGGTAAAATCCTTGTATCTAAACATTAGACAATACCTTCAATCAAGGTTGTATAAAGGGCACACACTCAGAGTAGATGGTTCTCATGGTGACGTCTCAACAATTACAATAGACATGGAATCATTTGTTATGTTTATTTAAGCTAATTCATGGAAAATATATTTTTGAAATAAAAAAACCCAAATTTGCCCTTTTCATTTTTATTTCTTTTTTTAAAAATTCTGCTCCCTAAGTATGCAAATCAATAATGCAAAATAAATGCCCTATCCATAAGCAAATTGGGCTGGTAACAGGGCTAAGTTCTAATAATGGGGAAATACTGTGTCTTTCAAAAAAAATGAATAGTAGAAAAGATTTGGTTTAAATTCTCACTGACAGCTATCTGATGGTAAAGGAATAGTAACAGAAAGGGAGGGTCCAGGATGCAACTCACTTGCTGAGCTGAGCCTTAGGCACTGGTTCATCACAGATGACCTGACTGGTGTTATAGTGCCAGAACTCTCCCTCTCAAGTGCTGTCATGCATATAGCAGATATGCCCCTAGGGAACACACATGTGGCATGCTATGGTGGTTGCCCTTCCTGGGCTCAGGAGATATATTTCAGCAGAGCATGAATACACATCACACAAATCTAATGACCTCACTGCCCTATGGTATCAATGGTCCTGCCTTTTTCTTTCTCTTTCCTCCTTGGCACTCATTTGATATCTGATGACAGTTAAGGTCAGATTGGGACTGAGCTAAAAGTTAGTATTTATTGCTTTATTGCTTTCATGTGCTGGCTCTAGGCAGCCCCAGTGTAGGAGATAGTCTACTGTCTTCTTTTCAGACAATTGAGTTGAACCGTCTTGCCTTCTGTGCTAATATTCATGTTCTATGAAGACTATAGCCTTCATTTAACCTTATATAATATTTCTCCTTATTGTTTTAAAATCCTTAGAAGGTAAGAATAACACAACTGTTACTTAGGTAGAGAACTTCAACTTCTTTCCCAAGACTGCAAGTGCCCAAGCTGAAAATCATGACTCTTAAGAACTTTTGGCAACCTTGGAAACAAGTACTTTGGCAAGCATGAATGAGTAGTAATGTGAAATCAGTAATTGTTTCAAGACTGGAATATGTTCAAGACTGGAAAATAAGGGCAATGAGTTTACAGAAAAAAAATTCCAGTACTTCTGTCCCACTATGCCACACTGGATAGAGATAAGCACTGCCAAATTCCTTGAAATTTAATTCAATTTTGTATATGCTAAGATTAGTCAGAACTCAGGTACTAAGAGAAGAGCAAAATACTGAATATTAAATGTTGGCTAATTTCCCCTTCATATACTCCATACAAATGGCTTGCTTGGTACTCTCTGCACATGACTTTCTATCTCCTGAATCTGCATTTGCACAGGCTATCCACCATGCCCGGAATGCTATCCTATTATACCTTTACCTCTTGGAATCCTTCAATCCTTTCAATGCTTTGCTTATGAATTATCTCATCAATGAGACTTTTCTTCATCGTCCAAGTTGCCAAAGTTCTCATTTGAAATGACTTTACATTTATTTTTTTTATATGTGGTATTTGCTTATCTGTGTACCTGTTGTTTCCTCCCAATATTATTTATGCTCCTTGAGGTCAGGGAATGTTTTGTTCTTGTCTTTGTATGCTCAGTACTAAGCAGTGTTTGGCATACAGTAAGAACTTAATAAATGTTTGTGGAACTGTTGCAAAGTGACACACAATCATCAGAGTAAACACATGACTTCTACCCTTTTGGTTGAAAAAACTTGTTGAAAAAACAAGTGTTATATAAGCCCAAATTATGGAAATAATTTTCCCACTGATTTATGAGCAAAATATAATCTCCTCCTGATTTGTTTCATAAAATCAGATTTGCATATATTAGCCTTTCTTAAATTAAGGTGCACCCATACTGTAAAGTGGTTCTTTACTCCCTTCAGTGAACACTTTAATTAGAGTAGAATTAGCTGGTTACTTCTCATGGGAGGATGCTATAGTAAAAGACTCATGACACCATTATACTATGTGTGTTAAACAAAAGCGCTATTTTGAAGGGACTTTGTCCACGGAGGCTACTTGATCAAGTACCTGATTTTTATTTGTGGGTACTGATGAAAGGCATGCTAGTAAGATAATTACCTGTCTCCAAATGAAAGAAAGAGCCACCAGAAATTTTACCAAGATCTGTGCTTTTCTTAATCATAATGTCTTTGGAGGGAAGATATAAAAAAGAATCAATATATAAGCCTATATGTACATGTTGGGGATGAGAAGGTAGCTTTTACAGTATAAGAAATGCTTACCTGTGGGATCTGAACCCTTAATATTGTAGAGGGCAGAGGGTATTTTTGTCTTTTTAATTTATATTTCTTTAAGAATGATGTACAGGTTTTCTTTTTCAGTATGTTTTTCTGAAAGGCCTGCATTTTGTGCCTAACATTATATAGTAGCTTACAGCTTAAAAAAAAAGGGCTATATACATAACTCATTTGATTCTCACAACACTATGAGGCAGGGGCTATTATTATCCCATTTTACATATGAGAAATCTGAGACTGAGAGTCTTTAAGTGAATTGTCTATATTCAAACAGCTAATGTTGGAGTCAAGATTTCAGCTCAGATCTTTTGGACTCTAGCACTTTATTTGCTATTCCAAAACAGTAGATGCTTAATAAATGTTCAAAGATTGGTTGATTAATCTAGCCTAACTTCCATTGTTTCATTTTAATTCAATTTAATAAACATTTATTATGTGCCTTTATGTGAATGATACTACACTAGGCAGGGAGAATACAGGGAAAAAATGTGAAATCATCCCTGCCCTAGAGGAATATACATTACACTGGTAGTTAAGGGAGAGGTGAAATGATCAGTTATGTCAAGGTTACACATTTGTTTGGAACTCAAGCCCAGATTTTTTAGACTACATAATCTAAACCTATCCTCCATATGATATACATTTTGAGAGTATAGTAATAGTGTTGGTTGCCTCATGTGGGGATCTTAAAGGACTGAATTTAAAAAAAAAACATTTGAACACATAAAGAAAATAAGTCAATTAACTGTGGAATAGTACCGATATGAAAAAAAGGACATCTATCCTTGAGAGATGAATTTTTTGCATTGTATGCTGATCACAATCACATAATGTATAATGATTTGCAGCACAATTTTTGCAAACAGGCTTTGTGCATTGGATTGTTCTAATAGATCATGTTTTTAAGTGACTTCTGAATCTTTAATAATAATAATAATAATAATTTCACATGTGAACCTGGAGATTACTATCTTGCCATAAAACAAGGTGATTTCACTTGGTTAAAATGAATTATATTCTATAATCCATTGTAGAGATAAGTGAGGCACTGTGCCTATCGATCCTTTGCCTTTATATACTTTTGCCCCTCTCTACTATAAGTCACTGCTCAAAGGGAATTTCCCTGTGCATATAAACTGACTGGTGCCACAGATGTATTTGCCATCACTTTTGTAAAAAGACTACAGCTTTCACCCATGACAAGAGAGCAGCTGGCTGATTCAGAGTGCTTGCTGAACATTTGAGGGAACATAATCATTTGATTTTCCACTGGAACATTTAGGATCCATGCTGAATATGAATAATTGTAAATCTAAGAATTGTACAGATGTGTTTTTTTAGGTGGGGAGAGTGTCAAGATGTTTTCTAAGGAGATGAACAGCAATTGCCTTCATGGATGGATGATATTTTGGTACAAAACATTTTAGAAATGTTAATTTTTTCAAAGAATGAATTAAGATTTATATAAATTAGTACACAGGAATTTTAATTTTTAAGCACACAATTTTACCATAAAGGATTTCTGATAAGACACACTTGGTACATTTTCATTAGCATTTTAAATTGCTATATTAGCCCAATAATTACCAGTATTGACAAAAACATACCGAATTTCTAAGATTACCCCCATTGTACAATGAGCATTATGTAGAATTTCACTGTTATGAAATTGATGAACCAATGACTGATATCAGCATTCTACCAGGAAATTTAGACTTACAGAATTTCTGGCATTGTCAAAGGTAAGAAATTGATCTGTTTCTCCTTTTTGGAAAAATAAGTCAACTGACAAACATTTTTCACAATCAATCAACAAAATTTCAGGAACTATGCTAAATACTAGAGATCCAATTATAAAGAATGAAACACCATGTTACACATAGTTCTAAAAAGCTTGGTTATTTGTATTTCAAACCCACAACAAACTACTAGTCACAAACTAAAAGTAGGTGACAGAAGGAGAGAGAGGGCTAAGACTAGATACACTGACATCAGGAAGAAACAACATCTAACATGACAGCAAGGGAGGAGACAGAAAAACTTCTAGTTTTTAACAAACAAAGCATTCTAGGGTCATTTCACTTAGGGTAGGAACAAACAGAATAGCCACAGACACCTCAAAAGCCCCAGATGGCATCATGGTATAGTATATAATGCTTATAATAACAATGTTCATAAGAACAGGATGTTCATTGTTTTCTGTTTTAGAAGGCAGGAAAGTACAAAATATATGTTAAATAGATTTATCTCCCAAAAGGTTAAAATAAAATCTGAATGCTTAAAAGAGAGGCTTCCAGTTATCTTTAAAATTCAGTTATGTGTTACAACTAATTCCTTGTCGTTGTTAGCCAAGTGAAGTGTTGGTCTTTATTGTTAAGTCCTAAATTATGTGGCCCAGAAGGAATTTGGAGAAGAGGCAAATCAATGAGGATGAGACTTGCCAAGGAAAGTTTCATGGAAAAGATTTGATTTGAATGGGGTTGGAGGATCCTTAAGAATTTTGGAGCATTAAAGGAGAAAAAGGAAATTTTTGATGTCAAGGGAAGAGTATGAACAAAAAGCACAGAGGCAGATGTAGCCGGTTCCAGGGCATTCTTAGGGGTTTGTGGACAATTTTTTCTTTATTGCCATTGGCTGTGTTTCTCTTATTGTTAAGGGCCTTTGATTAATGCCCTAGTGCCATTTAACCACTTAACATCAATTAATATACACAACAGGATATTTATTTCAAAGAAGAACTAGAATAAGCATAGAATAAGCACCCCCCCCCAATAACCTGGGGCCCTACTTTCCCCTACATCACCTTGGTTTCAGAGGAATAGGCTTAAAATTTAGCTCAGTTTTTACATAGAATTAATCCCACCAAGTTCATGTCTGTTGTGGCATGACTGTTGGATGATCCCACATCTTGGCTACCTGGGTTAGGGTTGCAAAGGTCACTCCCAAAGGTTGCTTCTTGTTTCTTAGGGCATCAATGTGCTGGCTGTGAAACTCAGTCAGGACTTTGGTTCCTGTATTCCTTATGGCTCACTCTCCTGACCTTTAGAATCCCCTGAGGTTGGCATGGTCCTTCACCAGACACTGTGAGCTAAGGAATAACCAAATGAAGTCAAACAAGGTGACAGATCTTTCTGAGTACTTCTACAGCCAATCAACAAGCCTTCTCTTCAACATATAATTAGCTGACATGAACCAATTAGAGAATGTCTACTTATGCTCCAGAACCTCTCCAGGGCACCCTAATGCATGTTCATGATTGCTCCAAAAACAGACTTCCTATATTCTCCTTGAGGAGAAATGCCTTCCCAGGTGCTCTGTTCGCACATTGGGCTGCCTTTACACAGGAATGAATATGGCAAGTTCAAGGGCCACAAAGAAGATATTCTTAATTATAGTACAGGATACATACTGAGGAGTAGTAGATATAATTTGGATAGGCAAGAATGCAGAAGGCCTTAAGAGAAAGGCAGAATACTTTAGAAATAATATGGTAGGAAGTAGAGAGCCTTTGAAGATTTTGGAGCTTGAAAATGAAAGCAATATTTAAGAGATATTAGAGTGGCAGCAGTATTCAGGCTATATTAGAAGAGGCTGAGTTTAGATTTAGAGAGATTTGCTATTACAGTAATCCAAGTGTAAGGAAAGACAGGCATAAACAGAAGGAATGGAGACAGAGACAATGGAGATGAAGGGATAGACGCAAGAAGTATTTTGAATAGGCCTTAGGGACTAATTGGCTGGGGAAGGGGGATAAAGGAAAGGGATGAGTTAAATGACTCCAAGGTTTTGAGGAGGGCCTAAAAATGGTGGTGGATAGGGTCAAGGAAGGCAGGAAAGGAAACTGAATTTGGTGAAGAAGTTGAGTTCAGTTTTAGACAGCGGGCCAAGATAAAGAATATAAATAGTATAGGTATGTGGCCATTGAGAAAGGATCTGTTCCTATGTCACTAAGAAGATTAAATTCATCTTTCTCATCTTGGTTTCTATCTTCACCCTTCCCCATCTCCCAAGTATTGCCCATATAGAAAATGTGCATGTAGAGGGTGTACCAAAAGTCTTAGTGCAGTTTTAATCTTACTAAGCTTAAGTTTAAAACTACACACAACTTTTGGGACACCCTGCACAGGTGCAATTATCTGGATAATGTGCATCATCAAATTTATCTGCTCCTTATATAATTATATCGTTGGGTATTTATTGAAATAGTCACACAATCTAATGAACTTCTCCCATTAAATTTTTTTTTGGTATACAACCTCAGGTGGCCCTCACTGTTGCTTGACAGTTCTTTCTCTTCTTCTGAAGTCTACATTTATTCTTAACCTACTACTTCCTTGAAGAGATTGAGGACATTCAAAGAGAGCACTCTCAATTCTCTCCATTGCTAAATGCTACTCTGCATTGTCACTTTGACAGTAGGTCACAGAACACATCATTACTAACGTTCATCACTAAGACTAATTTGTATATATATTTACCTTTAATCTTATTGCCTGTAATTTCCTCTAGGACATTACTCTAGCAATCACTGTACTCTACCCCAACCTAGTGCCCCTCCCCCGAAAAAAAACCTGTCAAACTCTCTCCTGTTACTAGTTCCTTCCCATCTGGCTTCAAAAATGGTGAAGTCTCTCCAATGAAAAAACAAGTCTTCCACTTTACTCCAAATGCCACCTCATTTCTCTTTCTTTCACTGCTAAAATTTTTTTTAAGAAGTTGTCTACATTATAAGCCACACTAATCACTTTCTTTTCAACTCATTGTTGCTCTTCTAAAATTGTTTTCTGAAAGGTCAACCATAAGCCCCTAATCTCACCATAGCTTTTTTCACTTTCCCATACTCTTTGACTTCACTACAGCTTTGACACTATTGAGTGTCGATACTGGATATTCATTCCTCCTTTGGCCCTTAAGTTACCATATTTGCTTTGTTTTCCTCCTACTTCTCTAATAGGTTTGTTTCTTTCTTCTTTGCTGAATTCTTGTCATTTTCCAGGTGTTTTAAGGTGAGGTCTCCTCAAGTTTCTGTTTGTGACCATCTTGTCTTCTTTCTTTACCTACTCTCCATTGGCAACACCATTCTCTTCCATGCTATCTCCTACCAGTTCTATCCAGATATCGTAAATCTATATGTGTAGCTCTGACTTTTTTCCAGCTACAGAAGCATCTCATCTACTTCCTGCAATATATTTCTAATTGGATATCCAAATGGCACCTCAAACTCAATCCAATCAGTTAACAAATCATGGTGACTCCAACTCCCAAACATTCCTCTTTACCTACTGAATTCCTACTGAACTTTTAACATATAACTCATATACTACTTCCTCAATGATGCTTTCTCTGATCTTCATCTCTCTTATCCCCAAAGCAGTGATAACATCTTCCCCCATCATCTCACATAGCATCTTTGTTTTGTTTTGTTTTCTGATATAGGCAAAACATTCTCTCATAATTTCCTCATAAGGCAACTAGGTGGTGCAGAGGATTGAGTGGCAGGCCTTGAGTCAGGAAGATCTGACTTAAATCTGGCCTCAGACACTTGCTAGCTATGCAACCCTGGGCAAGTCACTTAACATCTGCATGCCTCAGTTTTCTCAATTGTAAAATGGGGACAATAATAATACCTATGTCCCAGGGTTGTTGCGAGGATCTATTGAGATAATATTTGTAAAGTGCTTAGCACGGTACCTGGCTCCTATGTAGTAGGAAGTTAATAAATGTTTTCCCTCTTTTCTCCTTTATGCAATTATCATATAATACTGTGAATTGTAGCCATTTGTATACATGTCTTGTCCTCCTATTGGACTCTAGGTTCCATGAGGGGTAGTACAGTATCATGTTGAGATTAAATAGCTTGTCCTTGAGTCTAGTAGAGTGTTCTGCCCATAGAAGACACTTAACAAATGTTTGCTGAATAGGATATTGGCCAACTGATTTAAAATACCTTTAATTTACAAAGAAAGTTCTTGTAAAAATTAAATTAAATCATTATCATGATTATTTAAACTGTAAAATATATAAGATTTCACTTTACTGAAAACATGTATTCAAACATTAGTGTTAGAACAAGGTATTCATGTATCCTTAAGATTGAATTGCATAGTGGAAAAAGCATTGGACCGGGAGTTAGAAGACATGGTTTGTAGACCTGGCTCTCCCACCCCGGGCAAGTTATTTTCCTTCTCTGGGGCAGTAGTCAGACAACTTGGATTCAAATCCTGCTTTGCCTTAGGTAGAAATATTGGAGAAATCAGTTCCTTCACCTGTAAAAGTGAAGAGAATGGGAAATATGATCTCTAAGGTTCCTCCCAGTTAAATTTTCTAAAGTGTGATTCTATGAAATTGGGTGCATTTCTAATGACTAGAAACACTATTTAAGCCAGTAACATAAGACCATGTTTATTTGAGTCTCTGATGATCATCTATTCCCCAAAATGCATGGCACCATCTCAATGGAAAAAAATCTAGATTTCTTAAATATAATTATGCAGATTCAATGTGGAATGCATATACCAAATCATTTAAATACCTAATTGTATTTTACAATATGCAAATGCTGCTATTTCAAGTTTTCAAATTTCCTCTGATAGTATTGGTGCTGAGAACTTTTGAATTCTTGCTATGTTTTTTCTCCTCTAATTATGTGGGAAGTCCTTCCTATTTTGGTTACATGATTCCTTCTGAATATCAAAATTGCTGTGGTTGGCAGTGACTAATTCAACAGGCAAATTCCACAATTCTATTTGGAGCATATTCAACACTGGAAAACTACTTGCTCTATAATAATCACATTTCATAACATGTCTTTAAAAATAATTCAGTGAAATAAGGCAGAAGGCAATGTGTTGTTATAATGCATCCCCCTACTCAAAGCTATGATGGTGTTTCTTATAATAGGCTCTCAAGATCTTTTCATGTTTTAGTAATTATTAAGAGGAAATTGGCACATCTGACATCAATTTTTCAACATTATTTGATTGTGTATTAGACTTCTTCATTAGGCAATACCGTCTGGTGTCCCACTTGAATACAGCATAACCATAATCAATTCTATCAGTTAGGATTATATAATGATACATGTGGTTGGCTTGCAGATTTTGTAGATCCCATTGGGGATGGAAAACTTTTTACCACTATAGCTCTGGCAGCCTAAAACCTATCTGGGAGGGCCAGGAGATCCAACCTACTGCTATAACCTAAAGACCCTTGGGCCTTTTCACTGACCTCACAGTCATACTCGTAGGACTGCTGGCTCTTTTCATCTGTCCTAAAGCTGAATTTTCTTATCACTTCAATTAAAGTATGAGCTCCTTGACAACAGGGGCTGTCTTGCTTTTTTGATTTGTATCCTCAGCACTTAGTATCCTGCAAGTACTTGAAGACTTTTTCATTTGTCGAATCATAAATCTGTAGCTGATAGGGACCACAGAAGTCTTCTAGTTAGACCTCCTCATTTTACAGATGAAGAAACTGAGATTTATGCAGGTCAATGGACTTACCCAAGGTCACACAGGTAGTATCAGAGATGAGATATTAAACAAGGTTCTTTGATCCCAGAACTAATATTTATTCCATTGTATAACACTGATGTATTAATTATCTCCCAATCATATACTTATTTATCCTTTAATGGGGTAGCTAAATATTTAACTACTAAGATAAAATATCTAGGACTCCAGTCCTAGGTACTTTTCATAGAAATCTACCATGAGTTCTCCCAGAATGTTTGCAGTTATAAGAGCTTAAAACTACAAAGAGGTTTTTGGTAGCGGTATAACCAGAGCACTCATCTCCATAGTCTGTATATTGTTTTGTAGTTGTTACTGAGATTAGTAAAAAAAAAAAAAAAGCCAAATAGTTCCTAAGATTGTGAATGCTTAGCAAGCATCTTTCGCTCCTTTTTCTTCTTTATATTAGTAACAACAATGAAGAAAAGACTGGCAACTGTCTGGTTAAAGGTGTCATGTGTTCAGTATTTATATATCTTGTATATTGTATTCATTTATACATAATGCATACAAGCTACTCTGTTATTTAATATATTTATATGCAGCCCAATGTCTTACAAAAAGTAGGCACTTAATAACTTTGAATTGAATTGAATTTGTCGAATTGAGCATAAGTGAGTGTACAACAGTAAAATGCTAAGACTGTTGGATCACTTCGCATTTACTTTTCTATCCTTTCCTTTATTATACCTCTGCTCCAAAATACTATTGTCTCACTCATAGAGTCTATAGAAAACATCATCGCCATGTTTAAGGATGAAGGAAAATACCAATTACACATTTTCTTTTTGCTTTGAGACAGTGAACAGAAGAAAATATGCAAAAGAATTTTTGTGACAGTTTATATTCTAGCAAATAATCGTGTTTTATCCTCCTAATGGGTTGAAAGCACACTCCCAATACAGATTATACACTTTACCCATTTAATTATAATCACACTCTCCACTCATCTGATATGAATATCTTCAATTTAGAATATCTGTTTAATTTATACTTATCATTTTAATAATCATACTATGATCTAGACAAATTACATCAATTATTTTCTATAAAACTCCAGTTGTTAGAAGAATATCTAGTAGGAAAATGCTTAAATCCTAACATAAAAATATCTGTGATAAAACCGGGAGCTCTGAATTTCATGGTCCTTTAATATTGCCTTTGAAGTAATGAAAAAGCCATTTTCTACCACTTGCTTCAAGGACTCTACTAATAAGATCTTCCACAAAGGACTCATCTTTTTTTTTTTAAAGTAAGATATTGTGAAGTAATTCTAAAGCATTTAAAATTCTTTAACAAACTCATCGGAATTTCCTAATCTATTTTTTTAATTCTTTTTAATGAAAAACGTATTAACCAGTTAACTTAATCCAAACCTTATCCTAACCTCTGACAACAGAACATTTTCTTTAGTTCTCAGAACAAAGTATGTTAGCAAGTTAAGGAAAAGAGAGTTTTAAGCGGGGCCCTAGGCCAGTGAATAAACTTCTCACTTCTGGAGACTTGGCTTCAGAGCTATTGCTGGTCACAGATGAACATGATTTATTTGATGGTCTCACACCAGTCCCTGGTGGACACTTGGCCTCATCACAAAGCCTCTAGTTTGGTGTGCCTGTCTGTCTATTTAGAAAAGACCTGGCATGGATAGAACTCACAGGAGCTGGAAAGAGGTCAAGTGACTTGGCTGAGTTATTTGCAGAAGCCTGTATGAATTCTACAAGACTTTTTACATGCACACTAGAAAAAAATCAATCCCACAAAGAAGTAGCACATCCTTCATAGACCAGTCCTGTGGGGGCTAGCTTGGGAAGGCTTCATAAAAGGTTCAATAATAAATTTACTTAGTAGTCTAGCAAGGTAGATATAATGCTAGTCTCTACTTTAACCTTAGAGGAGATCTGGGCAGTGGCTACTCATAAGAGGGGAGAAGCAGGTGGCATCATGAGGGAAATTAGTACAGGAAGTACACATAGGAAGAAAGTGAGGAGATGACAGATTCAGACACAACAGGGTGTTCTAGAAGGCTCTGATAAAAGGCATCATTAGGCCATGGTGGCTTAGTGAGACTGCTTTGGTCCCATGCTTCTTGGATACCAAGCAGGCTCTCAGGGCAGCTGCCTCCTACCATCAGCAAAGCAAACAGGTTTATTTACCACTGCTTTGTCCCTCCACCTTTCAGAACACATGGTGCTATTTTGTAGCTCCATTTTCTTTTCTAAGGTTTTCTTGATGTTTCAACTTCATAAAAATTTGGGGTGAAAGTGCCACATCATCTTATTTACCTTAGGATCTACATGAACTCTTAAGGATAGCCCCCATGGATTTTGATAGATCACATTCACCTCACTAAATCAGCAGAGAATGGAAAGGGCACTGGATTGAGAGTTAGAAGACTAACATTCCACTTCTGTTTTTGACCCAACACAGTTTTGACCCAGTGATGCCAGGTGCATTCCAGGTATGAGGAATGCTTTATACAAACGCATGGAGGCAGGAGATGAAATACAGAGTTTGGGGAAAAAAAAAAACAAGGGCTGGAATCTTGACCTTATGAAGGAAAATAAGGAAAATTATGTGAAACAAGGCTGCAAAGGTATGGGAAACTTTAAAAGCTGGCCAAGGAATTTTTATTTTATCTCAGAGACTAAAAGGATTCATTTCATTTTCATGCTACCGAAATAGGTTGGCTTGATTATATGTATCTCTCTTGATAGGAATATTAAAAAAAAGCCTACTGTCTTGATTACTATTATTTACTCAGAGGCAGCTGTGGTACATAATTGCACAGACCACTGAATTTGGAGTTAGAGCAAAAATAGCTGATATTTCCATAAACCTTTAAGGTTTGAAATGTGCTTTCCCAAAAGAAACCCGTAACACAGACAAACCTGGGAGATAGGCAGTAGAGGTGTTAGTATACCCACTTTATGGATGAACACATTGAGGCACAAAGAGATTGTTATCAAAAGAGATGATATTTAATTCTAGTCATCTGATTTCAGAAACATCATTTTTCCTCATTTACACTATTGTGTAGGAGGCCTGCCTTTAAGTACTAACTCCAGAAATTACTAGTTCTGCAACCCTGGATAGATCATCCATCCTTTAAGTTTTAGTTTCTTCTCTATGTAATTTAGATAATAATCCTTGTTCATCCTTTTTCATAGGGTTGTTGTGAGGATCAAATGAGATGACATAAAGGAGGAAAAAAGGAATAAAAGGAGAGACAGTAGAAAGAAAGAAGGAGGGAGGAAGGAAGGGAAGAAGAAAGAGAGGGAGGAAAGAAGATAGGAAGGGAGGGAGGGAGGGAGAGAAAAGGAAGGAAGGAAAGAAGGAAGAAAAGAAAGAAAGAAGAAGGAAGGAAGAGAGGAAGGAAGGAAGAGGAAGGAGGGAGACAGGCAGGGAGGAAGAGGAAGGGAGGGAGGAAGGAAGAGAAGGAATAAGGAAAGAAGGAAGGGAGGGAGAGAGGAAGGAAGGTTAAGGGACTTTGCTGAGGTCACTACATGTCTGAGGCTAGATTTGAACTCAGCTTTTCCTGACTCTGGGTCCAGGAATCCACTGTACTACTTAGGTGCATTTCTCAAGTTTTTTTGGAAATAACTCATAATTCAGATGAGGAAACAGGTTTAGGGACAGGAAGTGACTTTGCCTTTCCAGTGGCAGGTTACACTGTTAGTGCCAGGATGACAATTCAGATCTCCTTATTCCTAATTTAATTCCCTTTCCTCTTTCTGGGTGTCATTTTAGTTCATGTAATTCTTAGAAAACATAATATTGGGAGCAGTAGAAGATTAATTCCTGCTTGATCAGACTGCAAGTATCTCTCTGATGAAGGTAAACAGGATTTTTCATTTGCTATCAACTCTGTAGCTCACAAGTTACCTGGGGAAATGGGGAAGAATTCTAGGGAAAATTTGTTGACAACTCCCTGCCTTCATTCTAACCTTATTCTTTAAAATGTGCATGATCTTTAAATGCTTATGGCACGATCCAAGGCATATATTCTCAATGGCAAGAATGTTTACAGTCCAAAGCCTATATTCCCAAACCTCAGCTGGACTCAAATCGAAGAAGGAAGTTAAATGATATTGGGAAAGCATTGGCTACCTTGGCTTTGTTTAGGAGCCTGGTGAAAACAACTCATCAAGGGAGAACTAGTAAGGCAAATGTCTGCCCCATTATCTGATGTTCTGTAAGGTAAGGAGTTTCATTCACAAAGAGAAATGCTGAGTGGGATCTCATTTCTTCCCTAACACTTCCATTTCTAAGTTTGGGTGCAGGAGGAGTGGAGAAAGAGCAGTGATTAGATATGAATCTAGAGTAGGAAGGGAACCCAGTGGCTATCCTTCTGCAGATGAAGAAATTGAGTCCCACCCAGAGAAGTTGTGACTCGCCCAATGTTATACAAGGAGTGTTAAAGACCAAAGTCTTCTGCCCCTAGAGTCAGCGCTTTTTCCACAGGACCATTTGTACCTTCCACACATGTAGGGGGTGGGTCAGCATAAAGGAAAGGGACATCACAAATACGCTAATTAACTCAGAGGAGATTTTGAACTAGAAAGGACCTTAAAGGTCACCTAACTTAATCCCTCTCATTTTACACCTGGGAAAACTGAGGTCTAATGAGGCTAAGTGCCTTGCCTAGGTAATAGAATTAGTATATAAAAATGCCCAATTTAAGAGGCTTTCTATATTTTTTCACCTCTAAGACTTTGTGTATTGGGAGGGAGGGGGACAATGCAATTTGGTGAGCTCCTGTACTCTGATTCCATTGGATCAAGACTTATGAATACAGGAGACAATCAATGAAAACCTTTGGCACTGAATACTGGCCTAGAATGTGATGACAAGAAAATCCAGACAAAACCAAGCTGTAAAGCATGAACCAATATCAAGGTGCTGACTACTGTTTTACATAATCAGTGCTGAGTTTCACACAGGAGATTCCATTAGCCAGAATGTTGCATGGGAATTTAGCTTCATTAAAGTCAGAGGGGGTTGTCTGGCTAAATCCCTAGGCAGCTCTGAGAATTTAGGGGGAATGTCAAGAAGTCATATCTTTGTGGTCAACTCTGTATTTGTGGGTGATTTATATCCCTCGCTTTCATGAAGTTCCAGTGGGAGTCCTACCCATTTATTTCTTGCATGTTCAGCAGCAAATATCTCAGTGTATAGATTAATGGAAAAATCTTAGCTACACTCAAGGAAGGTTTTTAATATTTGTTAACAACATTGTGTAGGAATTTCTAAATCCCACACTTGGCTTCAAAAATAATTTCCAAAACTATTAAGGGCCTGAAGGTATGCACAAGACTCAAATCTTTTTTCATTTGCTACCAGATAGAAAAGATCTTACATTTAATCTGCTTTGGAGCTCATAGGAGTCAGAATGATTTCACATTAGAGCTGAAAGACTGAAAAGATCATCTTGCTCAATCCCCCAATTTACATTTGAGGAAACTGAGCCTCAGAGCAGCTATAATGACTTGCCTAAGGTTACACAATTAAGAAGATAAAGACAATGTTTACTATGCAAAATATAGCTTATTCATTACTTTAAAACACAAATTTAGTTTATCAAGAGCTAAGTACTTGCAATCATTTAAAGACGTTTAAAAAATGGACGTAAGTACCTAGCTCTTGAAGTATTTCTCATAAACAGCAATATTTTTCAAAGAACAACTGTGAACAACTAGGCTATTCTGAGTATTATAAATATTCAAATCTATAACAAAGGACCTATGAAGGAAGATGCCATCCACCTCCAGAGAAAGAACTGATAAGTACAATTATGCATAGTATAGTTTTACATACACACACACATATATGTGTATGTATGTATGTATGTGTGTATCAAATGGTGGCCTTCTCTAGTTGGGGTGGAGGGGGAGGGAGACGTTTAGAACTTAAAATGTAGCAAAAATTAAATTAAATTAAATAGAAAGAAAGAAATATTTCACTTGTAACAATAACTATTATCAAGCTACATAAGGTCCTAGAATAGATGGAGACCATGATGTTTGTTAGATTGAATCAAAGAAACAGACAAGCAAAAAAAAGAAAATCAATGTGGTGGTTTTGGGGGAAGCTTCTTATGAGGAATAACTATGGTACATCATTTACTCAGCCTAAAGATGCAAACAATAATAGAAAAAAAATAACATTCTCTAGTAGTTTGTGTTAAAATTTCTTATTTTTCAGCTGAGGAAAGCAAAAAGCTATCACTAGAAATTCTGGTGCCCTGGAAAGTTGATTAGGAGAGAGTATGGTGTGTTTCAGGGATGGGGGACGTACCAAGGATAGCCTATCCTTTATTGGGTGAGGCTGGACCAGAGGTAGCACCCTTTGCTATGGACCCAGACCCTGTGGCTACTGACAAGGAGTTAGAGGAATGGTAAGTGTGGGGAGAGTTTAAGCAGTGATAAGGAAGAGTAGACCCTGGGGGGGGTATGATTGTCAAGGATGATAAGGACAGTGTAGGCAAGAACCACCACCTGAATGGTGGCATTCAAGGATCACCTCACTCTAGTCACAGTTCTGAGAAGGAACACAAAATCTTTTATTATAGGATGCTGAGGTTGCGAAAGTCATTCCAAAAATGCTTTACAATTAAATATTTTCAGAGACTGAGATACCATGGGATTTTTAAGAGATACCATGAACTTTTCCTCTCTAGAAGACATTGAATAGGAAATCTGAAATTGTTTTAGTGTACTCCTGCTACCTTCTGAGATTACTCTTCAAGGCCCCTATAAATAGCTTATAATCTCTGAATTAGGCTGTAATATTAATACAAAAAAATCTTATGATAACTAAGGAGTACATTTAAAAATTTTAAAAGAATTAATCATCATTATCGCTTGGTTTAAGAAGTCCTTTTCCCATTTGATCATCTGCTTTGCATTGTTGGGTGAAAGGAATGAACCATTTATAGAGGGGGAAATTGAGGCACAAAGCCAGTAAGTGAAAATAATAACCTGCATTTAAGAATCTTAAGGTTTAAAAAGCATTTTTCTCAAAAAAGTCTTATGAAGTACATAGGGCTAAGTCTATTAACTCCCTCCTCTCCTCGTCACCATTTTGCAGATGAAGAAATGAAAGCTCAGAAGAGTTGAGTGGTTTGCCTAGGGTTCCATGAATGATAAGTCAGAACCAGAGCTCAAACTCATGTCCTACTGAGTCCAATCCAGTGCTCCCTTCATACACTGCCATTCTGTCTCAGGATTTTAAGTGACTTGCAAAAGAACATACCAATCAATGGCAGATACAACATTAGAAGGGTATCTTGTTTGCTGGTCCAGCATTCTTTCCACAGCAAAAAAAGCTACCATATCCTGTAAAACTCAAAGGTGCTTTATGTTGAAATACACAATTAATATGTATACATGGGTCTATGTGTTTACATGTATGCATATATATACATACTTATAAATCCATAAATTTATATAGAAGATGTATATATACAAAGAATTGTGTTACATATCAATTTGTATCAAAATAGGTATGTATATCCATATGTATGTATACAGATATGTATATGTCAACACACAATATACACATGTACATATGCATGTGTATTTGCAGTATATATGCATGCATATATGCATATATACATACATCCATTATATCATATCATATATATGTCTGTGTGTCTATATGTGAGCCCCTCTGTTTCTATCTCCTAAAGGTATGAATCATTCCAACAATTGTATCTTTTCTCCTAAAAGGTTTAGTGTCCATTTCATTTGCTTTCCCCACTCATCTTCCATCTTCTTCTTCTCCCAACATCTTTTCTCTTTTGTTTTTATATGTCACTAAAATGTCTTCTACATTCCTACACTTAGGATTGTAACTGTTCTGCAGTTTCCAAAGAACTGGGGCAAATAATTCTATAGCTCAGAAAAATACAGTGGCTTGCAGATGGTGATTCAAAAAGAAAAAAAATAAAAACATATCATTTTATAAATAACATAGTAAGTGTCCTAGAAAAAAATGTTCAGAAGTTTCCTTATCTGGAAAAATGAGCTGGAGGAGGAAATGGCAAACTACCCCAGTATCATTGCCAAGAAAATCCCAAATGGGGCCACAAGGAGTCAAACATGACTGAAAAATGACTCAACAATATTACCATGTATCATGATATTTTTCTGAAAATATCACCTTCATTTCTGAATATACTCTTTAAAAAATGAAGAGGGAAAAAGCAGTTCAGCAAAACTAGCCAATTCACCAACAATGTTTGAGACTATGTACAGTATTCCAAACTTTCAGTCCCTCATCTCTGCAAAGAAGGGAGACCAGTCCATTGATTCAACTTTTCTTCAGGGCCAAGCTTGGCCATTAGAATTACCAAGAATTTGGGGTTTTTTAAATTGTCCTGTCCACTTACATCATGTAACCATCCTAAACATTATCTTCCTTGCTCTTCTTACTTCGTTTTGCATCAGTTCATATAAGTTCCCATACTTCTAAGAATTCTTCATATTCATCATTTCTTATGGCACAGTTATATTCTTTTACATTCATATACCACAATATATTAAGCCATTCTCCAAATTTTGTTTCCAATTCTTTGAAAGATATGGTGCTGAACAAGCACTTATTAAATGTCTCCTATGTGCCAGGCATTATACTAAGTGCTTCAAATATGTTATCTAATTTGATCTCCTTAATAACAGAAAATGTGCTGATGTGAATATGTTGTTGAATATGGGACATTTCTTTTTTGTTACTCACCTCTTTATGGTCACCTAGTACTGGGATTTCTGGGTCAAAGAGTACAGGCATTTTAGTCACTTTTTAAAAGCATAATTCCAAACTGCTAAGCAACTGAGATACTTGTTCTTAAGTTCTAAATTAGCTGACTATCTGTTCTGGATGGAAGGGAGTTTCATATAAGGAGTGCCCTATACAGATGAAATCACAGGTCAAGACATTAGAAAACAACAATAGTAAATGAAATACTGCCTCATGGAGTCATCATGAGGAAAATGCTTTCCAAGCTGTACAGTGCTATATAAATATGAACTAGTGTCATTTATCCAGGTACCTTGGATGTCCCTCCCCCTCTAAACCTTTCTTGATTATATCTGAGGCAAGAATTGAGCCTAGTTAGTCTGACTCCAAGGCTCTATTTACTACAACATTCTGACTATCAGTTTTATTTCACAGATGAGGAAACTAAGCCTCAAAGAGTTTCAGTAGTTTAACTTGTTCACGGACACACAGGCAAAGGTGACATTTGAATACAAGTGTTCCAGCTCCATTTTCTCCCATAATCATAGAATTTCAGAGTTGGAAGTGATGTTAGTGGTCATCTACTCCAAACTATCCCTAAAAAAGAATCCCAAGTATAGCATACCTGATCCATGGTCCTATATTCTTTACTTTTAGACTTCCATTGAGGGGTAAATCCACCATATCCTACAACAACCAATTTCTTTTGAGTAGCTTTAACTGTTAGGAAGTTTTTCCTTATACTGAGCCAAGATTCTCCTCCTTCTAACTTCCATAGGTTGCCTCTCCATCTGCTTTCTAGCACAAAACAGAATTAGCCTAATCTCTCTTCTAGATGATAGCCCTTCGGATACTTGAAAACTACTACTATGTCCTTGCTAAGTCTTCTTATCTCCCAGCTAAAGATCTCCAGTTCCTCCTAGAGGTCCTTAAGCTCATGGCCCTTCACCATGCTTGTGGTGCTCCTCTGGATGCTTTCCAGTTGTCAATGTCTTTCCTAAAACCCTTAGAGTCTTCTAGTAAACCATGATACCTCCTATTTTGTGTGTAAATTAAAAATATTAACGTGCATCCAAACCCATCTATAACTTGTCAGCAGTTTCATCTCTTTGGAATATATGGCACTGCCTGAAAGCTGAGATGACAGGAACTTACAAATAGAATTGATATGAATGAGCTTTAATTCCTAGCCAATGAAATTGAATAAAAACACTACTGGCAGATGCTAGTTTACAAAAGAAAGCACATATGCTCAAAATACCTTTGGATTCATGGCAGGGAAGTATCTAGGTGAGAAGAGTGAGTATTTCCAATATGTCTGTACTATGTAGCCTTCTGCCCTTTGGCCAAGCCTCTTCACAAAGAAGTGCAATTCTGTCCAATGTAATCATTAAGAGCAGGTGCAAGAAGGCTTGGAGATTGAGCCCTGGGATAGTACAAGATCTAATGAACAGAAAGCTCACACTGTCATTAAATGAAAAACAAATTACAAACCGTGCTGTGCGGCCAGGCCTTAGTTTACTTTATAAGATCAATACCTCCATGTTGTCTGCTAGAAATCATATCATTGGATTCTCAGGTGACCAAACCCTTGAAGAATTAGTGTCGAAGAAGCTGTAACCCTTGCTAATTTACATTAATGACTTAGAGACTCATGGTGAATTACCATTAGTGTGTGGACACATACACCAGAATCACTTGGGGTGCTGACAGCAGAAAAAAATAGCCATTCCTTTATTCTGACATCGCCACTAAGTTCTAATTACCATGATAATGCCAGAGACAGTATTAGTAAACACCCTATAGTTGGGCCTTGTCAGATTAATGAGATGTCAGTAATTTGAAACTTTACAATTATCTTCTGGTATTAAATATTTGCTGAGAAGTAAGGAGAGATGACTAAACATTTTGTGAGTAGTCTTAATAGTAGAAAATACAAATCTGTCATTATCATTTTTATTGTTGTGGTGGCAGTGTGTGTGTGTGTGTGTTTGAGGGGATGAAACTGTCTAAACAAAATAATATGTCTAACACATTCTCACTAGAAACATTGGATTAACTCAATATTTCATATTAAAAAAAGTTATCACTGATAAGGTTCATAAGAATTAATAAGAAGCTAATGTCAAATCCCTGCATTATTTTAATTTAAAGCTAATAAGCATACACAAATTGAATAAAGACTTTCTTAATCCTAGACCCTCATCAGATACATGAAGTGGAAATGGCTCGTTATTCTCCAGTATCTATTTCAACCAGCAGAATCAGAATTTTCCTCCAATTACATTTCCTACTCCATTATATTCTTACTCTCAGTTTTCTATGTTTAACATGATGTCACATCTCATACTTAAGTGCTGTCTGAACTTTGCCCTAATTAATTTTCATGTCATTGGCATGTCAGGTGCTTATCCCAAATGCGGGCTGGTGGTGATGATGATCATTCATAATTTTTATGCCTTTTCCTTTTTCAGAATACATCAATTGAAGACAAATTGATAGATCCATGTCTAGTACCAGTCAATGCTGGTACTCCTTCCAGTGGGGGCAGTTCCCAAGACATCCACACATTATCATTCTGTTCCATTTTTGTCCATAGCAAGAGACAGAAGAACGAGGAAAGAGCTAAAGTAGGAAGTAGAATCTATGCTGTGCTTTAAAGAAATCTAGGCATTCTATTACACAGAAGTGAGGAGGGTCTGAATTCCATACGTGTGTGGGGAGCACAGTCTGTGTTCTACTCTTGTTCAGATGGCTGAAGGGAGGATAGTGATAAGATACTGAATTTCTAGGTTGTCTCTTATGACTTCCAGGGAATTGTAGAGAAGGAAGACAAACTTCAACCCGAAAGTTGGGAGTGGTGGTGAACGGGGAAGGGGTTTTGCTTTGATAGGGCTGGAAAAAGACTAGAACACTACCTTCTTTAAAACACGTGTCCAACTAATGCTTCTTGATTTTACCACAATTTTACTGTTCTAATTAAACTGTTTAGTTAACTATGAACCCCAGGTCTGGGTAAATTGTATGTACTAGAGGAAATTGATTAGTGGTAACACATGCCAAAGAATGATAAGTAATAACATAGACAGAGCTTGGAATATAACAATCTTACCCACAAAGTACCTTGAACCTGGAATAGTCTTCCAGGGTCACATTAGCTTAGCCACATTAGTCACACCAGCATTTATATGTATGGTATATATATATACACACACACATATATATACACACATACACACATATACACACACACACACATATACCTATATATATACCTATATATGTATATATATACACACATATACACACACACATATATATACATGCATACACACATATATATGTAAAATACATATTCATATGTATATTTATATGTATCTATTACCTCTGAGAAATAGTAAGATATCTATAATGTGTACATGTTGTGAGTTCAACCAGAATGCAAGCTCCATAAAGGCAGGTAGTATTTCATGATCTGGGCAGCTAGCACAGTGCCTTGTACATAAGGCTTAATAAATGTTTAAAGGATTGAATTGCAGTGATAGAACTAAGTGTCCCCAAAAAAGTGAATGAGAAAATCTTGGGTTAGATGCATCTGGGATTTTATTGGTAAAGTATATACAGATCTAGGTTCATACTTCTTAGTAGAGGTATTTCTGAGTTTATTCTAGGGGAGATATGGATAGTTCTCTCAAGGGAGAAGATCCCCTCAAGGGAGAAAAAGGGAGCATTTATCTTCCAGAGTAGGCAGTGTTAGCTATCTTTTCTTTACTTCATTCTATCTTTAATGTTCCTGTTCAGTCATTTCAGTTGTGTCCAACTCTTTGTGATCCCTTTTGGAGTTTTCTTGGCAAAGACCCTGCAGTGGTTTGCCATTTCCTTCTCCAGCTCATTTCACAGATGAGGAAACAGGCAAACAGGATTAAGTGACTTGCCCAGGGTCACATAGCTGTTAAATGTCTGAGGCCCCATTTGAACTCAGGAAGATGAGTCCTTCCTGACTTCAGGCTCAGCACTCTATTCACTGCACCATCTAGTTGCCCTATTCTCTTATAACACTATTTTAGCTACCAGAAATCATGTCATTTCCTCTTATATGCAACAGAATGTGACTAGTAAGCTCCATGAGAAGATTGGTAAAAATATCAAAGACTGATGTTTAGGGCCTCATGGATTTCTAGTATGTAACCTTATACCTGAAGAAATGCCAAATGATGAGAGAAACAATATTTGTAGAGATTCACACTGATATCAAGTCAAGAGAATTGCAGAATTTTAGAGTTAGAAGAGACTTTAGGGCCATCCAGTCTATGCAATACCTGGTAAGAAGTCATCCAGTCTACACTAGAAGATACCCAATTCAAGGTAACCCATAGATTATTAGAAGTTTTTGGCGACATTAAGCTATAATTTGCCTCTCTGCAATTCACACCCATTGTTCCTGGTTCAAACAGGACAAGCCAAATCCGTCTTCCAGATTACGGTCCTTCAAATATGTAAACACAGCTATAAAACCTCTGTACTCCCAACCCCTCACCCAAATCTTCTCTTCTGCAGATTAAATATCCCCAGTTCTTCCAATCTATTCCCCTATGTCATGTATTCACTGACCTTCGCTATCCTGGATGTTTTTTCTTGGAATGCTTGGAATTCCTTCTTAAACTGTGGTGATTAGAATTGAACACAATATTCTAGATGTGATTGGCCAGCTCTGCCTCTCTTAACACAACCCAAGATGGCATTAGCATTTTTTTTTTTGTTTGTTTGTTTGGCTGCCACATTATTCTACTGACTCATATTGACCTTACAGTTTATCACCTCCAGGTCTTTTTCACACCAACTACTGTCTATGTCCCCCACATTTTGTACTTCTGAGTGTGATTTTTTTTGAACCCAAGAGCAATATTTTACATTTATCTCTGCTAAATTTTATTCTGTTTAATTCAGTCTGATGCTCTTGCCATTTTTTACTACAGTACATTGGCTATTGCTTCTAGCTTTTGTCATGTGCAAATCTGAGAACACAGAAAGTCTTCTTGGACAGTATGGAAATTAACAGACCTATCTATGCAGGCTTTCTAGTCATAGGAAGCATTTTTTTGCCTGTATCTCTTGTCCTGCCACCCTAATATAAATTATACTGCCCGGGAAAACTCAAACTATTACAGAAACTTAAAAAATAGGTAGAATTGCCATGAACAGGATGTAAGTTCCATTGAGTTCTTCTGCATAACTAATAAAACAAATATTAAAGGTTAATATTGAGTCATTGAGGACATTCCTTCCCAACCACATTAAGAGATGCAGTACATTAGCACCTGAAAGCTATACTTAACATTTTCATCCATAAAGCAGTTAAAAAGAAAGGATACTTGTAGCATATAAAGGTGATATATAGGCAGGAACACCTGCTATGAACCATCCCCAAAATAATTTCATCACTAGTCAATGAATCATGGAAGACCTAATAAAAATCGGAGGCCAGAATATAGGAGAATTTTTCTGGATAAGTGCTCATGACATGGTTAACCCTATTAGGCCTTTTACCATAAAATTTTAACCCCCAAACTCCTTATGGACAACACCTCCATACCATACTCTCATCATCTGATGCGAAAAGTGAGAAATAAAGAGTTATAATTATTTTCTTATGTATGTTAAGAAGGACTGACATTTGGGGAAATGAGAAAAAAGTCTTTTGCTTTTCAAGGAGGAAGCATGCATTATGTTTGAATTTGGAGTGGATCCTAAATAGATCTTTAGTAAATGGTAAAATGTGAATATCAATTGACAATGTGTCTTGAAATACCAGATATCTACTAGTTGGTAAGAGAAATGGATAACCTCAGTCTCTAAGATGGAAAGAAAAAACAGAGAGGGAAAGCCTATTACCTCAACTAAATGATTTTAAGCACATAGATTGATAGACTAAGCTGGCATGAAGCTAGGATTGTTTCACAAGGACTTGTCCTTGTGAAATAATCATAAACGTCTAGACTTGTAGCAATGACTTTTTTTTTTACAATGACAACAGATCTGCAACATTTATGGAAAAACAACTTCCTGATAGAGGATTAGAGAACATTGAAAATTAGACATTTATCAGAGTCTGGGGACCACATGGACTTCAGTTTTTAAAATTTTCACATACATGTTTAATTCAAGTTGACTGTTTGGGTGCTGGTTATACATTTCCACTAACTGCATCATCTTCATCAGTGCCCTTGGCTAGGCTTGGACAATGCCAGCACAGTAACTGATGTTCTCGTGGGCATCTCATATTAGGAAACGTTTACTAGGCAAGGTTGATATTCTTAAGAACCATGAAAGAAGCACCTCTCTGATACTGAAGTTCCACCAGCATGGTTGGGGATATAGCTACTAAGGGCAAATTTTGCAAGGTAATAGGATCACAGACCATAAGGACATAGCTTTGAGCTGAAGAGCTCTTGGAGGTCATGCAGTTCAAATGCCTCATTTTACAGATGAGGAAACTCAGGCCAACAGGGTTAAGTGATTTGTCTAAAGTCATACAGTTGGCTCTAGAGGTCACAGATATAGAATTGGAAGGGATCACAGAGCCTACCTAATCCAATCCCTTCATTTTCCAGATGAAGAAACTGAAGTCCAGAGATTTTAAGTGATTTTCCCAAGGCTATGAAGGTAGTAAGGTGCAATGGTGGGATTTGAACCCAGACTCCTTACTCCAGAGCCAGGACTCTTTCCTTTGTACCACACTGTTTTACAGTCTGCTTTTGTAGAATATTTTAGCCTTTGAATTAATTTACATTAATTATTTTTTCTCATGAGGTCTTTAACTATTTTTATTCCCATCTTCTATATGTGACATGGACACAGGGAAAGTAGTATCTAGTCCAAATTCACAAGCTTGTTATTGACAGAGACAGGACTCCAGGTTTCTGAATTCTAGGTTTATGCCCATCCAGCAATCCAAAACAATCCAGTAAACACTGATTAAGCACCTGCCATGTGCAAGGTATTGAGCTACCACAGGAAGTGATGAGAATACAAAGACAAAATAAACATGTTCCCTTATCCTCAAGGAGCTTATATTCTACTTGGAAGATATCAATATGCACACAGACATGAACACACAGGATAACTGAAGGAATAAGAAAGCACTAAGGATGAGGAAGATCAAAAAATACTTAAGGAAGAACTCTTTTCACAGGAGCATTCTGCTTCAGGGAATCACAGAATAGTCATTCTTGAGAACAAGGATCAGCCTACTTGTTCCTTCTTCCTTCCCCCTTTTTTGCTTTCCTTCCTTCCTCTGTCCATTCTTTCCTTCCCTATCCCACTTCTTCCTTCCTTCTTTCCTTCCTTCCCTCTCTCCATCCTTCCCTCCTTCCTTCCATTCCCTCCTTCCCTCTCTCCTTCCTTCTTTTCATCTCTTCCTCTTTTTCCCCTCTCTCCCTCTTCCCTCTCTTCCTTTCCTCCTCTTTCCTCATTCTCTCTTTCCGTCCTTCCTTCCCCCCTCCTTCCCAGCCTTTCTCTCTCTCTCTCTCTCTCTCTCTCTCTCATTACCCCCACTCCCCAATATCTAGCACAACACTGGACTCAGCAGGTATTGAAGCTATGTTAAGTAATGGAAATAATAATACTTCATACTTGTAGTTTATACAATAATACATTACATTCACAATTGACAAACGTGTATATGTTTATACACACACATGTTTATATACATATATGTGAATATAAAATGTACACATTTATGTATGTGTGTATTTGTCTATCTATGTATCCATCCTTAGATGCTTACTTGCTGTACCACTCTGGGCAAGTCACTTAACTTCTTTCTATCTTAATTTCTTCATGTATAAAATGGAAACAATAGCATTAATCTCATAGGGTTGTGTGAGCATCAAATGAGATAACGTGGAAAGTGCTTTGCAAACCTTAAAATGATATTAACTCTCCTGACTCTAGGAATCCAGAGACATAGATGGAACAGGTATTATTATTCTCTTTTTACAGATAGGGAAACTGAGGCTAGGAGAAGTTAAGTAGGATGACCAAATTTCACCCAACCAGAAAGTGACCAAGGTGGCATTAGAATCCAGTCTTTATGCTATCTTGTGTTTTATCCATTGTCCTAGGCTGCTCCTCTTTTGATTCTGTACTACCCACCCACAAGGTGGCTGAGAAATGAGTCTGCCTCACAATTATGTGATTTACCTAATTAGAAATGGGAAGCAAACCCCAACACAATCATCTGAAAACAGAGGGTGCTGTAACAATGGTACCTGAGAGAGATTTATCTATATAATGAGATTCTTTAACTTGCCTTGTCTATCAGTTTTAAATATGCATGTCACTGGTCACTGTTTCCTTGGAATATTAATAATAGCTAATATTTCTATAGCACTTTAAGGTTTGCATTTATATATGCACACACACACACATATATGTATATAAAACATTTTACATATATAACCTCATTTGATTCCCAGTGAAATCCTCTGAAGTAGGTGCTCTTTGTATCACCATTTTATAGATGAAGAAAGCCTCTGACAGAAGCTGAGGGATTCATGCAGGATGGGCTAGCTAGTAAGAATCTGAGGCAGGATTTGAATTCAGGATTACCTGATGCCAAGTCCAGGATTCTATCCACTCCACTACCTACCAGGCAGTTGCCAGGCTACACAGGATATCAGAATCAGGATTATGAGCCCCTGTCTGGTGAGTAAAAGAGTATGGACCTTCTTTATTACAAAAGTATTCCATTTATTTTTATTATAGAGGGGATTGTAATTCAAATACAGGTTTGACTAGATGACCTCTAAAATCCCTCCCATCCCTGAGATCCAGTAATAATAAAAAGTCTTTTTTGATGACCAAAAATGGTTTACCCAATTATTTCATTTAGCTCACATAATAATACTGCCAGTGTGAATGTAGTGGAAAAAATTATTTCCATTTTATAGATAAAGAAACTGAGGCTCAAAGGAGGGAAATAATATCCTTGATGTAACACAGCTAGTAAATGTCAGAGTTGGACTAGTTTATGGTGTGGTGTCCAGCAGTCAGTAGATACTGAGTGAATGCCTCAGAAGGCAATAAGAATTTCCCAGCTATCACTACACGATTCTCGGGAATAACTCTAACAAACTAAACCCAAGAAGGTCAGAAAATACTGTAACCTTGTTTCAGAGGAAAAATAAACATGCCAATTTGTTAAAGTGAGGGAAGAAACTTCAAACAAACAGGCTGAATTCACTCCCTCAAAACACGTCATTAGAAGATGGTTTGTTGAAACTTCAGACAAGTTAAATATATGCTACAATTTGAGTGAAAGAATTAGCTTTCTAGGGTTGCAATTACAATCCTACTTAGTTGTCATGGTGATCAGGCAGCATATAGATTTTGTCAGATAAAGACATCAAGGGTGGTAAGGAGGGACAGCTTAGTTTTTGAATTACCACATGCCAAGTATCAACTCTCATCAACCATCTCTATGTTTTAAAAAAAAGAAATCTGGATTTTTTTTTGGTGTCTCTGTGGGGAGATGTGGAAATGAGGAGAAGGGGAAAAGGAAGGAGAAGGAATTAGTTTTGGTTTAAGGAAATTACAGGAAAAAAATCATCATGATGTTAGAATAGTACAATAAAATGAATAGTTGGATCTGGGAGTTTAGGAGCTGAATGATATCAACACAACAATAGCTATATATTTATATCTTTCTCTAAGATTTGCAAAGCATTTTATATACACATCATTTCATTTTATCTTCACAGTAACCCTGTGAGATAGGTGATATTATTATATCCTTTTTTATTTTTTTATTCTTCGATATTATAACCATTTTAAAGGGAAAAAAACTGGAACTGAGATTAGGTTACTTGAACATGGTCACACATTGTGGGTGCGAGGGACAGAATTTGAAACCAGGCCTTCCTCATCCCTTTCTTGGCTATGCTTCTGAATTTCTAGACTTTGCAACCATGTTGCAGCTACTGTCTCATTCTGGAACTTCCCTCAGAACCTGGAGACTCCTCACCCTAGAACATTAATCTACCTTGAAGCCTTCTCACCTTAGACCATCCTTCTACCATACTGACTCCCTTCTCTCATTGATGAATTTTTCCTAGGGGCCTCCATTTTGAGGATAGAATCAGGTCAACTTTTGTGTGTTATCCTCCCCCCATTAGAATGTAAGCTTCTTGAGGGTAGGAAATACTTATTTGCTTGTGTTTGTATCCTCAAAGTTTTGTACACTGCCTGGTAAATAATAAGCACCTAATAAATTCTTCTCGCCTTTCCTTTCCTTGCTATTTCTTGTCTATCACTTTATCCTCTATACCAGGGGTGGAGAATCTGGAGCCTCAAGGCCACATATGGTCCTCTAGGTCATCAAGTGCAGCCCTTTGACTGAATCCAAACTTCACAGAACAAATCCCCTTAATAAGAGGATTTGTCCTGTAAAACTTGGACTCAGTCAAAAAGCCGCACCCAAGCACCTAGAAGGCCACGTGTGGCCTCAAGGTTGGAGGTTCCCCACCCTTCTCTATACCATGTTGCCTTGCTATGTTGGTGGCATCATCTGTCTAACAAGTATGTTTTAATAAAAAGATAGCCATTTTATCAGAGATCCCCTTCTTATATCTCATTGTTTCTTCTCTGGTTTGCATCAGTCTTGCATCTTTAATGCTATTTTGCTACTGAATTGCATATATCTGTAAGGTTATATTCCTAATGCTCTTCTTCTGTTCTCATATCCTCTTCTTTATCAAATAAAATATTGGATAAATAACAAAAGTGCCACTATGCTGAAGATATCTCATTGTCCCAATGATAGTAAATGCTCTTTCGAAAAATAAATTTTTCAAGGAACAAAAATCTATTATTGCTCCTTCCCATCCATCCTACCACTCCACTGGAAAAAGGAAAAAGAAAAACAAAATCCTTGTAACAAATATGCATAATTAAGCAAAACAAATTTCCACATTTCCAGGTCCCAAACCACCATATTTCTTACTCTGCACCCTGAGTCCATCATCTCTCTGTCAATAGGTGAGTAGCATGTTTCATTGCTGTTTTTTTCCCCTGGAATTTAATGGATCATTGTGTTCTTTGGTTTTTAAGTCTTTAAAAATTTTTAGTCTTTACAATGTTGTTATTATATAAACTGTCCTCTTGAGTCTGTTCACTTCACTCTGAATCATTTCATAAAAGTCTTCAGTTTTCTCTAAAAGCATTCCTTTAATTGTTTTTCATTGACACAAAAATATTCATTGCATTCATAAATCATAATTTGTTCCATAATTCCACAATTGATGAATACTCCCTGAGTTTCTAGTTCTTTGCCAGAACAAAAAAAAATGTTGCTATAAATATTTTTGCACATATGGATCTTTTTCCTTTTTAATCACTTTGGCGTATAGGTCAAGTAGTGTTATCATTTGGAAACCATTGGTAACTATTACAACATAGATTCAAATTGCTTTTTCAGAATGGCTGGACCAAATTCCACCAAGAATGCATTAATGTGATGTAACCTTGCCAACAGTTGTCATTTTCCTTTTTTGTCAACTTTGTCATTCTGGTGGGTATAAAGTAGAATCTCAGTTGTTTTAATTTGCATTTCTCTATTATTTATTTGGAGCATTTTAATATAGCTATTGATAGGCTTGATTTCTTCCTTAGAAAACTGCCTATTCAAATCAATTTGACCAGTGATTAATTGAGGAATGGCTCTTGTTCTTGTAAACATAATCAGTTCTTTATATATCATATAAATAAGTCCCTTATCAGAGAAACTTGCTGCAAAGATTTTTTTTCTAGTTATCCTTCTAATTTTCCTTCTAATTTTACCTGTATTGTTTTTGTTTTGCCAAAACTTTTTAATGTCACGTAATAAAAGTTTCCATTATATTCTGTTAACTTCTTTATCACTTATTTGATCATGATATGTTCCCTTATTCATATAAATGAAAGGGAATTTTTTTTCCCTTGCCCCTCTAATCTGTTTATCATGTGACTTTTTATATATAGGCCACGTATCCATTTGGGGCTTCTCTTGGAATGTGGTGTGAAATGTTCGTTTGGACCTAATATCTGCCCAACTACTTTCTATTTTCCCATTAGTTTTTGTTGAACAGTGAGTTCTTACCCCCATAGTGGGGGTTTGGGGGTTCAACAAACCCTAGGCTACTGTGTTCATTTATTTCTGTATATTGTCTACCCAATCTGTTTCATTGTTCTACCTCTTTATTTCTTAACCTGTACCAAATAATTTTGGTGATTATTGCCTCACAGTTTTGTATCTGCTACTACTAGGACTCCTTTTTTCCCCTCCCCCTCCCATTTTTTTTTTTTTGCAAATGCTCTTAAACATCATTTCAACTTCTAATAGGCAAAGCTTACTAAAAAACCTATTCATATGGTCCAGTCTCAGTTTGTTCATTTAGTGGTTGCTTTCATTCTTCATGCAGATGTAATACTTTACTAATGACTGTATCAGTTCTGTCACCATTGGAGTGACACTGAAAGTCTCTGCTTAGCTTTGATTTATCCCCAACTCCCAGTCATGTCTTTAATACTTCACTTCAACACATAGTATTTCTTTTTACTACTAGACATGTTTTTGAGTTCCATTAAACATATTTATAAGGGAAGAAGAATAACTCCTTTAAAATGATAGTTTTATGGTTATTAAAATAGCTACCATATAGATGATAAAAATCATATTTTAAATAATTAATATATCCAGTAGTGAATTCTTAGCAGCATATTTCAAATGAGACCCTACTGAAATGGGGTAATGGGTGATATTCACTGCTTACAAATGTTAGCACCATGAAATATATGTGCCTTTTCAGAAAATAAGTCAAAAAAGCAAAAAAAAAAAAAAAAGAGGGGGTCAGCATGAACTAAATGGCTGAACACTTCTGTTTTAGTTTCCAGATTTCTCATGTGTCAAATGGAGATAAAAATACATGAATTACCTATTCCCTTTCACTCAGAGTTGTGAGGCTCAAATGAACAAATGAGAGGCAATGTATTGTAGTGGAAAGAATGCTGGGTTTGGAGCTAGACAACCTGCTTTTGAATTCCTAATTTCTTGCTTATTACCTGGATGACCCTGAGCAAACCACTTCCTTTGCTTCAATTTCCTGATCTTTAAAATGAGGAGGCTGGATTACATGATCTCTAAGTGCTTTTTTAAACATTTAAGACATATAACTATGAGTTATCCAGCTTTTGATTAGATTTGATTGCATGGAAATCTGCTCCCTGTTTCTTCTATGATAATGTTTTGGGTCCTTAAACATTAGCTCTTAGAATAGTATTGAGTGTGTTCTAGAAGCAGAGACTGAGATTATGTAAGGAGTTTGAGGCTATATCTTTGCAATCACACAATTGACAGAAAGATGCAGGCCCCCCCTGTTGTTATGGTTTGTTTGTGTAAATATAGTAAATATTGTAAATATTATAAATATTTAAATATTGTAAATATTTGTTTGTTTGTGTAAATATTTGAGTAAATACAGCATATCATCACTCTCTTCCACTCAGTTATCTCCCATTGATACATCAAAATTATTTAAGATTCTTTGGAGATATGAAACTGAAATAATCTTGTTTGATAGCTCTCTGATCATTAATAATAATAAATGAATGTTTTGGCCAAAGTTGTTTGCCATGTCATGCAGAAGATATAATATAAAGGTTAAGTGGAAGAAGAATGCTGTATTGATTGTGAGGTTTTCAAGACACTTCCATTTATGAATGGCATCAAACTGATTGCAGCTAACCCCTAAACATCAAAGAGCCTCCTGAAAGAGAATTTTTACCACTCAGAAACTTCTGAGGTAAGTAGTACAAGTATTATTTTTCTCAGAGTCCTATGACCTCTGATTACAAATGTTCTTCAAGCTGATATAGACTTGCCCTTGAGTAATGTTCAAGTTTTGTTAAGGACACAATTATTGTTGACTTTATGATACAGAGTCATCTTATCACAGGAAATCCAAAGTGTTTCTATGTCCAAGACCTCAGGCAGTTTTCAGCATAGCCTAGAGCAAAATATTCCTCAGTTATACACAATATTAACACAGAGGAATACACATGCATAGAGAAAGCCACTCAGAAAACACCAGAATGCTGGAACCAGCATGTTCCTGGGGGGGAGGCAAGGACTAGAGGGAGATAACCTTTGAATTTTTTGCTCATCCTTCTACAGTGGTTCAGCTCTGACACTGCTAAATAATAGATCAACTTAATATATCAGTCCAGAGACCCCTTTCCTTTACTTTTTAAAATCTACTACTTGCAGCATCATGGTGGGAAAGAGGCTTTTGTTAGGACTACTGGCAGCAAATGTTGTCTTCCTGCCCCATATATCAACTGCCTGACCTCCCTGACAATAGCAATAATTATCTTCTTCTTGTAGATGAGGATTCTGCGATGGAGAGCTTAAGTGCCTTTCTAACATCACATTAGTTATGAGTGGTAGATTCAAACCCAAGCCTTTTCAACTCTACACCTCATTTTCTTTCCACTAAAACAAAGTCTAAAATAGATGTAACTAAAATTTTATTGGTATGAATTTTTAGATAACAAACCACTAATATATGATTTTTAGTGTTACAAAAAAACCCCTCACAAATAGCATCAAATTGTAAATATTGGGAGAAATATGCTTTCTGAGTGGAGAAAGCTCAGTTCCTTTTCTGGAGTTCTTTCCCTCAGGAGTTAATAACTGTTTCAAGCCTGATTCAGTCTTCTAATCCTCCCCACCCTACCCTCCACACTCAACCAAAAATAAAATAAAACCCAGGCACTAGGAGCAGCAATTGTCCAGTATACAGATGTCTACTTGGAGCTGGGCTGAGATCAACATTTAATTTAATACGGGTCACTGAACAACCATTAAAAAGCAAGGTCTTTTGACTGCTACCAGTCTATACTGGATGAAAACCAATGATCTAGAGGTGAAAGGCTCCATACACCATTACCTGATCCAAGAGACACTCAGCACTCTGGCTATTCTTCAACTCTGAATTACATGGCACCGTATTTTCTGAAGGTCATCTTCATCAGACACTACACTGCTCAGTCTGATCCTGGATGGGAATTTATGACACTTGGTTTGGGGAGGAGGTTAATTGAAATGTACTTTGGGTTACAAGAGGTAGATCTGATGAAAACCTGTACAATTAAAATGAATTTCCTCTACTTAAAAAGGGTTCCATGATTATTTCACTGTCTATGTGGTCAACAGTGCTCTTCCATTACTATGCTCAGGGAATTGGAAGCAGCCATCATTTTACCCTACAAAATACTAATTTGTCTCTCTACTCTTGCTAGAACAACTTACTTTTGATCAAGACATAATGCTACGAAATCTTAGTTCTGCAATGAATTTATTACTAGAATCTCAGCTATGTATCTGGGAAATGTCATCTTCTCCAGTTGCTTCATTTTAGGAAAGTGAGGGAAAGAGAGAACAAACATTTTGTGCCAGGCACTGTGCTGTGTTGTTGTTTTTACAAATATTGTCTAATTTGATCCTCATGACAATCCTATAAGTCGGGCACTATTATTAACCCCATTTATAATTAAGGAAACTGAGACAAAAGAAGGGAAGTCACTTGCCTGAAGTCATTCAGGGAGTAAACAGCAGAGCTGGAATTTGAACTCAAGTCATCTGATTCCAGACTCAGGGCTCATGGTGCAACTAGTAATAACAGATTTCTCAGCCAGCTCAGCTGGAATTACAACAGAAAGCAGAGAGATGAGTTTTGTTCCCTCCTTATTTAGACAGCTTCCTTAGGAATGCTGCCTTGTGTTTCCTCATTGTCTCCAGGGTTGCAGAGTACACTATACACACCTCATGCACTGCTTGTGAATTTCTTAGCATCAAACATGACTCAAACTCACATTGTGCTATTCTTCTGAAACCTGATGCCTGACTTCTTGCAGCTCCTGATTTAAAAATTTTCTTGTCAATTTACTCTGCTTTAGCCTCATTTTCTTACAGACATGTTCCACAATACTCATGTCACCACAGGATTTCAGGAGCTGGAAGCCTCAAGAGCTTGCTAAGTCCCTCTGCAAAGCAAAGTGCTTTGTTTCTTAATGACACCGAGGTAAAGAGGAGGCTTAGCAAATGGCATGCAGGTAATATTTTTGCAGATATATCCAGAAAAATAATGGAACCCAACAAGACCCCAATTTTGCCCCTTCCTTGCTGATTCCCTGTCATTGATGGAAGCTGAGGCTGAGCCAGAAGTATATGACAGTGCTTAGGGGAGTACTGGGTAATCAAATTTTGATTTCTATTCAGGTGGAATTAAAAATGAGCTCCCAGATTTCGGTTGCAACAAAATGTTTTCTGGTCAATATCACTACCTTCTAGGTTAATCCTAAGACTACAAGAAAATAAACCATAGGTTGGTTTTCAAAAACAGACTTTCTCAAAATAATTATGAGATTCTAGAGGCAAAGAACCAAGTGAAATTAATGCTTGAAAGCAACATCCTTCATGAAGTCTTTACTGATTCCTGGCCCCTTCACCCTATTAGTGTTCTTCCATGCCCCTCCAAATTATTTTTTATTTACTCAAAATATATCTTGTATTTACTTTTCTATATGGATGTTGTACCTGGACTCCTCCTTAGAATGTAATCTCCTTGAAGGCAAAGACCCTTTCATTTTAAATTTTGCACCCCCAGTGTATAACATGAGCTCAGGAACATAGTGGGCACTTTATGATTATAGCATCAAGGTGCTTTGTTTTCTTTTGCCAATAGTATAGTAATAAGCATTTCTAGGACTTGGGTCAGGGGTTATTATTAACTAGGATTGGGTTATAGAAACATATTACCCACTGAACATCACTATCCATCCATTACCTGATTTCTTTCATTCTTTGGAATGAGATATAAAGGTGAAGAGAATGCACCAATATACTTAGAAAATATTATGATATTAGCATTAATGAACTGATGGAACCCAGGGCATTGTTAGCACTTTGTTCTCTCAGTGGTGACATGATATTTCATTACCGATCACTCGTTCAGTCCTATGACCCATAACAGCAACTATACTCAGAAACTGGGCTTAGGGCTTGATAATATAAATGCCATCACTGTTCTTGCTGTCACTCTGGGGATAATTTGACTGGGCACATAATAAAGATGACCTTCAGATGGAGGTATTCACTTCCAATTCCTAGAGGTACACAGTGAAATTAATCTTCAAATATAGAGTGAAAATGTATCTCACTCCAGTGGAGAAAGTGCTGGACGTAGGTGTGAATTTCAGCTCTTCAGCTTGATACCTGTAGGACCTTGAGGAAATAACTTCATCTCTGTTCCTCAGTTTCTCATCCATAAAGTGAGGGAATTAGATGTCCACTTCTATGTCTTTGACCACTTGATTCTTTGCTCACGACATTCCCGTGTTTTGAATAGACTGTTTTCTTTCCTTTTCCTTCTGCCACCAGGCCCAATGAAGTGTGTCTGTTGAAGCCCCTCCCTGCTGCCATCAATATCAGTAAAGTACTTAGCACAGTGCCTGGCACATAGTAGGTGCTTAATAAATGCTTCTTCCATTCCCCTTTTCCCCTTCCATGCTATCTATTTCATGAAACCTTCTGTGAGCCACTCCCTGAAAGTGAAAGTAATCTCACTCACATAAACTGTCTCCTAGAAATTTGCCTCTAATAGTTATTTCATTCTGTTCTTTTTTGAGTACACACCATTCTCTCTCCTCTACTCTAAACACTGGACTGTAAGGTCATTCAGGACAGAGACAGTCATTTACCATCTCCGTATCCCGGGCCTCCAACCACAATGCCTTGAACATTCTAGCTACTTAATAAATATTGGTTGGGTTGAATTGGATTGAATAACTAGGAAAATTTGACACTGCTTTCCCTACCCAAATACCAAATGTTCAAAAAAGTTTCAAAACTATGAAATACATGCAAAGGAAATTCTGTAACATGTGACCCAGAAGAAGCTACAATGATCACAGGCACATATACAAAAAGGAGCAGAAACTGCTGTTTTCAGTTCTGCTTAGGCAGCCCAGGACATTTGCTCAAAACTCAGACATTCAGTCTGGGCTATTTAAATTAAGGTCTTTAAGAAGGATGGACTATAATCTGGAGAGCAGCCTAGCTAAATGTGGAAGGGCTCATCTCCACAAAGTTTAGTCACTTTGTGGGACAAGGTAATTGATGAAACTTTCTGCTATGGCATAGAAGGGATTTCCATGTGGAACAGCACAGGGCTGCAGTAGATGGAGGAAATCAGAGATCTTCTGAAACAATGAAATAAAATCTCAGTCATTAGTTTTGCGTGTGTGTGTGTGTGTGTGTGTGTGTGTGTGTGTGTATGAGAGAGAGAGAGACAGAGACAGAGAGAGACAGAGAGAGAGAGAGAGAAAGAGAGAGAGACAGAGAGAGAGAGAGAGAGAGAGAGGGGAAGGAATAGAATGGGGGAGGAGAGGGGGCAGGGAAAAAGAGGTGAGAGAGAGGAGGGGGAAGGGTTCAGGGGACAAGTTTGCACCTATTTTTTTTTAAAGGGCTATCCTACAGAATTATAAAACCAAGTTTTATTTTTACATATGGAAACATAATTAGATAATTCTTTAGATCAATGGCTTCTGAGGTCTCTGCTAGTTCTATATCTATGATCCCAAGATTTGTGCACCTGAATTTATGGCTTCCTAGGAATTTCATTCTGCTCTCATTAAGATCTCATGCTAGAGAGATGGTCTTTATGCTTCCCGCTTCCCCATTCCTAATTTTCACACAGAGGCTGACTGACCAGGTCAGACCAGCTGACTGACATGGAGATGGGGGCATAACATCTGATGGAAAGACTAATGACAGCACAGGAGATGCTTATGAAAATGAAAGCATTATTTGTGGTTTCTAAGATCTGAACTGTTGGGGATCTCAACTTTCTTAAGATTCTTAAACACTTGCTCCCAGCCTATTTTCCCCCATCCCCCACTCCCAGTCACACAAATCCTATTACCTTAATCTACTTTCCCTTTATTTCAATGATAAGCATCACAGATTGGGATAATAGGGTCATAGATTTTAGAACTGGGAGGACCCATGGAGTCCTAGGTTCTAGAAATATGATGAAACTTATCTCTTTTAGTAGTCTCTTATCTTTGTTCCATATGGGATCCAAATTGAGTATAATTTTTAAATGCACAAAAAATCATTGAAAGTGGCTCTATATAGCTGATGGGAGGCTGCTCCTCTGAGTTATTCACAGCCTCTCACTATCAAGTGTAGAGGACATAGACAAGGTTAGTCAGTCCTGGCATGAGTATATGCTCTTATCAATGATCTGTATGATTGAAGAGATAGATCACGTGCTCATTACACAACCATTGGGACAGGAAGAATTGTATATAATGGAAAAAACATTAGATTTGGACTCAAAGAATCTGAGTTCAATGTCTGACTCTGCTGTGTAACCTTGGACAAATCACCTAACCTCTCTAGGCCTCACTTTCCTAATCCTTAACTTGAGGATGTTAGACTCAATAATCTCTTACATCCTTTCCAAAGACAAATCTGTCCTTGCCAAATAGAAGAGATGGTCAGAAAAAAACACTCAATAAATCTGAAAACAGGTTTAGTAAAGTATATTACAAGTACATTGGACAGCATGGTGTTGTGTGTATCTAACGACTCAGGACGATCTAATTTCAAATACTGTCTCAGGCACTTAGTAGTTATTTTACCCTAAGCAAGTCACATAACATCTCTGTGCCTCAATTTCCTCATCTGTAAAATAGAGATGAAAATGATCTCTCCTTCACAGGGCTGTTTTGAGGGTCAAGTAAAATTACATATGAAAAATACTTTGCAAACCTTAAAGTGCTATATAAATATCACCTATTACAAAATGAAAAATACTTAGCTGTCTAGATGCAGGGACAATGATGAAAGACCTGTCATATGAGAGACCTAGAGGTAGCTACGTGGCTCAGTGGTGGATACAGAGCTGGACCTGGCGTCAAGAAGACCTGAGTTCAAATGTGACCTCAGACACATATTATCTATGTGACCTTGGACAAGTCACTTAACCTCTGTTTGCCTAGGATGCAGCTAGGTGACTTGGATAGAGTGCTGGACCTGCAGTCAGGAAGACCCAAATTTAAATCCAGTCTCAGACACTTACTAGCTGTGTGACCCTGGACAAGCCACTTAACCCTGTTTGTCTCAGTTTCCTCATCTGTAAAATGAGCTGGAGAATGGCAAATACTCCAGTATCTTTGCCAAGAAAGCCCCAGATGGGGTCACAAATAGTTTGATACAACTGAACAACTGAACAATAGTGTGATGTAGCAGAAAGAACCCTAATTTAGAAGCATTAGTAAGAGACCTAGATTGTTGTTTTAGCTCTGTGTGACACTGGGGGATGGCTGAGGGGGGCAGGGATTGCTTCCTCTCTTCAAGTTTCAGCTACTTTGTAAAATGAGGCATTGGACTGGATAAAGTGGACAGACCTTTTAGCTCTGCAGTCCTACAGCTCTGTGTTCATAGGTAATTGACGTGATCGGCAGTGGAGCCAGCAGCATCCCCCCTTCTGAAGGTAGGGAAGCAGGACAGAGTACAAAGCAAGATAATAGATAAGAATAACAACAATAATAGTAAAAGCTGATATTCCTATAACCCCAGAAGGTTTACAAAGCACTTTACATACATAAACACATAAACAAATATATATACACATACATTTGCATACAATAATAATGTAGATAATTCTTTGCTCATACGTAACATTAAAGAGTGCCTAGCACAGTGCCCGGCATACAGTAAGTGCTTAATGAATATTTGTTGGTTGATTTATTGAGATCTTGTATGTATGTAGTGCTGGGCTGAAATGTTCTTTGGAACAATAGATTTGAGTAAAGGGTTCGATAGGGTATGTAGCAGAATGATAGCAGGTGGAATCATAAATGCTAGAAATGATAGGGACCTGAGATATCTCCTAGACCAATGGTTCTCAAGCTTTTGGGTCTCAGGATCCTTTCGTACCTTTAAAATTACTAAGGATCCCCAAAGAACTTTTATTTAGATGGGTTACATCTACCTATATTTACTGTATTGGGCATTAAAATATCTTAGTGTTATCATGAGGATAGTTTTCACCTCACACATCCCCTGGAAGGATCTCAGGAACCCCCAAGGGTCCCACAAGGGATACACAGTCCACACTTTGAGAACTATTGATCTAGTCATGAGGTGCAGAAGCTGCAGCCTCAAGGCCATAATTGTCCCTCTAGGTCCTCAAGTGCAGCCCTTTGACTGAACCCAAACTTCACAGAACAAATCCTCTTAATAAGAGTATTTGTTCTATAAAACTTGGACTGTCAGAAGTACCCAAGGACTTAGAAGGTCACATGTGGCCTTGAGGCTGCAGGCTCCCCACCCCTGATCTAGCCCAACCCCCTGATATTGCAGCCTGGGAAACAGAATCTTTTATCTAACACTACACAGCTAATGATAACATGATATTTTAGGATTTACCTACATGTTCGCATTGATCCTGAAAAGAAATAGGTAATATGGACATTATTAACCCCAATTTACAGATGACAAAACTGAAACTCAGAGAGATCAACAAACTTGCCCAGGTTAACACCATTAGGGAGGACAGGACCTGGGAAGGGATTCAAATCCTTATCCCTTCGGATGTCCTCTGCCAGTCCAGTGCTTCATGCCACAATTTCTCCACATGTAGCCAGTAACTACCTCTACATAGACTGTGGGAGCTTTCAGGGTACTGGTATGCTAATACTTTGTGGTTGTTCAGTTGTTTTTCAGTCATGTCTGACTCTTTGTGACCCCATCTGGCTATTTTCTCAGCAAATATGCTGGAGTGATTTGCCGTTTCCTTCTCCAGCTCATTTTACAGATGAAGAAACTGAGGCAAAAAGGGTTAAATGACTTGTTCAGGGTCACACAGGTAGATCTGAACTCAAAAAGAGGAGTCTGGTGCATTTATCCACTGCACTACCTAGCTGCACCCAGATCTCTCACATCATAGGTCTTTCATTGTTGTCCCTGCACCTAGACAGCCAAGTATTTTGAGTTTTGTAATAATGCTAATACCAGTATATTGTTATACATTATATTGGTATAGGGGTAGGGCTAAAGATGGTAAAATGATGGAACTACAGAGGATATTGCAGAGACAAAGAGCAAAGTAATGAAGCTGATCAGTTTTTAGTTTGAATTTGGTCTTGGGTGGGATCATAGACACGCTATGCCTTCATTTTTTTTTCTATTCTGACAGACCTTCAACTTGTCCACTTTTGCCCTTTGTCTTCAAGAGTCTCCCCTTCTGTTCCACTAGCAATCAGAGCCTGCTTCTCAATTGCTTTCTCTCCTGCTGCATTTTATTTCCCAAGGTTCTCCTGAGGATTCGATTTGATCTGTTTCAGGTGTCCAGACCATTTAAGGACTGAGCGCTTTATCTGCTGCAGAACTCCCAAAGCACGAGGGGAGATCAAATCGAAAAATGAAACAGTCAGATAAGGGAAACACAACACCCAAGATAGCCCAGAGGAACCTTATGCCCTCAACTTGAATCTTTCTCTGAGAGCAGCCAGAATTCTAAAGCACAAAGTGCATTCTTCTCATCTCCTTCGAGCATCAACATTTGCTCTATAACAGGAGCTAAAATTTCTATCACCCACCTGCACAGCAAAAGCATCTACTCCCCTGATAGGGTACCATGAAAGAGAAAATGATTTTCAGTCCTTATTGGAAAGTTTATGAAAAACCAAAGTTTTTTCCTTTTCTCTTCCCTATCTCCCATACCCCTCCCCTTTTATTTTTAAAGGCATTTCTAGAATCGATGTTAAAATTATACTGCATTTCAATCCATTTCTCAAAACACATCTCTTGGACCTATTCAAAATGAGGTGAATGAATGATAAACATTGTATATGCTAATCTCTAGAGCATTTTATTCCATTAAAAGGATTTATCTAACTCTGAACTAAAAAAAAATGGGCACTTACGCTGGTGAAGTATATAGCATTTGAAAAATGCTCTCAAAAGTGATATTTCTTGTTTGGCAGATTACTTACAAACACTGCTGCATCTCCACTGCTCTGGCATATGATTCATGAGGCCAGTGTAGGAACAACATATCATCTAGGGTTTATAACTTCCTCTCAATGCCTCACTTGTCCATGGAACACAATTAGTGGAATTTAATAAATTCACAGTGAAGAAAGTAATAATAATGACAATATCAGACATTTGCATAGTGCTTCAGGGTCTTCAAAGTACTCATAAAATAAATACTATTTAACATAACAATCCTGTGAGGAAAGCGCTACAGGTATTGTCATCTCTTGTTTTATAGATAAGGGAATGCAGATCAGAAAAATTGTGACTTGCCTGTGCTTACATAGCTAGTCATCGGCAGAGGTAGGCTATGAACCCAAGTCTTCCTGACATAGTCCAATGCTTTACCCATAATGCTGTGGGAAAGGTTTATGCCTCAAAAATGGTGATAGTGAAATTTACGTAACTTGGGAATTTCCAGCAGAGCATGAATATTGTTTTAGAGAAGGGCTTCTTAAACTTTTTCCACTCGCAAGTCCTTTTCATGTTTCAGCAGCATTCATTGGCCATTGAATGATGTTATGACATGCTCAGTGCAAAGTGTGCATGATTTGTATTCAGAACCAAGGTTGCAGTGAAATTGCTCAATGCAACATGGGCAAGTGCTGCCAGAAACACCTTGGACTCTTTATGCTTTGATTTTTAATTAATTTTTGGTCATTGCATGTTCAGAAACCTTTTACTGTTGCCAAATATTTTGCCCACAGTTTAAGAAGGATTGTAAATTCTTTAGATGCTTTGTTTTAAAATAAAAACTTGATCTCTTTAGACCTGAATTCATATCCGAAGGAAATGTTACTTAATAACTGAGTCCCAACAACACCATTCATGCTGTATTGATCAACTCTGGAGGAAAATATCCTCATAGGTCAAAGTCTCTTAAGCTATGTTTGATCATGAGTTAAGAGGCAAATACCAAGAAGGAATAGTAATATAATCAAGGAGGCACAGCAATGATTGTTATCTTATCCTCCCTCTTCACTGTATTCATTAAGGTTGAATGGGGATGGTGATGAAGAATGACAATATTTTGAGCTTCCCTAGAATAACTGAATGTTGCTATGTTTGTAGAATGTTAAAGCTGAAAGGGTCCTTGGAGATCATTTAAAGGCTTCCACAAAGTCACATAAATAGTTTGTGAAAGTTAGGACCAAAATTCAGGTCTCCTGTCTCCTAATTCAGTTCTCTTTCCAGTAGACCACACTGATTTTTCAAAAAGGTGTTATTTTATATCTTATTTGTTTTTGATACTGAGGTGATTGTAGAATTGGGGCACGTTGGTGGTAGGTACAGGGATATAAAAGAAAAACAATTCTTCCAACTTCAGTCTATACTTAGACATAGTCATGTGGTGTTTTCTTAAGAACAACAGTGTCTTTAAAAAATCAATGCCAGATATATAAAAATGGTCAAAATTCTGCATATACTTTAAAGTGGTAATTTTATTTTACTGATGATGCACCTAAGTGCCATACAATTATTCCTTCCCCATCGTGGTTTTGATATATCGCAGGTTGGCATAAGAAATTAAATGAGAATTTTGGGGAAGTTTTGTACAAACCACACATGACACACAAAGGCCAGCAGATGACACAGAAAAAATTTTAGAAACTCAGAAATGCATAAAATATATGTATAGTATTGTATAAAATCAACCTAAATTTTACAATAAGGTACTGTAAACATTCCATAAAAGAAAAAGGAAATATTCAGACCTCTCTGGTATGAAGGGAGGGCCAAAAAATTTATGTGTATTTTCCAGATTATGGGGGTGCTGTACCCCTAACCCACATGATGTGGAAGGGATAACTGTATTGGATGGAGCTCTAAACCTGGAGAGAGGAAGACCTGAGTTCAAATCCAGCCTCAGATATTTACTAGCTATGTGATCCTGGGCAAGTTACTCAGTCTTTGTCTGCCTCAATTTGCTCATTTGTAAAATAGGGATAATAGAATCTATCTCACAGGCTTGTTGTGAAAGCCAAATGAGATAACTTATGTAAAGGGCTCTGCAAATCTTAAAACACTATCTAATTGCTAACTAGGCCTTTGTGTTACCCCAGGCAACTCTGTAACACTCAGTTTTCTCATCTGTAAAAATGGGCCCAATAACAGACTCTTCCTTAAAACTCCATTGTGATAATCAATTAAGATGATATATGTAAAGCACTTTGCAAATCTCAAAGCACTATGTGATTTTTAGGGACAGGGACTGGGAACTTCTATCTGAGGAGACTTTCTACCAGTGGAGGCTGGCACCTTCTCAGCAACCTACGGTATTAAAAATGTCTAAATCACTGAAAAGTTAAATGACTTGCCTAGTGCCAAGCAACTGATATGTGTCAGAGGTCAGACCTGAACTTAAGTCTTCCTAGCTCTAAGGCCAACTTTCTATCCATTAAGTTAAATTGCTTCTGATACATAAACTTTATGAAAGTTAGCTATTATCACCATACCAGGAGGTTATCAACAGCACTGAAAGTGAAATCCACATACAAGTATTCAAGATCCTTCATAAAATCAGAGTTAAAAATACTAGTTTGGCCTAATGCAGGAAAAATCTTCATCCTTCTTTATTCTCAAACAATTGTGTTGAAAATTTGCAAAACAGATTATTTTCAGAGTTGGAAAGGACCTTCAACTTCCTCTAGGCTGATTGCTTCATCTTACAAAGAAATTGAGATGCAAGGAGGCAAGGAAGGAAGAAAAGAGGCGTATTTAGTACCTACTATGTGTCAAGCAATGAGGTTTTTGTTGTTCAGTCATTTCGTTTGTGTCCAACTCTGTGACCCCATTTAGGGTTTTCGTGGTAGAGAGGCTGCAGTGGTTTGCCTTTTCCTTCTCCAGCACATTTTACAGATGAGGAAACTAATGCAAACAGGGTTAAGTGACTTGCCCAAGGTCACACAGTCGGTAAGTATCTGAGGCCAGATTTGAATTCAGGAAGATGAGTCTTCCTGACTCCAGTCCTGGTACTCTATCCATTCTGTTACCTAGCTGCCCCAGGCACTGTAATAGGTACTACACAAATACTATCTCACTATTGTGATCATCACAATAACCTTGGTTAAGGTAAGTGCTATTATTATCCTAATTTTATAGTTGGGGGAACTGAGGCAGACAGAGGTTGAGTGACTTATCCAGGGTGACAACACTAGCAAATGTTTGAGGCCAGATTTGAACATATATCTTCCAGACTTTAGGCAAAGAACTCCATCCACAATGTTACCTAGCTGCCTCTAGGTTAAATAATTTGTCTTTAGTCACACAGTTAGCAAGTTAATAGTGGAGCTACTCTTAGAATCTGACACCCTATTTCTCTTTCACAGTTATTTTTTTGAAGTATTTTCTTTTTTTTCTTTTTTTTTTTGGGCTAGGCAATGGGGTTAAATGACTTACCCAGGGTCACACAGCTAGTAAATGTCGCGTGTCTGAGGCCAGATTTGAACTCAGGTCCTTCTGACTTTAGGGCCGGTGCTCTATCCACTGCACCACCTAGTTGCCCCTTAAAGTATTTTCTTGATATGTTTTATTTTTCATCCCCAATCACTTCTCAATCACCCCTCCAAAGTATCTTTCTGTCTCTCTCTCTCTCTGTATATGCACATACACACAAACACACACACATATATACAAGTGTAAGTATATTAAATATATATATATATATATATGTGTGTGTGTGTGTATTAATCTTCAGTACTAGGTTACCGAGAGAAAGGAAATATATTCCTGTATCATTCCTCTGGAACTCATTTTGAATTTAATTTTATAGCAATAATTTTAATTGTATACTAGGCAAAAAAAGAATCAAATAGTAAACAAACATCATTCTAACCAGTTATGTCAGCAAATAAAAGGTTTTAGAATTAGTAAAATAATTCCATTCAACTTCTTTCTTCACTATCATTAACAAATAATGTCAAAATGATAATGACAACGGATACTAGTAATAATCAATACTAATTAAAGTTGTGATGTTGTTGAAAGAGCACCAGATGTGGACTCAGATTCCGAGAGTTCAAATCATGGCCATGTCACTTACTTTGGGCAAATCACTTATTCTCTCTGCCTCAGTTTCTGCATCTGTAAAATGAGGATTATAATACTTCCTTATCTATCTCACAGACTGTTGTTAGGATCAAGTGAGATAATATGTGTAAATCATTTTGGAAGCCATATAGCATTATGTAAATGTCAGCTATTAGTTTTACCATCAAAAAAATGTCAACAGCGACTACTCCAGCAAGGATAATGTGGCCCTGAAATGGGCCCTGCGTAATGGAGCAAAAATCTTCCTTCATGCATCAGTCAGAGGACATTAATTTCATGTTTTAAAGACTGTGTAAAGAAGGGTTTAGACACGAGTAAGGCCTGATTTGCTCATGAAGGCTGTTTCAATATGTGGCAATATTGAGGGAGAGATTTAATTACTGGTCTTCATGCTGAAGAGTTTGGATGGTGATCCAAAAGATTAAGATGTAAATCTCAGGATGTATGAACAAGCAATATGACTTTCACATCTTTATAGTACATTGAAAAGTCAACAATATTCAAATAATCAATGGACTAGCATGCTTCTAGAGTTAGTAAGGCATAATAAAAGGGAAAGGGGACCTGGAAAAACTGAGTTAAAGTCCCAGCTCTTTAACTTACTAGCTGTGTGACCGTGAGCAATTCTTTTAATATCTCAGACTCAGTTTTCCTGATATGCAAAACAGGAGTCTACTTTGTTTTAAAGATCAAATTATATGATATATTTCAATAATTTTTACAAAGATTAAAGCATTACATCAATGAATTATTTTATTAGTCAGGCTGTGTGATTTTATCACGGTGAAGAATTCCCTTTGTAGAAACTCTCTGCACTGATCTACAGTGGCAACTCATTTGTAACTTACAACCCAAGAGAGTGACTTGGGGCACTGAGTGTGTAAGTGACTTGAAGTTTAGTGATCAATCTATCTTCCAATCTACCTACCTATCTATCATCTCCCACTCTATCATCTAACAATTACCTATCTATCTAATCTATCATTTCTCTATCTTCCTACATATCATCATCTATCACTCTATCAGTCATCTATGTATCTATATCATTTCTATTAGCTATTATAATCTATCTTCACCATCATCATCATTAGTGTTGATGTTTATTGTTATTATCTAATTCTTCTCATTTTGTTTAATAGAGTTCAGATAGAAATGGTCATGAGACAAGTCTCCATCCTGCTAATCTTTTATATTTAAGGTTCTTCAGACTATTATTGCACAAGTGAATAAAGTAACATTTTTGGAGTTGAATAAAATCCTTAGAATGTAAGACGCTCATCTTCTGTAGGCTCAGTGAGAGTACAACTCCAGTAGCAGAAATGATGACAGGAATGATGTTTACCTAATGCTGTTCCTACATGATTTGATTTCTTCTAAGAAGTCTCAATAATTTGCAAGCTTTTCACTTCAAAAAACTTGGAGATCATGACTATTTGTTACGGTTGTATCAATAAAAAACATGATTCTTAAGTTTTTATGTATCAATGTGTAATACTTGGGAAATTGTGGGCAATACTTTGGTCTGCAATGATACTCTGGTTCTACCATAGTTTATTGGTTGAGTTCTCAAAGGAATTCCAAGGTCTTTGTGGTCTAGGGAATGTTATCTGTTAATTCATGAAAGATAGTGAGTATATGGTGTAGAATTCTAGTCACCTTTCCAGGTAGATGACAATTTTTGGAGGCTATAGTGGCACAATTTCTATAATTTTCTGGAATAATCTACATTAATTAATAAGCCCCAGCTCCTAAGACATAAACCTTCTGTAATTTATGGTGGTGATAACCTGGTTCTGAATTGCCAACACAAAAAAACTCTCCATTTCCATAAATGAATCCACATTCCATGGTCGTTTGTTTAATTCTTCTTTGCTGACTTATTTTTGGCTGAGATCATACAGATATTACCAATGAAGGGCCTTTTGATTCCACTTTTGAATCTTGGTTATCTCATACATATTATCTGAAGGTAAACATCTTTCGGTTTCATTTGACAAATCCAGCAGTGTGTATCTGATATATTAGACTTTACTTTTATTGCTTGGAGAAATGACATCTACTTATTCCAAAAGCATTTCTATATATTTTGACAATTTACTATGTATGCTGATAGTATTTATCAATTGTTTTCCTCTTTCTTTCTTTCTTTCTTCCTCCCTTCCTTCCTTTCGTAATGATGTAATAATCTTTCTAAAGTTTCCTTAGAGTGAGAAGCTCTATGAAAAGTTCAATGAGATGAAGGAGTTGTTTAATGGATTGTTAAATGGAGTCATATGACTTGATGTCATCTAGCTACATCAAATAATTAATGAGATATTTTGGTTTGATTTTCTCTTTAATTTGGATCCCATACTTAGTCCTATTTAGGAAAAATAAAAATGGATTTAAAACTAGGTATGGCCATAATGAGTTTAAACTGCATCCCTAAAAAAAGAAGTCATTTTCTATCAATTTTTCTTGACATTTTGCTGGTGGTGATGTATTTTGAGTAGAGAACAGTTTTATTATTGTCATTGTTATTAGCCCAACCCATTATTTGATTGACAAAGGGAATTCCCTATTGAAAATTCCTTCTACCAATCAGATTGCTAACTTTTCCACAACTTACATTTTAGAGAATTGTACAGCTACAAAATTAACCTAAATGGATACCAATACAGCAGAAACAAAAGAAAAATCTGCACAATGAATAAATCATGGAAAGAACTCCTAGGGCCATACAAAAAATAATACTATCAACAACATGAAAACAACCATAACAAAAAGCTTAATTCACTGCTGTGCTTAATTCAATGACCAATAAAGAATGTGACATTCCAGTGCCCAAAGCAACTCTCAGTTGCTATTAAGTCACACAGTGAAAACCTGAGAAATGCCACATCTATACTTCCAGACACTCCACTCAAGTATTTAATTGGATTTGTGGGTACTCACTGATATAGGTGTTCCAACAATATAGGTTGCAACTCATCCATGCTTCCCCATCCTGTGCAATTCTTGTTAATGTTTCACATAAATTCATTACAGTGGGTTTACCAATGTTCAAGGGCCTTCATCACCTTCCCTTAACATAAGGATACTAATGAAACATGCAAAATGTAGTGTCCACTAGTTATCTTTTGCTTTCATCATATTTCCTGCCCATCTTTTTCACTCATAAATAGGATAATAGATGATTGAGTCACAGTACCATAGATTTGAGTTAAAAGGGACCTCGGGGTCATGGAGATCAATTCTGTCACTTCATAGGTAAGGAAACAAGTCCAGAGAAAAAATAAAATGCAGGTAAATACAATTCTCCAGGAAAATAAAACTTTTGCTTTTATTATTGGTTACTAAAAGCACTGAAGAAAATGACCTCTGTGAAATCCTGATGGGAAAAAGAAAACTCCAAACCAACCAATGAATATGCAAATTAGATAAATCTCTTGTGGCAAAATCTAAATCTTGTGGTCTGTCTTCAAGTCAGGCCTGCTTCTGGCTCACAGCATTCAAATTCCCTAATGAAAGACATTTGACTATGCAAAATATTTTCCTAAAATAGGGGACAATCTGGGTTTGATTGTAGTTAATGTGTAGAAAGGCCCATATTTCTACATAAATAGGCATTCCTGTACAGGTTTATGCCTTGGATCAATGAAGAGGAGGCAGCTGAAATTCAGAGGTAACTTCTGAGCATTTTCTAGGATTGGTTTTCAATATAGTCAGCATGCTTCATTCACTAATTAGATGCATCCAGAGATCAGATGATCCCACTTAAAAAAAAATCACACAGTTAAGAATAAGAATAAATTGAAACATATAACAAACTAATCAGCAATCTTGTTCTTATCAGGTGGGGTGGTGGTGCTGATTTTAGGGAAACAAAAAAATGATAATGAGATTCTTTGCTCAGGCAGATGCTTTAGTTTTCCTTAGTAATCTATCCAGAAGCTACATGATCAACAACTAATGGGGTGCCAAATAGAGCTTTCCAGTGACTTATTCCAAACATACTGGGATGCCATAATGTTCCTGAAATGATAGCATGCTCAAAAGGCAACAGAAGCAAATTGAAATGAAGTGATTATTTGGACTACTTCCCTTAGGCCAGTAATCCTCATATCAAACACTTCTCATATTATGTATATTTAAAATTCAATACTAAAAATATCCATGTACAAGGTTACTTTCAAAGTCAATATGTGTTACTGGTAGAAGTTTGCATCCTAGAAATACCAGACCCTTTTATGATGACAAAGGCAAAATGCTTTTCTGGTGTCTACAACTTGGTCAGTGCATCTTTGTGAGCCTTTTGTGTTAAGCATTTCTTTTTATATGGAGGAAATAAATAGGTGCCCTATATGTATTTACATTGTTTATTGAGTACTTTTCTTCTCCTCCCCACTCCCACTTCTACCTTTTGAGAAGACCCTAGACATGAGCTAAATTTAAACTTTAAGTGATAAGGTATAGGGAATTGAGGTGTTATAACGAGCCACCCCATATAACAAATAGAATTTTTTAAAAGAAAAAAGAAAAACAAATCAGCATAGCTAATCAGCTTAATTATTTATGTATGTTTTGTCGTTCACTTGTGTCTGACTCTTTGTGACAGCATTGAGGGTTTTCTTGGCAAAAATACTGGAGAACTTTGCTATTTTCTTCCCCAACTCATTTTACAGATGAGGAACTGAGACAAACAGAGTTAAGTGATTTACCCAGGGTCACACAGCTAGTAAGTGTCTGAGGCCAGATTTGAACTCAGGAAGATGAATCTTCCTGACTCCAGGCTCAGTGCTCTATCTGCTGCATCACTTTGTTGCCCTTTAACTTAATTGACAGAGTTTAAAAAGATGTGCAATGTATAATATTTGTGGACCAGCACACTCTAGAAAGAGGTAGAGTAGGAACTTCTTCTCATATCTCTTTTTTTAAACTATGCTTCTTCTTTGAAATTTTGGAACATTCATGTGTGTGTGTGTGTGTGTGTGTGTGTGTGTGTGTGTGTGTGTGTGTGTGTGGTTATTCTTTTCATTTATATTGTTGTAGTCCATTTTATATTTTTTTTTGGCCCAGCTTGCTTTACTCTGTATCAGTTGATATAGATCTTTCCATGTTTCCATGTATTCATCACATACATAAGTTCTTAAAGCACAATAGTATTTCATTATACTCATGTACCACAATTTGTTCAGTCATACCTCAATCAATGGGCACTACTATTTTTTCATTTCATTTCTTTCTTTTCTTTTAGCTCACATTTGGGGCAGCCAAGATGGCAGAGAAAAAGCAGTGATTTACTTGAGCTCTCCCCTAAACCCCTCCAAATACCTATTAAAAATGGCTCTAAACAAATTCTAGAGCAGCAGAACTGACAAAAAGAGAGAATGGAACAAACCTCCAGCCCAAGACAACCTGGATGGTTGATTGGAAAGGTCTATTGTGCCAGGCTGGGAAAGGAGTGCAGTTCAGCGTGGACCCCACAGGCTGTGCAGGAAAAGACCAGGCCTCAGTGGAGCAGGTCTCAGGGGACTGAATCACAGGCAGCTGTGGTGGTTTCCAGACTTCTCAACTCGCAAAAGCCAAAAACAGCTTAGAAGGTCAGTAGGAAAGGTCTATGACTGTGGTGAGAGAGAGGCTTGGTCCCAGCCCTAGTCTCAATGCAGCCCCAGAGAGGCAGCTGCTCCCAGAGCTTCTGGTCCACAGACTGAGGGGGAACTGAGTGGCTGATCAGAAAGGGATTGCTTGAATCTCTTTATTGGTGCTGAGGCAGGAATATCTTGCTTTGCTCATGCTTGAATCTGGGTCACAGTTCTGTGTGGAGTCCTGGGGTGAGGAGGAGTGCTGGTGTGGTAGAGTTTATAGTGACAGTGGAGAGGGCATCCTCCTCACAGTTCCAAGACAGAAAATAGTGCTTGTGGTCACTCATAGACCGGAGTATAGTCCAGAAAAGGAGTAAACACCTCGCCCTTGACCATACCACCTTGGAAGAACTGAAAATTGACAGGTCCCTAGAAGTATCTCTGAAAACATCTGCACAAAACCCCCGAAGCTTGGGACAGTACATTCTCCACACTGGAAGCAGACCCCTACCTTAACAAAGAGTTTAAAACTCATGTAATTGGCTGGGAACATGAGCAAACTGGGTAAAAAATGTCAGACCATAGAATCTTTCTTTGGTGACAAAGAAGATCAAAACATACAACCAGAAGAAGACAACAAAGTCAAAGTTCCAACATCCAAAGCCTCCATGAAAAATATGAATTGGTCCTAGGCCATGGAAGAGCTCAAAAAAGATTTTGAGAAGCAAGTAAGAGAAGTAGAGAAAAACTGGGAAGAGAAATGAGAGTGATGCAAGAAAGTCATAAAAAAAATAAACAAACAAACAAAAAAGTCAACAGCTTGGTAAAGGAGACCCAAAAAAGTACTGAAGAAAATAACACCTTAAAAATAGCTTAACTGAAATGGCAAAAGAGGTCCAAAAAGTCAATGAGGAGAAGAATGCCTTAAAAAGCAGAATTGGCCAGATGGAAAAGGAAGTCCAAAAGCTCACTGAAGAAAACACTTCCTTAAAAATCAGAATGGAGCAAATGTAAGCTAGTGACTTTATGAGAAATCAAGACATTGTAAAACAAAACCAAAAGAATGACACAATAGAAGACAATGTGAAATATCTCATTGGAAAAAGAACTGACCTGGAAAATAGATCCAGGAGAGATAATTTTAAAATTATTAGACTATCTGAAAGACATGATCAAAAAAAAGAGCCTAAGGGGCAGCTAGGTGGCACAGTGGATAGAGCTCTGGCCTCAGAGTCAGGAGGACCTGAGTTCAAATTCGGTTTCAGACACTTGACATTTAATAGCTGTGAGACCCTGGGAAAGTCACTTAACCCTGATTGCCTCACCAAAAAAAAAAAAAAAAAGAAAAAGAAAAAGAAAAAAAAAAGAGCCTGGACACCATCTTTCAAGAAACCATTAAGGAAAACTGCCCTGATATTCCAGAACCAGTGGGCAAAATAGAAATTGAAAGAATCCACCAATCACCTCCTGAAAGAGATTCTCAGAGGAAAACTCCTAGGAATACTGTAGCCAAATCCCAGGGTTCCCAGGTCAAGGAGAAAATATTGCAAGCAACCAGAAAGAAAAAATTCAAGTATTGTGGAAATACAATCAGGATAACACAAGATATAGCAGCTTCTACATTAAGAGACCCCAGAGGGCAAAGGAGATAGGATTACAGACAAGAATCACCTAATCAGCAAAACTGAGTATAATCCTTAAGGGGGAAAATGGATATTCAGTGAAATAGAGAACTTTCAAGTATTCTTGATGAAAGGACCAGGGCTGAATAGAAAATTTGACTTTCAAATACAAGACTCAAGAGAAGCATGAAGAGGTAAACAGGAAAGAGAAATCATAAGGGACTTATTGAGGTTGAACTGTTTACATTCCTGCATGGAAAGATGATATTTGTAACTCATGAGACCTTTGTCAGTATTAGGGTAGTTGGAGGGAAAAAAATAGAGATAGATAGATAGATAGATAGATAGATAGATAGATAGATAGATAGATAGATAGATAGAGGGTACAGGGTGAGTTGAAGATGAAGGGGTGATATCTGGAGAATAAAATTAAGGGGTGAGAGAGGATTACACTGGGAGAAGGAGAAAGGGAGAGGTAGAATGGGGTAAATTATCTTACATAAAACAGACAAGAAAAGGCTTTTACAGTGGAGGGGAAGTGGGGGAAGGTGAGAGGGAATGAGTGAACTCATTGGATTTGGCTTAAGGAGGGAATAACATACACACTCAATTGGGTATGGAAATTTATCTTACCTTACAAGAAAATGGGGGGGGGACAGAGTAGGGGGATGATAGAAGGGAGAGCAGATTGGGAGAGGGGAAAATCAGAAGCAAGTACTTCTGAGAAGGGACAGGGTTAAAAGAGAGAATAGAATAAATGGGGAGCAGTGGGATAGGATGAAGGGAAATATAGTTAGTTTTTCACATCATGACTACTATGGAAGTGTTTTGCATGACTACACATGTATAACCTATATCGAGTCACTTGCCTTCTCAATGAGGCTGGGTAGGGAGGGAGGAAGGGAGAAAATTTGGATCCCAAAGTTTTAAAAACAAATGTTAAAAATTGTTTTTACATGCAACTGGGAGATAGGTATACAAGCAATGGGGTATAGAAATCTATCCTGTCCTATAGGAAAATAGAAGGGGAATGGGATAAGAGAAGAAGGGGAAGATAGAAAGGAGGGCAGATTAGGGGAAGGAGTATTCAGAATGCAAGCCATCTTAGGGTGGGGGGAGGGACAAAATGGGGAGAAAATTTGGAACTCAAAATCTTGTGAAAGTGAATGTTGAAAACTAAAAGTAAATAAATTAATAAAAAAGAAGAAAGAACTGAATTATTGATTCATTGGCCAGGTGAGTGGTGGTGAGAAAACTTGTTCCTTTGTTTACCATTGTAGACATAGCAAGACCAGGATGTTTAAACTTCATTTTAGGTACCAAGGTTAGTGAGAGTATCATTGTCTCAATTTCATCATTAAGTTGGCCATGTGAAAGGAACAAAAAAAAACTCTCGCCTTTCACCTTACTGTGCTCCTCTTCTTACCTCTCCACTTATCTCATGAAGGAATTTATATTGTACAGAAAATTTTGTTTTATTTCCACACCAAAAAATATTAAGGATGGGTCACAATAGCCCTATATTCCAGAAGCATCTACAGGGGAATCAAATATCATAGATATTTAGGTAGAAAACACCACAATAAGTTCAACCCTCCCTCAATTTACAGATGAAGAAATTGAGTCCCAGGGAAATTGTGAGTTTCCCAAAGTCCTACAGTATTAAGCATTACACAAGAGAATTCAACACCAGTCTTCTGATTTTGAAGGGAGTGTTCTTTGGCATCAACATTCAATATTATCACCTTATCAAGTAAAGATATTTCTTAAAGTAGATATTCTTCCTCCTAAGTCAGTCTAGATGAGCATGATGTGATTATCCAAGTATAGTCTTAAAATATCCAAGTAGTCCTTGTGGAACCAATAACAGAGCTATAATTCTGACGCTGAAAGATGAAAATTCAGTCTTGGTTTTGTTTCTTGGCATAGCTACACATCCAAAGTGTTTAAAAGCCCTTAGGCCTATCATGAAATCTTTTAAACATAGAAATTTTCCAATTCTATTTTGATGTTTTTATGCCTAAGGAGTACTGTATGTTAGGCTAAATAATAGGGATAGATACTTAACATTATTTGAAAAATTCTCCTCTATAAAATGTTGAGTTTTAAAAAAAAGATATTTGTAAAACCATTTCCATATCTTTGCTTCTGTGGCAGGAAGGAGAGAAAGGATCACTTTCAAGACCCAGGTAAACAACCTTCTTCCCAGGTAACTATGTTATTTTTCATCAAAAACTGAGTAGAGATAACTCTTCTTCCCCATATTATTACTAAGTCATCAATCCTTCAGGAATGCTTTAGAAGTAAATTGTTTTATGTTAAATACAAATATGTTTTTAATTTTTTGGTTGAGCCATAAAATGTCAACTTTCCAACTGGACACTATTTAATCCTCTCTTTTTACAGTATTCAAATAGGAGTATGATATAAAACTTGAAACAAAAATAATGTCATATATGATTGACAATATTGTAAAAGAAATGATTTAAAAGTATTTGTGAAACACTAGTTCAATTGATCATAAATAATTTCTTTTGTTTATTCTTGTTGTCAGGCACCAAGACACAGAAGAAATGTAGATCATGGCTGAAAAGTAGTCATTAAATAGAATCATACACTTGAAAATTCCTTTCTCCTCACCACTTCTTTGCATAAATAGATTCATCATCAAATGCACCAAACATCAAGCTTAAACACAAGTTTTACTTTGTTTTCTTCAGAGAAATATAACTCACTTGAAATTGAAATGTATTCTACATAAACCTTTCATTTTTTGATATGCAGATAATTCTGAATGTGCTATATTTTATTTTAACATACACTACTACAAACAGCTGCTAAGAGATTTCAGTTAAGCTTTGACAATTCTACATCATTCACAGTGGCAAGAAAAAAGGTTCATGTGCATAAGATCTACAGGTTTTGGTAGGCTTCAAGCTCAACATAAGGCAGCAATGTAATATGGTAGTCCAATCAGGTATGCCCTCAAGGAGTGCATTAATGGAAACATAATATCTAGCACCAAAGGTGTTTGAAAGTGTCATGGAGGCTATCCGGCATAATAGAGTCAAAAATGAAGAGATACTCCCTGTAGATCAACAGATCAATCAATCACTTAATCAATTAAAATGTATTAAGTGTCTACTATGAACCAGGCATGGTCCTATGCACTGGGGATACAAAGACAAAAGTGAAATAATACTTACCTTCAAGGAGCTTACATTCTAGAGGGATACAAGAACTATGGAGAGTGCAAGTTAGGGAAAGGAACTTTGTTCCAGGGAGGCACAGAGATTATGAGTAGAGACATAGGATTTCTGCATAGATTCTGGTAGCAACAGTAACATTGAGTTCATAATTGTTTCAACTTTAAGTTGAAAATGAATGAGTACTATGGAGAACACAAGAGGTAGGATTAGTGAATCAGGAAGGGGTTTGACCAGACGACATATAAAGTTCATTCTATGATTCTCTTATTCTAAGTCCTGTCAAGAGAAATTCAAAGCAACTGGTGATAAAGACACACTTTCTGTTACCATTTTGAATAACTGAAAGATTGATTCAAAAATTTTTATAGTTGAATGAGATCTTGGAGGTTATGTAATTTAGCTCCTTCCTTTCATAGATAAAGAACCTGAGAGCCATTCATTGAGTTAGTGGTAAAGCTCAGCTCAAGAAGTCAGGTACCCTACCTCCTTGTTCACTGTTACTGTTATTCCTTTCCTTTCCCTTCCCTCCCCTCCCCTTCTCTCCTCTTCCCTTCTCTTTTCCCTTCCTTTTTCTCTTCCCTCTTCTCCCCTCTCTTCACATTTTAAAGTGTCTACTCTATAAAAGGTACCTACTAGGCAATGTTGGTAATACAAAGACAAAACCAAAATAATTTCTACTCCTCAAAGAGTTTACAGTTTACTTTCCCCTGTATTCTTTCCAATGCATTATGTTGTCTCCCAAGTAAGACAACTTATTTCTAAAATGCTTATGGGAAATTTAAAGATGAGGAGCACACTATCGGGTTCTTTGGTAGCCCATGGCAATAAGGATCTTGAAAATAATGACTAAAACCAACTGTAATGTACACACACACACACACACACACACACACACACACACACACAGAGGACAGAAATCTGGAAACATCACTTTTTTTTCAATCGCTGATTGTGTTTTCTAAATGTTCTGCCTGCTGAGCATTTGTCGCATTATTAGCATGCTAATGTCATCCACACAGCCCTTTAAATGTATCCACCTCTCCATTTTCATCTAGGGTGGCAGGTGTGGTTCCAAATTCCATGACCTCAGGAGATTGAGGCATGCTATGATTTTATAGGCTGAAGTTCCCTGCCTTTCCCTTTTTATAATGAGCTTACTCCTCCAGGGGTTGGCACTTAGGGGATTCCCGAAATATTTGCAAACATTTCTGTCAAATCATATCATGGCCACCACATGATTTAAACAAACATGCATTTATCACACTTAAGCCAGATGTCATCCAAGTGGATGATGGATGAATCATTTGTTACTGACAGCTTGCTTAGCCCTGGCAAAACATTTCAACAGGGTTGTCTAAATATGTCACGTGTTTTCCTCCATCTCAAGAAACAGGAATGCAAGCTCAAAGATGAATGGAAAAACCATTCTTACCTTGCTACAGTGTTTCTTACACTAATCTGCCTCCCATCTGCCTTTGGGGATGACAACAAACTATAAAATGGGGTTCTTATCTATGGGAGCTGTCCTGGGGGCTAAACAGGAGAAAGAAAGGTAGAAAGACCACTGGAGGAGGAGTTAGGAGACCTAAATTCTGGGGCTGGCTTTGCTGCTAACTCACTGTTTGGCACTAGGCAAGTTGTTGCTGCTTGGTGGGACTGAGTTGGACCTCATCTGTAAATTAGGAATTTGAACTAAATGATCCTTTTCGTTCTTTTCAATTTTAGCATTCTTTCTTTTTTATTTCAGTGCCATTGTTGTGATATTTCTGATAGATGTAAAAATGAAGCATAATATTTGATATAAGAAATCTCATTCCATTTCTAACCTCCACTTTGAAACCAGAAATGAGGTGAACTTACCTTTAAACAAAAATTCAATATTCAAGAAATTTGTATTGAATACTCTACTAGGAATGGTGGGGGATATAAAGAACAAGAAGAATTCCTTGAGGAATTTACCATCTGGTAAACTAGATAAGATATAAAATGTGTATAGATTACCTTAAAATAAAGTAGACCATCAAGGTGCAATAAGAGGTTTAGCATGTTATATTAAACTAATTGGAAGACATCAGGAAGGAATCAGAAAAGGCCTCATACAACATATCTCTAGTGTGCCTTTTTATTGTTTTTACTTTCATAAGCAATTAAGCAAATTTTCAAAACCCCTGTAGATAGAGGCAGCATGATGCCCTGAATCTCAGTTCAGTTATTTCTGGGCTATGTGACTTTAGGCAAGTCATTTCACTTTTCTGGGACAGCTTTCACACCCGTAAATTGAGAGAGGTAGACCAGATGATCTCTAAGGCCCCTTCTCTCTCTAACAATCTGCAACTCCATAATTCTGAGATGGTGAGAAAATATTTGTAAATTTCACATTGGGAGCAAGATAGACTAAGTGGATAGAAGTAGATTAGGGATTAAGTGCCTAGATATGTCAGTGAGAATTATCATTTAATTTAGAGGCAATGGAGCATCCTAAAATAATGCCTTTTTTTGTAATGAAAGTAAGGAAATATAAGCAGGTGAAGGTTGGATCAGTGATAAGATCTAACATATGAATGTATATATAAATACTATAAATATACATATATACATACACATACATGAATACATACACATATGTATATATCTCTGTCAATCATCTCTTTTGTAATAAATTTTCTGTGTTCAGTTTAGCTATCCTGGACAAGAGGTCATTGTTAAAGATTTTGGGACAAAAAGGGATTTCAATAGCTATTTGATTTTACTCACTGATTTTACAGATGGAGAAAATGAGCCTAAGAGAGGTGAAGTGACTAACCCAAGGTCACAAAAGTAGTAAAAGGCACTACCACAATTATTAATATTGTCATTGCCTGTCTTTCTGTCTTTGTCTCTGTTTCTATGTCTTTTTGTCTTTGTCTCTCACTGTCTCTCTCCATTGCTACCTCTCTCTCTCTCTCTCTCTCTCTCACACACACACACACACACACACACACACACACACTTCCTCTCTCCTTACAATATATTTTTAAATGAGGATGCAATACTAAAATAGTGACTGAAAAGAAAGTGATTCATGCTATGTGCACAATTTCTGTTTTTCATTTCATTTTCTTTTTTATGTTAAGGAAAAGGAAATGAAAGAGGTAGAGAATAAGACCTATCCCAAAACATGCCAGAAAGTGAATAGTCCTTCCAAGGGCTTCTATTAGAGTTAACGTGAATTTGCACCATCTTCCAGAGCATTTGATAATTTATTTTCTTCTCATCCCATACTTCCTTCAAGATCCTTTACTATCATTTTGTTGTCAACTTTTCATATATTCAATCAACAATATCTTTTCTTCTTTGTTTCTTTGACCTTTTCAAGCATGGTAATGGATCCTTCACAGGAGTTCTTAAGCTGCTGTCTCTTTTCTCAGTGCCCTGAAAGTGACTCTTTCCAATTTCAAGGCTAGCTTATGTTTACTTGCTAGACTATACTCCATTGTCTCCAGAGAAAGAAAGAGAAGATGTCAAATTCTTGGAAATTTATAGCCAATAATCTATTTTTCACACCAATAGAAATTGGGCAGAGACTACAAGAGGACAGAATTTCCCCAAACATTTATCTTTGGCTTTGACTTTTGGATTTACATTCAAATATGTGAGTATCCTATGTCATTATTTATTTCAAATAATATCATGAAGCTACACTGTGAGACCCTGATACATGACAACTTGGAAGCAACTCAACTTTCCCATCCTGTTTCCTGAATCAACTTTTCCTTGCTAGTCATCATTTGTGGGATAATAAAAATAAAGCAAGACTACCAGAATGAAATGATCCAAGCAAAGAATGTGTTCTGAGTGGGCCAAACAGGGGAAATTTAAATAACAATGATAATCAGTAGCTCTGCCAGGTCGTCAGAACCAGGGTGAGACTACCCTGGAGTGGACAAGTCCACCAAGAGATGGAGATGAGATAGTTACAAAATATCTCTCAAGCTGATACAAAATATTATTGCAAACTATAGCCACTATTTCTTTCTGATTTAAACCTCTCCAGAATTGGGTGAGGTAGGGAAATACTTGGGGCTTTCCTCCCAGATTGCAGGCTGAATGGAAGAAGAATCATTTGAAAAAAGATTACATAGAAAGAACATGAGATATCAATAAAAACCAATCAGAACAAGAGGAATAATCATAAAGAACTTAAAACTACTATTTATGAGGGTAAAGATGTGAGGGCAATAAGATGGAGAAGGGGAGCTGATAACAGGAAAACTGTTTCTGAGGGAAAAAGTCAACTTGATTTAATCAAGTCGATTATACATCTGCAGATCTATATGAGCATTGACATACAGCAATGTTTTATTTCCTATCCACCATCACCTACAAAAAGTGAGCACATTTCTGACCATCCTTAAATGTGACAGCAGCCTTTTAGCATGTAGAGGAGCACAGTAATTTGGCAGCCACCTCAAGACTCATGCTCACCCAACTGGTAGCTTGGAAATAAATCACAGATGTCACACACATGCTCTCTTGGAAGGGAGGGAATTGATAGGATGCCAAACCACATCACACCCATGCAGTTCTTGCTCCAATTGATAGGGCCTCTCACCCTTGAAATTCTGACAGAAATGGTTAGGGAAAGAAGCACCATTTCATAGCTCGTCTTGACTTTTTACCCATCTTTACAAACAGTTTCTATCTGAGCTCCATCTCAAGCTCATTTAATTATGACATCTGAATCAATATTCCAAACTGCACACATTCTGCACCGGTGAGGCTGGCAGTTTCCAATATCCTGAGACAGATGTTCTAAAAACATTCATCTTTTATATTTTGAATCAGTCCAGAAGAGAAGGTATCAGCTGCTAAATTAGCATTTTGGTCTCATTTTTATCATCAGAACTCACCACTTCTTTTTAAGTCTAATAAGATTAGACATGTCACCAAAAGAATAGTCTTCATTTTTTTAAATGAAAATGTTTTCCTGATTATAAGTTGAAATTCTAGGATGGAGGCCACAGAAATGGAAATGAAGCCAGCAGCAATTTTAATAAATTACAGTCTGACAGCAAACCACCTTCGCAATGTTTAAAAGAAAACATATTAGGAAGCCCCAAAGGATCACAAGAGTCCTTTCTTTATTGTTGATACCGGGGTATATTTCAGATACCAGAAAGAGGGAAAAATGTAATTTGAGAAAGGTCTAGAAAAGCAGGAATCAGGGAGAAAAGATCTATTGAATTTTGGGACATCCTTTTGTTAAGTAAATCCAGTGAATCTGCATAAATTGGATATTCATCAATTGCATAAGGTACTTCTAGTGAAGATTTAGTTCTTGATTTAAAAAAAAGTCCTAATCTGATTTATAAGTAGTTATATACTTCAAGATATTTAGGTTAGAAATGAAGAAATGTTTTCAACTATAATTGTTCTTTTTAAGGGATCTTTGAAGATCCTTAAGAACTATTCTAGTTGCATCTTTCATCATGGTGAGAAGTAGCATGGCATGGTAGATAAAATACTGGGAATTTAGGAACACATTATATTCAAATTTCAAACCAATAACAATTACCTCTTGGGGTTGTTTTGGGGGTCCAATGAGTCAATATTTATACATTTTGTCTTTATCTCTCTATATATTGTTCCTCATAGTAAATTATAATCTCTTTGAGAGCATGGACTGCCCACTTTTGTATGTGTATCCTCATCACCTAAAATAGTATCTGGCACATAGTAGGCACTTAAGAAATGCTTGCCTAATTGAATTGAAAAAATATATGAATAATCTTTTCAAATCAAGACTATAAAGGAATTCCCCATAGCTAATAATAATCCATTTGATCAATTTGATGATGTATTTCACTAATGTGAGAACTGGTCTTAATATTCTTATGTTTTAAAATTTCCTCTTTTGTTTTTGTATTACTATGGTAGATAGGCCTAGGACTGTTTAACAACTATCCTGACAAGCACCAGGGCAACAAAATATATGCAGGTTCAATGACTGATGACAACCTCTGACATTTCACTACAGGGAAGACAAAGATTACATTCCCTGATGGTTCAGCATATGTTTTATGCAAAAAAGAAAACAATAAAATTCAATATCATGGGTAACTTCTCTAAGACTGGGGGATGGGTTAGAAAATTCATTTTAATCTAATTTTGGAACTGTTGACATCTAAGACAACTTCAATCAAGCTGTATTTTATGACTGTCTTTAAAGATCATGAAAAAAATAACTAAATGTTTCCCTTAATAATTCTTAATTGTATGGCCTTGATTCACAAAACACCAGAGGGTCTGGAGTTCTTCAAGCTCAACCTGCACCCAAATGAGAAATGAAGCTATCCATTGTGATAATCCATCTCTGGGGATAATCTATGTTAGAGTGAGAGCTCAAATAGTTTAATGAAGGAAATCTATGGCCTGGTTTGTTTTGTGGCAGAGATGTGAGACTGCTTGACCAATGCCCTAAATGATAATATTAATTTTGTGTTTATTTCCCTCTGTGGTTGGAGCAACAGCCTAACCCCTCTCCTTATGCAAGCGAGGCTAGTTTTCCTCAAATATTATTGAGATCACCCTTGAGACTCAGTTGCTTCAGGGGACTGAGAGCTCAAAATGTTAGTATGACTTTCTTGTTGTCAGAGCACACAACAACCATCAGGAGCTCCAGGCTTATTCTTTGATGCTTGGCTGGTGGATCACTATGGGTATTCCAGCCGTAAGGAAACTTACTCAGCTGAATCAACTTGAGTTGTCATCAAGTCAGTGCCCATCCTTGTTGAATAGCCTTTGTTCAGTATGAAGTAAATGTTTTTGTTACTTGGTGAATGACCAATAATGGTTTCTGCTTTTTCAATCAATCCAAGCTCATGTACTTTAGTTATTCCTGAGAATCAATAGAAATCATGGTACAATGGAAATAGCACTTTTCCCCAATGTCCAGACTACCAGGTCTGAATCAGGCCTAGCCCAGAATATCTTTGCTATTTAAAAAAAATTTATGTCTTTTGTTTTTACATTATAGTTATAGCTTAATATTCCCCTTGTCTTTGCCTATCCAATGACTCCTTCCTTGCAACAAAGAAAAATTAGTTTAGACAAACTGAAACATTAACTATGACTGATAGCATGTGCATAATTCTCCCACAATACCAAAGATGGCACATTTCCTTGTCCTTTATGCATAATGTATAAGATAGTACTTCTATATTATAGTTACATAGTGTTTGGGCTTGTTTTATTTCCCTTTTTCTTTTTGTTGTGGAGGCCGCTGTGCATATTGTTCTCCTGGTTCTGTTTACTTCATTCTGCATTAGTTCACACAAATCTTTCCATGTTTCTTTGAATTCCTCACATTGTTCCTTATGGTAACACATGGTTCCATTACATCCCTCACTATCTTTCGTAATATTTTTATGATATTGCTGCTGCACATTATTAACAAAGTTTCTACTTTAATAGTGAGAGAAGTCATGGTACAATGGAAAGAGCACTGGCATTTGGAATAAGAAGACCTGGGTTCAACTCTCACCACTTCTACTTACTACCTGTGTGACCTCAACTGAGCTCTAGTCTCTCCACCTGTAAAATGAGCAGATTGGACTAGATAACTTCTAGGGAAAGAGAGGGAAAAGAACAAGCATTTATTAAGTGCCTATTATATGCTAGGCATTGTGCTAAAGGCTTTACAAATGCCATCTCATTTGATTTTCACAACAGTTCTATGAGGTAGGTGCTATTATGATCCTTCATTTTACAGCTGAGGAAAGTGAGGCAGACAGAGGTTATGACTTGCCAGGATTGACTTTAGCCCCAGCACTCTCTCCATCTAACTACCTGTAAGACCTATTTCAGATCTAAGCCTATGAACCTATAAGAAACCCTGTACCTTTAAAAAATATTTCTCAAACCTTGATCTCAGTATAGAGGTGAGAAACTACATATGCATAAGATGGCATATACTCTTATATATGGTCTTGCCATAGTGTCATTTGGTTTTTTTTTAACTGTTTTTCTTTTTCTCTGTTACAAGGAAGGGCTTGGTATTGGAGATGGGGGGGGGGACAGAAAGTTAAGGGGGAATATCTATGCTGTAGAAGCATAGAATATCAATAAAAATTTTAAAAGTATTTCTATAGGAAGTACTTTTGCCTGCTTTGAATCACTGAAATGTGAAACCTTATTTATCTCACTTAGCAATTTTTTTGTGAATCCTGAAAAATAGAAACTTGACAAGGCAGGGATGCAGGAAGATGGAGATCTTTCTCCTCTAAGTTCAAATTTAATTTCCTGTCATTTGAAGAGAGTTTTACTTTTCAAATAAAGGGAAAAGCTACCTGCTAGCCAGCTCTTGTTTCATTAAATTTTGGCTTGTAGGAATTCTTGAACATTTGCACTTTCAGTATCTCCTCATGACAACAATGCATGTGAGCCTGTCAGTTGATAGTCTGCAAACCCCATCTATCATCACTTTAACATTGTCAACTCCTTCTTTCATAACCTAATTTGTTAGAAATCCTTTGCTCAATCAATGCTGGTTAGTCCTGGAAGCAGTTCCATTACAGAAGGATGCTTTTGTTAGAAGAGAAACCAGGGGGAATTCTCCAAGACAGTGAACAGCTTTGAGCTGGCATTTCATCAGATGCCAATCTGTGGGAATAGAGCATTTCTGATTCCACAATGGTTTAAACTGTCCATTATCTTAGTTTCTAGTCCTCCAAATGCAAAATTACTTTCTGGTGACTGATGAGGTTATGAATTTTAGATTCGGAGTCAGGAAAACCTGAGTTCAAATACTGCCCCAACTATTTACTAGCTGAATGACCCTGGGAAAATCCCTTGACTTTTCTCAGTCTCAGTTTCCTCATCTGTAAAATGGGGATAATAATAGTATCTGCCTCACAGGGTTGTGATAAGAATCAAATGAGATAACACACATAAAATACTTTGCAGACCTTAAAATGCTATGGAAATGATAGCTTTTATTATTATTGTTATTATTACTACAGCAAATGAATTTTATTAATCTTGTCATTGTCAGTATAAATGAAACTATGAGACAACAGAAGCTGCAACTAAATGGAAGAATGATTCACAGGTTCTACTTGGAGAGGCAAGTAATGGAGCTATCACATTGGTTCTATTATGCTTTGAAAGGCAACAAAAACAGTTCCTGGGATATTTGGTCATCTCATATTGTACTGCTCATGATAAGCATTTAGAAAAAGATCATCACTAAAACAATTATGGGAACATCTGTTACAAAGTATGAGGAGGCAGACAATTTCTATGATGATCTTTATAAGACTTTCCAAATTAAGTTAACATACACTTTAGTGTTTGGCATTGAGGAAGAAGGTGAAAGATATGTTGCAAAACATTTCAAGAATAAGAAAAAAAGAGAGGACAAAGTTTAGAGACTGTGCAGAAATCTAATTACTTTGTTCAGGAAGAGGGTTGGAAGTTGTTGGACATGGGGAGCATCTGGTAATATAACAAAGAGTAGAACTATATTCTCACAGATAGGAAAGTACTGCTGGATTGGAGTCATGTCTTAATCAATAACTTTTATATAGTCAGAATATTAGCTTGTTAGAACAAAGATTAAAATTAACATGAAATTAGAGGATAGAATAAAATGAAAAGAATGTTTTGCATATCCTTGAGGCAAGTTGATGGCAAAAAGAAGAAAGGGATAAAAGAATAGACATTGACATTGACTATTAACAAGGAAGTATGACCAATGTAAATCATTTGCTATAACAAGATGGTTCCTCCCATTAGTTCTAATTGTTCTTTATACCATGACTAGTGGGAAATATGCTTAACATGAATATATAAGTACAACCTATTTCAGATTGCACACCATCTTGGTAGGGGGGGAGAAGAGTGGGAGAGAGAGAAAATTTAAAACTCAAAATCTTATGGAAGTGAAGTTGAAAACTAAAAATAATTAATTATCAAAAAAAGATGGTCAAAAGAACCTTAATCACACCAGCAAACAAATATTTGATCTCCTTCCAAGCAGGGAAATAATAGTCAGAGGTTATACTTTTTTGCATACAAAGTCATTTGTAAAGATTTACAGAGGGACATGGTGAAAGATTATAAGCAACATTGTATCATGAAATAGGAAGAATCAATGGATAGGAAAACAAGTTTAAATTAAAGTTAGTGAGAGAACCAATTAATCTAGATCGTCCTGAATGCATTTAAGAATGAAACTTTAAAAAAAAAGAAAGATAGAAAAAAGAGGGGAAGTTAGGTGGTACAGTAGATGGCACACAGGTCCTGGAATCAGGAGGACCTCAGTTCAAATCTGGCCTCAGACACTAGCTCTGTGATTCTGGGCAAGTCATTTAACCCCAACTGCCTCCCAAAAAGGAGAATGAAACTTACAGGGGGAAAATAAGCAGACAAAAAAATCTGGAAAAGATTTTTATAACACTACTGTTCTTCATAAATTTCAATGGAGGCATTACAGGTTGGGATAACACAATTTTGAAATTGTGAAGGGGTCAATTCTGAAGATACTTGAAAGAGAGAAGAATGTGAAGAGCCTGGCAGAAATTGTGGACTTAATTATTGCCAAAAGGAGAATAAAAGGAAAAGGAGGAAGTATAGACAATCACCAACCAATACACCGCCTTTACTACTTCAATAACAGATTTCTGCATATAATTTACAAAAGCATTGAGGGTATTTTATAGTAATATTTAGCATTTATATAGTACTTTATGATTTACAAAGCACTTTATCAATATTATATAAATTAATACTTGAAGCAAACTTGGAGGATAGGTACTTTTATTATCCTCATTTCACAGATAAGGAAACTGAGGCACAGAGAAATTAAAAATGACTTGCTTAGGATCACACAACTAGTAAAAGTGAATGAGTCTGGATTTGAACTCAGGTCTTTCTGACTCAGTACTCTATCCACTGCACCACCCAGCTTTTTTTAGAAGAAGTTTTGAAAAGGAAACAGGCAGACTTTTGCAGATCATAAATAACTGATTGCATTTTTATAATTATACAACCAGCTGAAAATATAGAGAACATAAGATTCTACTGTTATTACTGTACTTGATGCTCATGGATATAAGAATATTTAATTCAGGAAAACAAAATCCTACTTTTGTAAAGGTTCAATTCCAACTATGTGTCTATATATAATATATGTGTGTATACACATATAGCACACATGATGTTATGAAAGTTATAACAATAGAAATATCCCTTCCAGACAACCTTCTTATTATTACTGCTGATTAAGGCACAAGTGGAGAAGACATATAAATGTCAAAGGTGTCTGTCATTAACATGGACAACGTCCAGTGCAGAGTCTAAATGGAAGTGAAATTCTCTATAGATGGTGAGGTATGCAGTAATACACTATTAGCATGTGTATTAGCCTATCTTCTCATAGCCTTTCCAACATTGAAAATAACATCTCTCAGTTTTATGATGTGAGATGAAACTTCACCTCATTTGTATTAATTTATATTTCTCTTATTAGTAATTTGGAGCAGTTGTTCCTATGATTTGCAATTACTTTTCAAGACTGCATTTTCATCTACTTTAATCCTTTATCTACTAAGAAATGGCTTAATTCAAAGATTTTCTCCACAGGTATAGTATGAACAAATACGGAGATTTGTGATGTCAACAAAGAAAATTCTCAAGAAAAAGAGGTGTTAATCTATAAACAATAATTATTGGTGTTAAACTGGATAGATTGCAGTATGGATAATCAAGACTTACATATTTTAGCACCTCCTATTTTTTTTCTTTTCCAGGAAGTACACTTATCTTTTTTCAGGTTGAATTGTAGAACTTGAGTGAGACTAATTATGAAGTTTAATCTTTTTCTAAGATTTCTCTAAAAATTACTAAGTACCTGAAACAGTTGAGACTTCTACTTCCTTCTCCCTCCTGACATAGAGATAATTTACTGTTGTGTTTATCAACTGAGGCAAATTTGGTTAAGATTTCTGCTCAGTATAACCTTTGAGAAGCTTAAAAACTATTTCTGAATTGTTTAAAAATAACAAGATCACTTTGATTTGTATTAATACAGGATCACATGTACATGGCAGCTTTATTAGTTTTGTCCTAAGTGATGACTCAGATGGGAAGGAGCTTCCTATTGGTATTTTTACAGAAAAGAGAAAAAAAGGAAGAGAAAATTGTGCTATGATAGGCCAAGTGATCAATTAGTATTTATAAAGCACCAGGTTATATGCAACTTGGTGGCATAGTGGATAGAGCTCCAGGCCTGGAGTCATGAAGTTCAAATCCAGTCTCAGACACTTAGTAGCTATGTGACCCTGGGCAAATCACTTAGCCCTATTTGCCTCAGTTTCTTCATCTGTAAATTGAACTGCAGAAGGAAATGGAAAACCACTCCAGTATATTTGCCAAAGAAAAACCCAAAAGGCATCATAAAGAGTCCATCAGGATTGAAAACAGCTAAACAATAATATGCTTAGCACTGTCCATGGTGCTGTTCGAAAACAAAGCCGTTCCTAGAAGTTATGGTACAGTAGAGGAAGCTGCATTAACGCTCATGAAACAACAGTAAAGTCAGAGAAGACATTACAAAACGGAATGCAAAGTTGTGAAGGAGCTACTACTATTAATGCTGCAGGTATTCAGAGGATATTAGTTAGGAAGGCTTCATGAGGGAGATGAGAAGAAACCCTTGAAAGATGGATGGTATTCACACAGATGGAAGTGTGAGAGGAAAGGGAAGGAAATGAGTATTTATATAGCACGCACTATGTACCAGATGCTGTCCTTAGCACTTTTATAAATACAGCTATCCCTTCCACATTGTGGAGGGTAGGGGCACAGCTGGAAAATCCACGTAAAAATCTTTGGCCCTCCCTTTGTACTAGAAAAGAAGTCTGAATTATTATGGTATTAAAAAATAAAATATGTTGACATGATACAATACTATACATGTATTTTATGCATTTTTTGAGTCTCTAAACTTTTCTGTGCCATATGTTCACCTTCACCTATCATCTGCAGCTTCTACAAAACTCCCCCAAAATTTCCATTCAATTGCTTATGCTGACCAGCAATATATTGAAACTGTGATGGGGAAAGTTTTGATGTGGAAGGGATAACTATCTCGTTTGATCCTCACAACAACTTTGTAAAGTAGATTATATTATTATCCCCACTTTAGAGGTGAGGAAACTGAGACAAACAGAGGCAAAGTGGTATGCACAGGATCAAACTGGTAGTAAGTATCTGAGGATGTATATGAACTCAGTTCTTACTGATTCCAGGCCCAGAGTCATGGAAAAGGAATGAAAAGAGTGGTGGCATCAAAGTATAATCAGCATACCATGACCTCAGAGCTCATGGCAAAAACCTTTTCCCTAATCAACATATCCTCCTACAGGATTATCTTGGGACCTTTCTTACTCTCTAGGGAGGTAACATGGCACAGTGGAATGAATATTGGCAATGGAGTCAGAGCATCTGAGTTCAAATCCTCCTTCTAATACATACTCCTTTTCTGACCTTGGGCAAGTCACTTAGCTCCTTTAGTATCAGTTATTTCATCTATGAAATGACAGAAGTAGATTAGATGACATCTGAGGACCCTTCCAGCTCTAAATTTATGATTCTATTTTGCTTTAAGTACGATATAAGCCACTGCAGAAAGTGACAAAATTGAGGTTAGATTGTGGTAAGTATCTGAATGGGGAAAATAGCAAATCACCAATTCTCTCCCAGTAGAGGAAAAAAAAACTTTTTAGCACTCAATCTCCCAGACTCCCAGGCTCAAATCATCTGCAGTCTCTTGACTTTTACCCCAAACCTCAAGAAAAACAAAACAAACAAACAAAAATAACCAGAACTAGACACCAGAAAGTAAGTAAAGAGCTGTCAGAAAGCTCATGATCAAAAGTACATGAACTTGATTTCATAGGAGATGCCTTCAAGTACTCACTCAGAGCCCCTTAAAAATATAATAAAATGAGCTGTCTCAATGCAGTAGTTTATAAGTAACAAATGGGAATAAGGTCTCTCAGTGGAGATGCACCAAAAGCAGAGGTAACATCTGATAGAAGGGTAGCATTCAGGTAGAGGTCCAGATTTGGAATTAGAAGATAAAGATTCAAATTCTGTCTCTGACTCCTAATCACTATGGGATCATGGGCAAGTCACATGAACGCTGACTTTACTCAGTTACAAAATACATAAAATATTGGCACCACATGCTTCATATCATTGTGAAGACTAATAAGAATATATACAAAGCACAGCCAGAATTTGAATATGCTATTATTAATTATGAGCTATTAACAGCCATAAATAATGAAAAGGGGAACTTAAAATATTACTGTGTAGCACAACCACTAATACTCACAATAATAATGAGTGTTCAAAAAGGTTAAATTATGTTCTAAATACTCTGAATACAAAAGAAGAAAAGTACATGAGATTCCCGTAGGTTCCTTGTTTTAGTTTAAATGTATTTAGTTAGCATTTAAAGAAGTTTCAGTCATCTGCAAAAAAAAAAAAATCACTTTCGTGGAAAAAAATGTTCCCCACAATGCTTGATAAATGAAGTATTTTTGTATTAAGTAGCTATCATATGCAAAGCTGAAACATATGATGTAGATATAGAAAGGCATAAGAAATGGACAACAGGCTGAGGTAGCCAGAGGCAATGTCATACAGGCTGAAGACAATGTGTAGACGAAGGGTGCAAGAGATAATGAATGAAAAATAGTTGCACTATTCAGTCTCCATGAAGTAGTAGAGCAAAAGTCATTTAACAAGTATTTAATGAATGCTGCATAAGTTTCAATAACTATGTTACGCTCTAGGGCTATAAACATATAAGCAAATAGTACCTGCCCTCACAGAGTTTACATTCTATTGAAACCATGCAATTCATTGGGTAGAACCTGAAAAGACAGTACCCACATTGGAAGAAGAAGAAGAAGAGGAAGAAAAGAAAAGAAATATTTTTCTTATGTTTGAACTTTGTGACAAAGGTCTGAGTAGTGTTAACAGTTGCTCAGATGACTTAGGTAGTAGAAACGAGGAAGAGAATCCTCTTTCAGCATGGCAGCCAATGGAAATTGTTCCTAGGGATGGCAATGCTCTCCTCATTAAACTCTGATCCTGTACATTGCCTCCATGATGGCTGATGATCCTACCTTATGCTCCAGGTAGTGGTTTCCCTACAGAACTTTCAAGTACAAATGGTTGAGGACCAGTTTCTGGGAAAACCCGCCCATTTGCCCAAGTTCTTCTTTATATACAGCCCAGCTGACTAAGAGGAAAGCCTGCAGCTGGCAGGCAGGCATTAACTGGAGTGGCCTCCCACTGCTCATGGCATTCACTCCCTCTGGTGGTTCATCAGAGCTACCATTTGGCAGGCTGCAAAGAGGAGTGAAAGGTGCATTTGTTCTCACAGCCTTTTAATTAAGGTTTTATCGGAAGCATTTAATTGAATTTTTATGTGGCAGAGAGGCAGCTCCTTGTGTGCTCACAATGGAGTTGTTGTACAGCACAAGAGCAGGGACTGACAGGAGTATGTAGATAATATTGTAGGTTTAATGGTGGATTTTTAAACTATATGAGGCATCCAGGTGCCATGGCAATGGGAATTGCTATATCTGCCTGGAAGAAATACGCTTCTCATGTGTGGGGACTGTGTAGGGATGTTGTTTTCTTTTCTCCCTAGCTGTTTGTTGGAAGCCTGCCTTTCTTTTCTTTCATTTTCTTTCTTTCTTTCTTTCTTTCTTTCTTTCTTTCTTTCTTTCTTT
>NW_020952380.1:4957465-5214538 GCF_900497805.2 Vombatus ursinus
TTTCTTTCTTTCTTTCTTTCTTTCTTTCTTTCTTTCTTTCTTTCTTTTTTCCTTCCTTCCTCTCTTTCTTCCTTCCTTCCTTCCTTTCTTCCTTTTTCTCTCTCTTTCTTTCCCTCTTTTTTCTTCCTTTCCTCTTTCTCTTCCTCTCTCTACCTTCCCTTCTTTTTCTTCTCTTTCTCTTTTCTTTCTTTCTCTTTCTTTTTCTTTTTTCTGTTTAAAATGCCAGCAATTTTATTCATGACCAAAGTTATGGTAGCTAGGCCAAGAGAATCCACTTTGGGTAGGTTATCCTGATTGACTGTCTATACTCACCACATTAAATGGGTATACAAGCACCAGCCCAGTACAAATGAAGCACCATCCCCTCCCCGCCCCCACTCCCACTTACATTAAAATGACAACATCCTTAAAGCTGCCTGTCTGAAAATATTTTGCTACTGCTTGATTTTCAACCAATCAGGACTCCAGGAACAAACAAAGAGAACTCACTCTAAATATAAACTCTTTACCATAATCAGTCAGAAGTCAATGAGGCATAGTGGGAAATATGAATAGGTATCTGCTTGATTTCAGAGTCAACACTCCATTGATCGACAAAAGGAAAACTGCATCTTCTTCATTTTCAAGCACTAAATAACCTTGGCATCACAAAGGCCTTATAGGAGGGAAACAAAGCTATAAATAAAAGACCTTTCCCATTCAGAAATCCTGCCTTTGACAGTCCAAGAAATAACAAATAATAAGAGAACAGTCCCCAGGAGATTTAAAAACAACTGAGGATTCATTCTGGATCTTTTTTTTTTGTAATGTCTTTCCTTTGACAAAAAAGTGTCATTATCTCTTAGGAATTATAAGTTGGCCCAAGAAACAGCTTTAACTTTCTGGGTGCAGATTTTATTACAGAAAAATTGAATGTCTGAAGTTTTCAATGGGAAAGCTGTCAGCCAATTGTACTTATTGAATGCCTTTTGTGAGTGACACACTTCTGTACTCCTTCATGGGATGCAAAAGTAAGAGGAGACATAGCTCATGCCCTCAAAGGATTTATAGCCTAATTGGGTGGACAGAACATATGATGTGATAGAGGAAAAACAAATGTAAACATACATATAATATGCTGAATCATATGTATAGAGGGCATGGAACTGTAGTGTAGTGAAAGAAAAAAGATCTGAGTTTTAGTCCTGACTCAGCCAAGAGCTAACTGTGTGATCTTGGGTAAATCATTTCAGCCCTATGGGCCTCAGTATTTTCATGATATCTAAGGAACTCATTGATTAGTTTACAGTTTCAAAACAAATGTAAATCCGGCCTCAGATCAAACACGACACTTACTAGCTGTGTGACCCTGCGCAAGTCACTTAACCCCAATTGCTAAGGGGGAAAAAAAACAAATGTAGGGAAAATGGGAGCAAAGGAAAGTAACCAATGGTGATTATGAAAGACTGATAAATGTCAGGTGACTCAGAATGAACAGAGGTAGTAATGAATGATTGCAAAGGGCAATGTACAGGGCATCTGTTCATTGGTAATCTATGCTGGGGGCCAGAAGTAACTCAGGGAAGAAAGTAGGGGTGCTAATCATGGTCGATGGGATGATGATAATGGATCAATCAATTGATCAATCAGTAAACATTCCTTAAACACATACAATGTACCAAGCAATGTTATAAGCACTAGGAATATAATGAAAGCAATGAAATAATCCTGTTTAGGCTTTTGCCAGGGGGAAACATGTATTTATACATAAACAAACACACACACAAAAGATACAAGGTAATTGGGGAATGGATAAGACATCAGAAGCTGAAAGTATCAAGGAAAGCTTTATGTAGAACATGATGTGAGCTAAGTCTTGAAGGATGATAAAAATTCTAAGAGTTACAGGTGAGAAGGGAGTGCACTTTAAGCACAGAAAACAACTAGTACAAAGGCATGGGGATGGAGAAAGGAGTGATATATATATATATATATATATATGAGGAACAGTAAGAAAGTCAGTTTGGCTGGACCAAAATATGCATAAAGATGACTATATGGAATAAAACTGTGAAGGTAGGCAAATTGATTCATTTTTGGTGGACCAGTGAATGGACAAAACCACTCTGGCAAGCAGTACATAATTATACAGATAAAGTTGCTAAACAGTGCATGTCTTTCGATTCAGCAAAACTGCTGCTAAGCCTGTACATATATATGTACATATACACACATATAGTAGCGTTTTTTGAAGTGACATAAAACTGGAAACTAAAGGGATGTCCATCAATTGAGGAATGGATAAATAAATTGAGGTATATTAATGAGATAGAATACTATTATGCAGCAAGAAACAAGGAAATAGATGATTTTAAAGAGACCTGGAAAGACTTGTATGAAGTTAGTAGACCCAAAGAACAATTCATATTATAATGATATTAAAAATGAGTACTGTTTTGAAGACTTTTATAAATTGATGGAGAATGAAATGAGAAGCACCAGAGGTATACTTTATTCAATTACAGCAACACTTTAAAGACAAGCAACTTTGAGATCTGTGAGAATTCTAATCAAAGCCATTACCATTGCAATGATTCCACAGGCCTGATGATAAAATATACTATCCACTTCCTGCTAGAGTAATAGGAGCAGAATGGAAGCTATATATTTTCATATATAGGCAACGAGACAATTCATTTTGTTTGACTGCATATTTCTTTCCACTTTTTACTTCACAATGCGGTGGAAAGTGGGATGGAGAGAAAATAGATTTCGCTTAATGAAAAAAAAAACTTCAAAATGGAGAGGTTGGGGGGCTACAGGTGTGGAATGTTGCATGCACTTTCAGATGAGGTTACTATTGTTATTATGCTTAATTGTTTTACTTTCTTAGCATTAATCTCTCATGGGATGGGAGTAATCTAAATATGTTTGTAATATAAAAACAAAACATGTCAATACAATTTTAAAAGTGGAGTGAGGATAGATTGTGGAGTAGATTATATGACAGGTGAGCTTATATTTAATCCTAGAGGCAACTGGAAGTCACTGCAGATTACTGAGTAAAGGAGTAACATGGGCAGATCTGAACTTTAGGAAAATCACTTTGGTAACTGTATGAGGGATGGATTGGGGTGGAGAGAGAGACAAGTTAGGAGGCTATTGCAGTAGTCCAGGGAAGATGTGATAAGGGCCTGAAATAAGATGCTAGTTGTATGCATGAAGAGAAGTAGATGTATGAAGAAGATGTCATGGAGGTAGAAACAGTTGATACAGAAGACAGAACCTTTCATTTTTTAGCAAGCGTCTTTTCTCTCCACTGAGGAAAATGATTTCCAGATTAGGAAGTACAGGACAAAAATGCTTAAGATAATTGAAACCAAGATAAGTGATGGAATAGTAAGAAAGGATCCAGCTGTTGTTGACAAATTCAAGTCACCATGCCCAGATGACCTATTATCTTAAAGTACCTGCAGCTACTACAGATGATTTTTGAAAAATCATAGAAAATAAAAGAGTGCTATAGGATTGGAGATGAGTAAATATTTGGCTTTGTGATGGGCAAACATCTCAATTATTTTAAACAAGGAAAAGAATGGAATTCCTCAAATTATAGGATGGAGAGCTTGATTTAGGTTCCTTGCAAAACTCTAGAATGTAATCCTAAAAGGGAGAGTTTATGAGGGTTTAGGAAGGGAGCTCAGAGCCACTAAGAATTAGACTGATTTGATCTGGAAGATCTCAGCCCAGAGTAACCTCATTTCCCTTTTTTTTTTTTTTTTAACAGATCGGTAAAAAGGGAATGGCATGAAATTTCTCCCTTTTAACATGACATTTGACAAAAATCTCTCAGACTCCTGTGAACAAGGTAGAAGAATGTGGGTTAGATGACAGTGTAATTAGGTAGAATTCAGAACTGGTTGGATGGTCATACTGAAAGAATAAATATTAATGCGGCCAAGTGAACTAGAAGGAGGAGGTCTCTAGTGGAGTGCCTCAAGGGATTTTTCTTGTCTAATGCTTTTTGAAATTTTTAGCAATTAATTGGATAGAGACATAGACCACAGGTTTATCAAATTTGTCATTTGCACGGTAAAATAGAGCACTGGACTCACTCAGGAACATTTGAGTTGAAATTCTCCCTTAGTCACTTGCTAGCTATGTGACCCTGGGCAACTCATTAGCCCTCTCTCATCTGCAGTTTGCACATCTGTAAAATGGTGATAGGAAGAACAGATCATATCACAGGATTTCACAGAGGAGCAAATAAGATTTGAGGTTTTAAGCATTTTTCAAAACTTAAAGTGCTCTGTAAATGCAAGTTATTATTATTATTATTATCATTATTATTATCATTATTAACCAATAACATGAAACTGGGAGGGAGCATAAACACACTGAATAGCAGATATAGGATGCAAAAGATATCTCAAAAACGATGGAACATTGGGTCAAATCTAGCAAAATGTAATTTAATAGCTTTATAGGTAAAGTATTTCACTTTTGTTTTTTTAAAAATCAAGTATAGGAGTGAAGGAAGCAGAACCAAGATTATGGAATTTGAGTCGAGTCTTGAAGGAAGACAGGTTAGCTAAGAGGCAGAGAGATGAGGGGAAGAACAGTCCAGGCAGAAAGTGATGTCAATTCAATGAACATTTATGGAGTGCCAATAACACACCACACACTGCATTAGGCACTAAGAATACAAAGGTAAAATAAAAGAGTCCCCACCCTTGACAAAGTTACATGCAGTAGCATGATCCTCTGAGTGATGGGGGAACTGAATTTGTATACCTGGTACATCAGCTTAAATCCCACCTACTCTCAGTCTTATCTTGGGCAAATCACCCAACTTCAGGAGATTCCAGTTCTCTCGACTGTAAAATACAAAGTGTTGAACTAATGACCATGAAGTCCCTTTCATTTTGAGGTCCGTGATCCTATGATTTTACCAGAGACAAGTTCACTAAATAACTTTCATCCAATGAAATCATGGGAAATAACATACAAAATGTTTTATAAATCTTCAAGGGCTATATCAAAGCTAGTCATTATTATTAAATAACATTTATGTCATGAAAAGACTACTGGGGAGGAATTGGGGAGTGAGGAATGGAGTCAGAGTTAATGAAAAGAAAGTCAATAGATATTTCTAGTGACATTGGCATTTTAAAGAATATCAACAAAACTTTTGGATGACATAACAGGGTCCCTAAGTCAAATTAAAGACAGCAAGATAGAGTGAATTGAAAGCCAGTCTCAGAATCAGGAGGACTGAGTTTTGAGTCATACCTCAGACACATGCTTTTTGTGTGAGCCTGGGGAAGTCACTGAACCTGTCAGTGTCCCCAGGGAACTCTCTCCAAGCCTATAATTTTCAGAACAATTGATGAACCACGATGGGAAATGGAACTGCCTCACAGAGTTCCTTATACCAGTGAAGACACAGGTATAGACCCAGACCCACTGCAATGCTGCTAACTGGACATTTTCATGCAATGACAACCTGTTTCACCTTTCCCTCACCCAACTTCCATTCCCAGTTTTGGAAACAGTAATCAAATAAACACTACCATTCCTGCAAAATAAGATTCAATCAGTTGCCCTAGGGTTCTAGTCACTATTCTTGAGACTTCCCAGACAACACCCCTTCCTGGCTACTACTTCACTATATGTGTTATCTTCCTGTATTAAAATATGAGTTCTTTCAGGGATATCAGAAAATAATGATCAATTTCCTTCAGGGGATGCCAAGCAAATAACTTGAGATCCATTCTTTTGTGGAATGGCTCTTGTATTTGTATCCCTAGCATTTAGCATAGTGCCTAACACGTAGTAAGCACTTTGTGAATACCATTTCATTCATTCCAAATAAGAGAAGATTGAATTATCCCTAATGCTGAGCACAAACAACCATTAATCATGTAGACCTAATTCTATCAAGAAATTCTACTGGGGAACAATCTCATAAAAGATTGGAGCTCCAGGTATTTGCTTGGCATCCCCTGAAGGAAAATGGTCATTATTTTCTGATAACAATATACCTCTGTTTCTTCATCCAGAAGGGTTGAATGGCCCCAATTTTATGTTGTTGTTGTATATGCTTTGACAACAGAAATAGAATATAACTGTCATTTTCAAGTCCTATGCTTAGACCTCCAAAAACTGGAGGGACTTTTCTCCATTTTTGTGCAAGTTATATTTACATATGTACACATGTGTGCATACATATACATGCATATATACACACATATGTAATATACACACATGTATATATATATGTATGTATATATAATTGGGTGTGTGTGTCTATATATGTATAGACACACACACATATATTCTGTTACTTGCCCCTGAAGCACAGTCTAATATATTTAGAAGGGTTATAATTATGAGACTGTTATCCTTATACTTCAAAGTTAGAAATATAATTTTAGTCCCTAAAAACTGATATCACATCTGCATATGTTATAAGTCCTATAAAACTCTCCCTGTTTTAAAAAATTAAGACTGAACTAGGCTTCCCACCCTGACTCTGCATTCACTGAATGGATCAGTATAGAATTCCAATACTATTTTAGATGAGTGTGCCTAAACCAGAATCAAGAGATGTCCCTGGGATTCTACACAATTGTATATATAGAAAATGAAATCTTAGGACCTTAAAGAGTGGGAAGAGACTTCAGAAATCATCTGGTCCATCTCTACCCAAATTATATACATATATATATATATATATACACACACACATACATACATACACATATATATACATATACACATATAGTTTTTAATATCCTTAACAAATGGCTATACAACCTCTGCCCAAAGATCTCCAGTGACAAGAAAATTGCAGTTTCCCAAGGTAGCCTATTTCATTTTGAGACAGCTCTGAATATTAGGAATTTTTTCCCATAAATTAGGCAAAAATCTATTTTCTGTCACTTCAACTCATTGTTCTTAGTTCTCCTCAACAAAGCCAAGTAGAACAAATTTCATCATTCTTTAATGACAACACTTCAAATATTTAAAGACCAATATATCCTCATATCTTCCCAATATATCCTATATTGTCCCCAGTTCTTACCATCAGTCCTTTTTTGGTATGACTTAATATCCACTCATCCTCCTGATCACATTGCTGTGAACATTTTCTTTGTCAATGTCTCCTACCCTTCCAAAATCTTATCAAAGATTTCCTTTAATTTCTGGTACTTCATATCTTTAAAATGTGGAAAAGATGGGATTAGTCATAGCTTAGTAATAAATGAACATTTATTCTTTAGTTATTAAGTAATAGCTCTCACAGTTTCTAAAGTTCACTGCAATTATTGTGCTCATCTAGTAAAACTGGAAGCAAATGATATCTCACTTGAAATTCAAAGACATATAAATCTTAACTGCACTATTCTTTTGCTGATACAAGGAGTTTACTTACTTGGGAGGCAGTGAGGTGGTACAGTGGATAGAGATAATGAAATCATGAAGACCTGAGTACAAATCTGGCCTCAGACACTTAAAAGCTGTGTGATCTTGGAGAACTCACTTTACCTCTGTCTGTTTCAGTTTCCTCAACTATAAAATGGGAATAATAATAGCACCTATCTCCCAGGGTTGTTGTGAGGATCAAATCTTAGTATAGTGCCTGGCACCTGGTAAGTGTTATATAAATGTTAGCTATTCTTAATATTAATTATGTAAGTCTTTTTTAGTTGTTGAGTGAATTTTGCAAGGCACACATTAGTGACCATATTCCAGTCTTTCTCATAGGGATGAAATGTCACAACCCAATATGAAAGCCAGCAAGTCAATACCACTTTGTTTCTGATGGTCTTTAACCAATGGGAGACAGTCTTCTGCCTGTGTATGGCCTATCTAGAAAGTTGTTTTGGACGTAGCCAGGTGACCTAGTGAGGACCACATCGTACTTGAAGTGAGACTGACCTAAGTTCAAATCCTAACTCATATTTTACTAGCTCTGTGACCCTGGGAGAGATGTTTCACCTCTATCTGCCTCAGTGTCCTCGTCTGCAAATAATGATAGCACCTACCTAGCAGGGTTATCTTGAGGATCAAATGAGGTGATATTTGTAAAGAGCTATTAGTTGTCTCCTGAAGGAAAATTCCTGCTGATAAGTAATACTTAGAATGCAGAACTCTTTGCTAAGTGCTTTGAAATGTTACTGATCCTTACTGCAGATAGACTATATTCTGCATACTGTGGCAATGGGACTTCTCTTGATCTTCAGAATTTCAAGAAAGAAGACTAACAACAATGCCTAAGGAAAAGAAATTACTAACCCAAAATTCTATAAGGCATCATCAGCTATTTGTTATTTCAGTATCAGAGGAAGAAAAAACAAACAAACCATGAAACCATACAGACACAGTCAATGGCTTGGAATGAATCTATCTTGGTTTGCCTTTGGATACCACAAAGAAAGAAAAGACCATTTTTTTCCTGGCGGACTTTCCGGAAGAGAGGGAAGGGAAGAAGGGGGCAGAATCTCTTGGTGTGGTTCTTTCTGGTACAGTGAGGCAAGGCCCGGCAATAGACCCTGAAGGTTTGCAGTGGGGAGGAAATCCTGCTCTGTGAGGAAGGAAGTTGCTTATGTGTCCTTTGGTGACCTACAGATACAGTGGGATAGAATCTGGTGGGGAGGGGGTCTGTTACCCTGACATATGGAAAATAGCCTGGGGAATAAACAGTTCTTTTCACTGGGTCATGCAAATGGGAAAAGAAAAAAAAAACTATGCAAAGAGGAGTCCATTCCCATGCTGAAGAATAGAAAACATTTTCTGATTCCTGTACAAATTAACTTCTTACATAGAGTTATGTATCTGAGAGCTTCTACTCAGCATTCAAGTGTTTTCTTAAGTTCTTAAACCCAGGGTTTTACTTTACAATCCTAAATTTGAATAAAAATGAGGAAACTCTCTCCTCTCTCTCTCTCTCTCTCTCTCTCTCTCTCTTTCTCTCTCTCTCTCTCCCCCCCCATCTCACTCCCCTCTCTCCTCCTTCCCTTTTGTGGGTTTGTGTACATGCTGTTCTGTCTATCTGTATGTCTATCTCTCTGTTTTTTCTGCTCTTATTCTGTCTGTCTCCGTCTCTCAAAAAAAATCTGTTAGGTTTAGATAAAATGTCTTTCCACTCCCTAAGTTACTTCTCTTTGATGGTAAGTAAGATCCTAGCAATGGACCAAAATTGGGTTTCAGATCCAATAAGAAACATTTCAGCAATTACCAGGAGAAGACTAGACCTAAAATTTCTTTGGTTTGTATAAGGATCTCCCAGGTAAGAAAACTCCCTCTACCAATATAGTTTACAGTCTTCTGGGCAACTTCGAGTTCCAAAGCCTCCTAGAGCACTTCATGATTAAATGACTTGTCCAGGGTCACACAGCCACTATGTACAAGAGTCATAACTTGAACCTAGTTCTTCCTACCTCCAAAGTCAACTCTTCATTCATTATGCACACAGCCTTGTATGCAAATTCTTCAAGGCTATAATATTCATGTCTTAGACATCTTTGTTTCCCCCACAGTGTTTTTTAGCATGATGCTACATGCATAGGAGGCACACAGTAACTACTCATTGAATGTATGATGTGGTGCAAAAACACTTAAATTTCAATTTGTAACAAAAGCCTCTCTACATCTTAAATTTGAAATGTAGCTGGATCTTGTCACAGGTTCTTAGAGGAAGAACTTTTCTTCTCATGTGCACCCATAAGGTAGTTTTTCTGCCATCTTGTTTGTTTGTTTGCTGTTTGTCCTTCCTTCTTAAAGAGGACCTTCATATCAGGAAGGTGATGTCATGACTTACAAATGAATTGGATTTAAGTGACGCAGGGCTGTGCAAAGTCCCCAGCCTCACTCTCTCCTCTGGGGCTATCTGGGTCCAATGACCAGATATAAATCAGGATGCCTGGATATACAAACAGTACAGCAGAAAAAAGATCTGGCTTCAGATCTAGTGGGCCTCAGTACAAATCTTGGTCCGGCCAATTACTACCTGTATGGACTTGGGAAAAACACTTACATGCTCTAGGCCTCAGTGTCCTCATCTATCAAATGGGAGCTTGGGACTAGATCACCTTTATAGTATCTTCTAACTTTCAATCCCATGACCCTAAAAGTAGGAGTCAAGAATAGTGTTCTGAGGATAGGAGGTATTGGGATATTTGGTTTTCAAGATTAAAGACATTTAGCAGGCATTCTGTTGCCATTTTTCTTTTGTTTGTCAATCTTTCTAATCTTCTATCTGGACACCGTTCAGTGACAATGCTTAGAACATTGAAAGACTAGTTCTATGACCTTGGGCAAGCCCAACACCTCTCTAAGCCTCAGTCTCCTCATCTGTAAAATGGTAACATTATTTTCATTACCTTCTTCTGAGGTTTGTTGGGAGGATCAAAAGAGATAGAGGATATACAGCCCTTCACATAGTCTAAAGCTAGTCACATCAGCCACTATTATTAACATTATTTTCAACAGTGCGTATGCATTTGGAATGAGATTCTAAAGCCAAAATATGAGCAATAGCTAAACTAATAATCTTAAATGACTTTTTAATACTTCCTGAGAGGCAAATCATGAGGAAAATATATTTCTTATTCAAGGAAACATTATTTCAAAGGGGGTTAATGCAACACATTAAAAAAATTTCCATTAATACATTTCATAAATTTAAGGTTTATGAAAAAGAGGCTTTGTATAAAAACAATTTCTCTTTTAAATAAATTTACCCTTTGATGTTAATAGACTTAACTGCTCAAATTAATTGCACATTTTGCATAAACAATGTGCAATATAAAATACTAGCTGTGGTGTATGAAATTATTTTTTAATATTTTCTTGCACCCCTAAGCACTTTAAAATCTGCAAAGGAATACAGTCTTCTTTAGGAAATAATCTTTAAGAACAATGAAGACAAAGCCTCATTTTAAAAATTATGAAACAAAAGACTTTGACTTCGATTTTCAATGTAGTGAAATATACTACAACTCTGTGGTATTTTCCATGAATGACAAAGCGTTTAGAGTCTAGTCAGTTGTCTTTATCAACAAAAATTGTAAAACACAGCCTTTGAATCCATTACTGCAGGGGTGTGATTGTTGGGAATTAAATGCAGGTAAATACTTCAGCTAAGGGCTCTCAGCTGAATTGCAATCACAACTAAGAGCTATAATTTAACAAGACAATGTCACCTCTAACTTACTCTTTGTTAATTTCATACAAGGAAAATTAAATAAGATAACTAAAACAAGGCAATATGCAATTAAAATGTTCTATGGGTCAATGTTATTGCTGTCTATATTGGTTTAGTTCATTGTGACATGAAGTCACAGATCTCATTCCTCAAAGTGATGCTGAGTATTGACTAGGATTTCATGAAAATTTCTCTCATATGAATTCATCTCTAGTCAAGTAAATGTTTATTTGCTGGCTATATCTGAAATAAAGACTAATAATAGAAACTTTATTAAGTTCATGTGAAAAAAGACTTGGTGATTTAGTTGACTGAAAGCTCAAATATTTGTCACCAACAGCATGATACGGATGCCCTCTTAGCTGCCCTTGACACACACACACACACACACACACACACACACAACTACTGTGATCTTTGTTGTTGTTGTTTAGTCATTTCAGTCAAGTCTGACTCTTCATGACCCCATTTGGGGTTTTCTTGGCAGAGATACTCAAGTGGTTTGCTATTTCCTTTTCCAGTTCATTTTACAGATGAAGAAACTGAGGCAAGCAGAATTAAGTGACCTGCCCAGGATCACACAGCTAATAAGTATCTGATGACAGATTTAAACTCAGGAAGATGAGTCTTCCTGATTCCAGGCCTGGTACTCTATCCACTGCATCATCACCTAGCTGCCCATCAATGTGATCTTAGGCTGCATTAATATATGGTATAGTGAGGGGAAGGCCAGCTTTGGAATCAGAAAGGTATGAATGTAAGCCCTGCCTCTGACTTATTCTTTCTGTGAGAGCATAGTCCCATAGATTAATAGATTTAGATCTGGGAGATACATTGGAAGCCACCCAGTCCTGCCTCCACATTTCACAGATGAAGATGCTGATGCCAAGAATGGGTAAGTGAATTGCTGTGAATAACACAGGTAGTAAGGGACATAGGTTGGATTCGAACTCAGGTTTTCCAAAAATGAATGCTATACCCTTTCCACTATACTATTAATTTAACTCCTATGTACCCAGGAAGCTGAAATCGTAACTTAGATTTACTGTTGATTTTCCAATCTGCATGGGTAGAGGGAGTTTTTGTACCCAAAGTTCTCAATATTTCCCAAGTAAGTGGAAGGGTGGGTAGACAGAGATAGGACAGGAGGAAAAGAGAGGAAAAGAAATGGGTAACAGTCCCCTATGCTCTGCTTTGGGCTGACCAAACATGGAGTGTTTGGGTCTGGGTACCACATTTTAAGTGGGACATTGACACATTAGGGTTTCATTAAGAGGATGTCCAGGATTGTGGATGGACTTGGAACTAATTTTTATGAAGAATGCTTGTTGTAACTGGGGTTATTTGGTCTAAGAAAATACTTAGGTAGGGAATATATCTTCAAATATTTGAAGGTACCCAAGGGGTTAAGTTGTTTAATGACAAGGGTGATAGAAACCTGAGGAGAGACTGCTTCTGGCTCCTGGAATGTAAAGCAGGAGGCCCCTTGATCTTGCTACATTATTTTAAGACTTATAATCCTGGCATGTTGGCTCAAGAATGGCAGTACCTAGCACAATATCTTAAACCAAGTGTGCACATAATAAATGTTTCTCACTGAATAAGTGAGTGAATGAATGAATGAATAAATAAATCAATTAAAGAATACAGGGAAAAACAAGACCAGTAGAAGAAGTGGGGGTTCTTGGGACCTATACAACAGAATTCCTAAGTCACTAACAGAATGAAGAGACAGCTACATCAAGACTACATTGAGCACTGTTACCTCCCCTTCATAATTCACACCACCCCCACCCCCCACCCCCTCACCCCCATCAAGCTCAGACTAAGCATGTCTATGCACAACTCTGCTAATATAGCACTTCTCAAATTTTGTGGTCTCAGGATCCCTTCACACTCTTAAAAATTGTTGAAGATCCAAAAGAGCTTTTTTATATCTATCATTATTTACCATAGAAAATTAAATTGATAAAGATTTAAAATGTTTATTAATTCATTTAAATAAAAATTATAACACAATATAAAATCTATTACATGCTAACATAAATAACATATTTATATGAAAAATACCTAATATTGTCCAAAACAAAAAGTAGTGAGATGAGTGACATAGTTTTAAATATCTTTTTGCAAATCTCTTTAATATCTGGCTTAATAGAAGACAGCTGGATTTTCATATGTGCTTCTGCATTCAATCTGTTGTGATAGGCTTTTTGGTGGAAATATGTGGAGGAAAATGAGAGAGAGAGAGAGACAGAGAGAGACAGAGAGAGACAGAGACAGAGAAAGAGAGGGAGGGAGAGGGAGAGGGAGAGGTGGAGAGGAGAGAGTTAGGAAATGGAGGAGGATTTTAATAGGCAAATAATATAGGATCTCCTGAAGGTTTGGACCTTCACTGGATCACAGTGATGCTGAAAATTTCATAATTTCATTCAACATAAGAATTTCACTTTCTATTTGGTCTATTCAATGCAGTGAAATCTAAAAGATCTCACTTTGAAAACTTCTGTGATAGTAAATGGCAATAATGTTTTAATATAATGTATAAAGGACAAACAAGCGGCAAAGGCTGGTCATCTAGGATGGTGTTTAAGTCACATATGAAGGCAGAAGAGTGACCTGCCAGCATCATGAGCTCAAGGGAGAGTGGGATGATCAAAGGCCAAACAAGACTATATTCCAGTGAATGCCCAGGAATAGTCTAAGCCTGTATGCTTCTTAAAACCTTAGTTATGTCTGGTCCTCAGTTTCTTTGCCCAAGTTTTATTGACACACACTCCTACTTCAAATATTGACTCCTTGGCTCTATTAATTGATTAGGTGGCCTAGTGGATAGAGGGCTGTTCCTGAAAGTGAGGAAAGGAAGATTTGAGTTTAAATCCAGCCTCTGATATTTACTGGAGCTATATACCTGGGGCAAGTCATTTAACCTCAGTTTGCCTTAGTCTCCTGGTCTGTAAAAAGGAGATAATAATAGCACCTAGCCTCTTTGAACTCCACTCATCTAAAGGGTTTGACATTGTGGCTGGGACTACTGCGGCATATACAAGAAATATTAACTGATTAATTAGTTTTTTCTTCATTCATTCATGTATTTATTTCAGACAAGAAATTAAGCAGAGCTTTCATAGACCCAAGGAGTAGAATTATGATTGACAGGTAAAAATTAAATAAGGCAGATTTCTGCTCAATAGAGGGCAGAACTTCCTAACAATCAAAGTTTTTCAAAGATGGAATGGTAGGCCTCCAGAGGCAATAGGCTCCCTATCAACTAATATTTTCAACCATTCTCCAGCTATGAGTTAAACCTCTGTTGTCCTTTCCAACTCCATGATGCCAGGATTCCATAATCTCTTTAGTATTAAGTTTGCATGACCAATACATTTATTGATCTTATTCTGACTACATTTTGGTCAAGTTTAACTGCATGAATAAATACAAGTTTGATAAGCTTGCATTTGTCAAATGCAATTTGCTTACTTTAAAATATCAAGGAGGTCAAAGGGTCTGGGTTGGGTAAATGTTTGTTAAATTAAATTGGATAAAAAGCAAAAAGTCAGAGAAAAAGAAGAAAAAAAGTATTTGTGACCTCATAAAGCACATGAAAACACAAACAGAATAATTGTTGCATATAACATTCTGAAATGTTCTTTAGTAATCTAACTCCTGCTAAAGTTGCTAAAATTAAAGAATCATGGACAAAAATGAGTGTAATCAGTCAGTCTATTGATAACGTTTATTAAGCACCTACTATATTCCACATACTGTTGGGAATATAAATAAATGTAAAAGTGAGTCTCTAGTCTAATGGAACTCAGAATCTAATGGGGGAGGCAACATGCAAACAACTATGTACAAATAATATATATAGAGAGAGGAGATACATAGTATATATATATATATTAATATGCTCATATTTGTGACATTGTATAAGTCTAGTTAAGTCCAATTGTCTTTGAAATTCCAATAGTTGTGTATTAGAGGAATGTGAGAATGGCATAATGGATAGAGAGCAAACCTGAGAAGCAAAAAGTCATGTATTTGGGTGCCATGTCTGACACACACTGGCTGAATGATCCTGGACAAGTCACTTAACTCTCTGTGTTCCAAGCAATTCTCTAAAACAGAAGTTCTCAATCTGAAGTTCTCAGACTTCTTGAGGTCTCTGAACTTGGATAAGGAAAAAAAAAGGATTCTTTCTGTATAATCAGTTTCTCTTACCTGTGTATTTTATTTTACACATTTAGAAACATTATTTTGGGAAGGGATCCATGGACTTCATCAGACTGCCAAAGAGGTCCATGGCACACAAAAAAGGGATGAGAACCTCTGCAGATCTGCCTTGATTGTTTTTTCCTTGAGAATACCCTGGTCCCAGGGAAATCACAGATTAGCCCTCACCTCATCACTGCCAAAAGGCTGTGCATATATGTCACAGTATACATTTGGAGTTCAACATGAAGTATGTATGTTTAAATTTCAAATAGTAATAAGTGTATATATGCATTGTATAGGTACCTGAGGTTGGTAACAAAAGTGTATCATGATATTATACAAAAAAACAAAGACAGATTCATATTGTGCTACATTAATTATCCATATGATGACATGTTAAGGGGTCCCCTGAACTTGTCTTTTTGAGTTGCCATATTTTCCAGAAACATTGGACCCAGAGAATGCAGGAGGTCCTGAACATGTCAAGAATGGAACCCCACTCTCTCCAAGCTGACCCAATTTATCATTTATACCCCAAGCTGGACTCCTGATTTTTCTTTCGGTTGGTTAAAGTACATCATAAAGTGAAGTTGGAAATGATATGGAAGGGTCTGATGTCATGATCTCTAAAGTCCCTGTTAGCACTAACATCTTGTAATTCTATGGATAATCAAAATCCATAGAAAATCCCCAAATCACAGTTTAGCCAATACTTTCAACCTTGTTTCCCCACTCTAAGCCTTTTATCAGAGCTACCAGAAAGAGGAAAGCAGACAGTGGTGAGCTGAATATCCTTTTATTTACTTAGTCTGAATTTGGGGATAGTAAAATCAGTGCAAAACTATTTGATTTGAGGCCAAAGGAAGAAGATGAAGAAACAAATATGCTTGCAGAATTCAAAGCTAGATAATCTCAGTAAAAACTCTCTTTTCTTGCAGTCTCCTACATGTTTTAAGTTGAAAACAACTTTTCATTCAAGTTCTTCCAAAGCTGGGCCACATAGGAAGCAAAGTATAACAATGTAAAGGAGTTGTTTCTAAAGGTGTTTGGTGGTTAGAGGAAGCCAAGGAATCCTGATGTAATGCCTGGGAACACAGAATATACCATTATCTTTATGTCCCTGTGGGATGCAAAGGCACACTTCTAGGATGCTGAGCTCAGATAAAAGCACATAAAAAAATAAGAACCCTACTGGCAGTAGAAAGAAATGGAAAACTAAAACATAAAATTGGCCAAGTCATAAAACGTATAATTTAAGGTGTCCTCTGAGGCTTCTCTATCATTGTGATATAGAAAGTTGTAACATTTTCAATTAAAAAATGAAGATAATTCATAACTCAATGAAGCATAAACCTTACCAAATTTCTCACACTTCTGGTCCCCGCCCCCCAACGCTCCCCACCACCTGTATAAGTCCTTTCATAGATGTTAACTTCCAAAAGACTTAAATAAACAACATAAATGTGTCTTATAAAATTTTTAGATAGTTATGTGTTGAAAGCACTGAATACACCTGTCACCTATCACTATTAAAATACCAGTAGAGGGTTAATGAGGTGAGGCCTCGTACATCATCTCTTTGGATAATTCAGGAGAATCTAATAGAAGAAGTAGCATTTATTGTTGTTGTTTGTGATTTTTGTTAATTTATGGGTGATTCTAGAATAAGTTGATTATTTTTCCTGGACTGTCTAGTCCCATGGGTGTTGTAGGACTAGTTTATGGGAGATACTTATAATTCAATAGTATGACAGGAATCCCTTTTATGCAACCTTTTCCTAGAGAAATTCAAGATATTTAAGAATAGATTTGATATTGATACACTAGCACCAACAGATCTTCCTTGCTCATTCCATAGACATTTTCTCAGTTCATTTTTCTTTACCTCTTCAACATTACACACATCAACTCAGATCAATGTGATGTAGTAGAGGGGTCATTGGACTTGGCCTGCATTTGAATCCCAGCTCTGACACTTACGAGCTGTGTGACCCTAGGCAAGTCACTTAATCTCTTTGTGCCTCAGTTTCCTCACCTGTACAAGGAGGGCATTGAAACTGATGACCTCTAAGGTCCTTTTTATTTCTAAACCTATGATCCTATGAACTACCCCTTCCTTCTTGATAAACTTTTCTCCTTTAGCTTTTATGGCATATCTCCCTCTTGGATGCCTTTTAAAATCTCTGGCTCCTTTGTGGATTCCTCTCTCTGGCTGAGTTCCCTCACATGTAAAATGGGAATAATAATAGCACCTGCTTCCCAGGGTTTTTGTGAGGATCAAATAAGATAATAATTGTAAAGAATTTAGTATAGTACCTGGCACTGTAAGTGCTATATAAATGTTGGCTTTTATTATTATTAATTACTATTATTACATCATTTACCTCCAACTCCACAAATACAAAATTAAACTTAGCACCTTCCTCTTCAAACCCACCCTTCCTCCAAGTTTCCTTATTTATATCAATGCACTACTATCCTCCCACTCACTCAGCCCCCCAACCTCTTCCCTTTCCCTTGTGGGAAATTTTCCAAATCAATTTCCTTTGACTTTTCTACTTTCACCATGTGAAATTTAGTCTCTATTATCTCTTGCCTAGATTACAATCCACCCTTTAAAAGCTTGTCAAAGCTTTTCCCCTAATGCACATATCTGATCACATTACTCCCTTGATCAAAAAAAAAACCTTCAATGATCCCACACTGACTCCCTAATAATGTATAAACTACTTACCCTGGCATTCAAGGCCCTCCATGCCACCATATTTCATAATGGGGCTCCAGGACTCTCCAATCTTATTTCAGATGACTTCCCTTTATGCACTCTATTTTGTTGCCAAACTGGATTATTTTTCAATTTCTTCCCGGCACACTTGTGTTGTCCTCTTTTGCCTCTACATCTGTGCATGCTGTTCCCTAAATCCGGAATGCAGCCCCCTCCCAACCCCCATCTCTACCAGTTGAAATATTTTCCTTCCTTCAAAGCCAAGGTCAGTTATTCCCTGCTTCATTTAGTCGTCACTAATCCTTTTAGCTACTGCTCACACCTTCTCTCCTCAAATTTCTCAGGCTTGACTTCTCCTAAACACCTATTATTTTTCTGCTTTTAATGCAATTATTCTCAGATGCTCTTCATATCTTTTTTATTTGTTGTTCAGTTGTTTCAGTTGTGTCCAACTCTTCATGACCCCATTTGAGGTTTTCTTGGCAAAGATACTGAGACATTCCATTCCACTTTTGCATAGAAGAAATTGATCCAACAAAAGAGCCCAAGAAGGAGTAGTTAGACAGGTAGGAAGAGAACCAGGGGAGACTAATGTCATGGAATTCCAGGAAGAAGAGAATATCTATGAGGATATGATGATTGAGAAGAGCAAAGGTTAAAAAGAATATAAATTTTGCCAATTAAAAGATCATTGGAAAGAGCAGTTTCAGTTGATTGATGGGGTTGGATGCCTAATTTCAAAGGGTTGAAGAGTGAGCATGAAGAAAGGAAACAGAAGTACCTATCTTTCTCAAAGATTTTAGCCATGAAGGGGAGGAGTGTTATAGGATGAGCATTTAAAGCAATGGTGGGGCCCAGTGAAGGATTCATAAGCATGGAGGAGACACCTGAGCAAGTTTAAAGTCAGTAGCAGGTAACAAGCCAGTAGAGAGAGAGAGGTTTAAAATTATCAAGGGATGATGAGGTGGAGAATGAGATGACTGACACTGCATTTGGTTAGAGAAGATAAAAAGATGGAAACAATCACTAAGGTATAGGGGTTGCCCTTAGCAAGAGAAGGACCACCTCATTGCCAGAGTCTGGAAGAAAGGAGAACAGAGTAGAGAATGGTGTCAAGAGGGTTTCAGAAAAAAAAGAGAGAGGGAGTTCTTTTAAAATAGCCTTAATTTTCTCATTAACCAAAGACATGAGATCCTCAGATGGGGGAAAGGGAGAAGGGGATTGGGTGTCTGCAACCAAGCAAAGATCCTATCAATGCCCCATCTACCAGCTTTGGGGATGGGAAACCACTATAAGGAACTGAGATATGCTTAGAAAGACACACAATTATTCTACATGCTCCTGCTGCAAAACATCTATTGCTAGTACCTGGAGGGAGATTTGGGAAATGCACAAACTTCTCCTTCCCCATTTCCTGGCCCAACCTCAAAATGCAGGTCTTCCCTACTGTTCACTCTGAACAGGTAAAGGGTGAGCGAACAAGAAAATGAGAGTAGGGTTGAAATGGCTCACCTGCATAGACTATTGGAGAAGGGCCACTCTTCCAACAAGTCTGTCTTTCTGGGTTCTAGTTAGCTAATCATGGAGAAACCACCAATCACAGAAAACTAGTCAGGAGCTGTCTACATTCTCTAAATAATACGTCAATGGGCATCACCATGTTCTTTATGGAGATGTACCTGCTTGATTCCAGATTACTCAAAAATTTACCTAATCAAATTTATTTTCCATTTGCATTTACAGTTATCCCTTCTACATCATGACTTTCCCCATTGTGGTTTTGATATATTGAGGGTTGACATAAGAAATTAAATGGGAGTTTATTGGAAGCCACAGATGACACACAAAGGCCAGCAGACAACACAGAAAAAAAATTTTAAAACTCAGAAATGCTTAAAATATATGTATACTACTGTATAACACCAACATAGTTCATCTTTTAATATCATAATAATTCAGACTTCTTCTCTGGTAGAAAGGGAAGGCAAAAACTTCATGTGGATTTTCCAGATCATAGGGGCACCATTCCCCTAACCTCTGTGATATGGAAGGGATAACTGTAGTATTCTTTCTTTTTCACTTTAAAGCTCAACTAGTCAGAGTCACAAAACTCTAATCAAATATATATTTTACTGGTCTTCATCAGGCATATCTCTGCCCATGAAAACCCCTCATACTTACAGATGCAGCTAAGAGGCATAATGGATAGAGTGCTAGATTTGGAGTCAGGACCATGTGAGTTCAAATCTAGCCTCAGGCAGTTAGCAGCTATGTGTCCCTGAAAAAGTTATTTAACCTCTCAAACTCAGTTTACTCATTCAAAAGACTGGATAATAATAGCACCTACCTTACAAGTATTTTTTTAACTCCTTTTTTAATTAGATATATTTCCACATTAGTCATGTTGTAAAGAAGAATTAGGAGCAATAGAAAGAACCACAAGAAAGAAGAAACAAAATAAAACAGAAGGGAAAAAAAGAGCAAATAGTATTCTTCAATCTGCATTCAAACTCCATAGTTCTTTCTCTGGATGTGGATAGCATTTTCCATCATGAGACTTTTGGAGATGTACAAGTATTTTTTGATAATCAAATTAAATAACGTGTAAAGCACTTTAGAAACCTTAAAATGCTGTATAAATATTATTAGTATTATCATCATCATTGCATTTAAACTATGGTTAAGAAATCTACATTCTGTCTTTCTCTTCTGAAATAAACTCCCATCTGGCAGAAGTTATTAAAAGGCCACCAGTATTCTCAAGCCCTTCTCTTCCTTACCAGGACTTCATTATTCTTAGCAATCCTTCCAGTGTCCCTTAAGGCAGCATCAGTTGTCCCCTAATGAATCACCAATCGTGGATAGAGGCCATTAAATCTGACAAGCCTCAGGAGTCTTGCTGTCATGTCCCAGATTACTTCCCCAAGATGACAGCAGACCTTCTATTGTTCATTTCAGATTGACAAATGGCTGACCCAGAAGGAAGGCCCCACCCACCATGACATATCCTTTCTCTAACTTCTCACTGTTGGCACTAGGAAATTCTCCTCACTATTCCCTGGAAAACAAGGAGAATGTTCTTTTCCTTTTTAAAGCACCTCCCACCAAGGGAAAAGCCTACCTATCACATAGTTCCATATGTTTTCGGTATTTTTTTTGTATCCCTTTCCTTATCTGTATCACAGAGAAGCTTCTTGATATAGCTTAGAACTTCACTGACCCTCTTCAAATTCTTCTTGTTGGTTTTTAAATTTTTTTCTTCTTTGAAATACATTTATTTTATCAAGGAAGCCAACATTCTCTCTTATAACATATAGATAAACTATCTTCCCGCCCTTTCACCTTCTCTTCTACAAAGGAGAGCAACCATCGCTTCACGTATACCTAGCTATTACTTGTCGCTGGTAGAAACCCAAACTGGTGTGTGGATCCTCTCTTTCTGGCCTATAGTTTTCCCCATTCCTCAAGAATCAGTCTGTGTCTGGCCCCCTTTGAAGTCTTCCCTCATCATTCCAGTGATAGGTCATTTCTCTGAGCTCCTAGAGTGCTTACTCTTGGTGACATTCATTTGGCAAGTAAATATATGCCACAGTGCATTGCTATTGAGGTTCTCATGTGATTATTAAACCTTGTCTCTTCAACTAGAATATAAGCTCCTTGAGGAAAGTGACTATTTATTGAGCTTATTTATATCTTCCACATTTCCTAGCATAGTAATATATACTTGGTTGTTATTGTTGTATGAATGAATCATTAAATGAGTTAAGTCTAGCTCTACTTGGATGACAGAAATTCATTATAAGACATTTCACAGTCCAGTCCAGGCTTAAAATATATCCTACCACATTGTAATTATGTGGGACACTTTGTTGATATTACATATTAAATGGATTTAGTTCAATCCAGCGTTGGATGTAAAGCCTTTCATTTGCCACGTGAGAATTTTCATTGCCAATACTTTCTTTTAGACATACATCCCAAAATGACAGATCCTGCTGAGGCATTACAATTATAATAATACCAATGTAGAAGTATGTAGTTATCTTATGATTATAAAACACAGTAGATGTATTATCTCCTATGATTACCAAAATAAAACTGTGAAGTACAGAGAATTATCATCCTTCTTATAACTGAAAACAATAAACCTGAAACAATAAGTGACTGACTCAATCTCATATAACAATGCAGCTGGGACTTGAACCCAGATCTTCTAAGACCAAGGTCAATGCTCTTTTTAATTATATCATGTTGCTTCTATGAAGACTTCTAATCAATGACAGAAACCAAGTCCAGTGGTAGAAACCTCATTTTAGATGATGTAAAAGTAGAGAGCTAGCCACAGTGATTGTGATTCTTTAAAAAAAAAAATCAAAATCCTAATACAAATGGGGAAGCTTAGGTTCAAAGCAGACTATGTCTCACACAGAGCATCTTTCAGACTATCTCCATAGGTCACACTGAACATACTGTAGCCAGCAATTATCACATGTATGCTAGCAGTAAAGCTATTGAGAATAGTATGAAAGGAACTAAGAAAAGAAAAAAAAAACTAATGATCAAAATCAAATCTCCAAAGTGGGCTATTAATCTGAGCTTCAATAACCCTAAATTATAGCTGATGAAGTTAATAGGGGGAGATTACACTATTTGTGTATATTCACTTATGTTTTCCTCAAGTATGAAAGTTGTGTAAAGAATTACCTCCTGACCTTTAAAAGAATTACTGTAGTTTACTTATAACAACATCTAGCGAGGCCAAAAGGTGAAGAAAAAAACCCACTGTGAAGCCAACTTTGTCCATCGAAAGCTTGTTTCACCACCCCAGCCTTTTGTCAAGCAAGCTGTTCAAATAACATCTTGATTCACATGTCTGTGTATTTTGATTAAGCTTCAAAGGTAGGAGAAAAGCCTATGCAAGTTTGAAATCTAACCTCCTTCACCTTTCCTTCTCTCTGTCTTCTATTTCCTGATCTTTGTAATCCAGATCTTTTATTAGAAAAAATTCTGTTGCAGGACTGAAAACAGCATGGGATCAGCATTCCATACAGGTTATTTAAAGCAACATCTTTGCGGTCTTTTGAACATTTTGAGAACAATTTAGTTGACCTCAGGGTGTTCTTCTTCAAACATGTTCTATTAAACATACACACTCATGCACATGCATGTACTAGCACCCACCAGGAGGGACAGACTTAAAAAAAAAAAAACCAATAGCCCCAAATTCTTAACAAAGCAATATTACATGTGGCAAGTTAAACATACTCAGAATAATTCAGTTACTGGAAAGTTGAACATTTCTGTGGTCTAATAGTATTCAAGTGAACAATACCAGAGTCAGCAAACATGATGAAGTAATCCCTGGGTAACTATTGTAAGAGGACCAATATCCCAGTCAAAGCAACCAAGTGAACTTTGTATATTTAGAGATTAAATCTCTTGAATTTCCTTTGAAAGACACTGTGAATTACCACTCTCACACATCTACTTAGATGAGTCTAAGGCTCCAAAATACCTAAAACTGCTACCATCAAAGTTATAGTGAGAAGCTCCATTCTGGGAAAGAGTCTGTGTGTGGCATGGCTTGACTTTCTTTCCCACAGTCCTTTGCAACTAAAACACTTGGCTCATTTACCTTGAGCTTTTCTGGGCCCAATCTTATAATAACTAGTAGCCACAACTTGATATACAAATATGGCACAGATATTGTCATCAAAATCAACAGTAATAAGATTATGAAGTATTCCACATTAAGAATTTTTTTTAAAGAAATGACTTGTCAGGGTAGCTAGGTGGAGCAGTGGATAGAGCACTGACCCTGGAGTAAGGAGGACCTGAGTTCAAATTTGCCCTTAGATACATAACACTCACTAACTGTGTGACTCTGGTCAAGTCACTTAACCCCAATTGCCCCACAAAAAAAAAATTTTAAAAAAGAATGACTTCTCTCCACATAAACAGAATTCATAAAAGGTAAGTTTTTACAGACACTCAATCAGACACCTGGACCTTTCCAAACCTCAAAACAACCTCTGTGGAAAGCTCCAAAACAACAACTTACAACAAGAGTGTGAGAACTTGAATTATTTTAAACTAAAATGATTTAAAGCATACCAACACGCTTAGCATAAACATCTTCCAAACCATGCCTGGGCTTTCCCAGGTGATTCATATACATTCATAATATGCTTCACTACAAGATGACTTACCAGAAAAACCCAATACGCTCAGTAGCAATGAAGAGAAAACATCCACTTACCTAGGGAAAGAAAAAAATATATATAAATATTAAGATGATATGATTTAGAAAGACCTCTCAATCTTTCACAGGAGTGATTCAGAATCCTTATGGGATGTCGATTATGGCGATGAATATTAGGAAGTCCTGGAAACAAAAGGAATAATAAAAAAGTTTCTAGGTTCTACTCATCAAGCTTCATTTTAAAGGGGTCAGGGGAAGACATGTACCCCCTCACTTCTTGTTCTGGGCTAAGGGAAAACATAATAGAAACAGTGTTTAAACTGAACATTGGAAACCTAGTTTGGAATCTCACTTCTGACATTTACTATGTGACCATGGACAAGTCACATAACCCCTCTGAGTCTCAGTTTCCTCATCTATAAAATGGAGACAGTAACTAGCTACCTTATAGTATAACTGTAAAGAGAGGACTCTGCAGATAACTTATAGTACTACACTAAAAAAGTAGACAATAAAAAGAAACTATTATTGCTTTATTAACTTGACCAAATACCAATTAGGGTGTTTGGATATTATGAATTCAGAAAATTTGTGAATCACAGTTACTGAAGATAAAAATTGTGCATAGGGTATCCCCAAACCAAAGTTAAACCACAGAATCAGAACCATAGGATTTCTGAGCTTATAGGGCTTCTAGGCCAAGTCATATCCAAACGAGAATCACTTCTACAATACAGCCAACATAGGGTCATCTGGTCTTGCTTGAAAACCTCTAGTAGAGAGGAACTCCCTCCCAAAGCAGACAATTCTTCTTTGGGGCAACTCTTTGTTTCTCATCTATTTCCAAAATCTTCCCCTGTAACTTTCCAATGCTCCAAGTTCTACACTTTGGGACCAAACACAAGTTTCAACCCTCTTGAAAAGACAGAACCTCAAATTCTTAGACAGATCTCCAACCCAATTCAAAATTACTCAACAGCCTTACTTAGGGGGAAACCTGGGCCTTTTCCCAGAAAATAGGCAGCAACAGTAATATATTGGCTCTAAATCTTTGCCTAGTATTAACTAAACTTCATATCTATAAGATATCCTGGAAATCAAAACATCTAATGTAGATTACTTCATTTTATGGATTAGGAAACTGAGACCCAAGAGAGCAAAATGACTTGCTGGAGTCACAGGGTTGGATTTTGAATTCATGCCCTCTGTTTCAAAACCAAGCTTTCTCCCAGTATACCATATTGCCTGAACTGCCCATCAGCATGGGAATGTGCCTAATTCTTTTTGTAGCTCTAGTTCAACCAGACTTACAAATAAATGTCATGATTTGCAAATTGGATCCCACTGGCAGTATGTGATGAATTTTCTAATTTAAGTTGCTGCCTAAGTAGTAAGAAAAAATATCTACATTTGGCTCAGCCATTTCAACTACGTGCAATAGAATACAGTAGAAAATACTAAAACTACCAGACTAAAAACAAAAGACCTAAACTCACTGTAGTTTCTCAAATTTAAATAGTTTTTTTAAATTCTGTTTTATACTTAGAGAAAGGGCAAGAAAGAATTTATTTTTTTTAAATGTGAGACATTGATTTAAAAAAAATGATGTCACAAAGACAATGTTTTTTAAAATTCTGTGTTATACTTAGAGAAAGGGCGAGAAAGAATTTATTTTTTTAAATGTGAGACATTGATTTTAAAAAAATGACAATGGCAATGTCACAAAGAGATAGAAGTAAAAGAAAATCAGAATACTTTGAGGGTGACATTTTCTGTGAGAACTTGGAAGACATTGTATTCACCTTCTCTATGGAGCTTTATCTGTCAATGGTACAACTGAAGGACAATGGTACAACTGAAGGGGCTGGAATCAGAGAGTCCTGGTTCAAATCCTGGCTCTGCTATATAAGTATGACCTTGGGCAAGTCACTTAAATTTTGTGGGTTTCAGTTGCTCATATATAAAATGGAGGAGCTGGACTAGATGGTCTCCAATTCCTTTTAGCATTAAAACCATGGTCATACAACTTGAGTCATTTGATCAGTAGGGACTGGACTTAGGGCTTCATTGGTATAGGGAACTCTCAGATAAAGAAAATCTCTATCAATACAAATTGACAACTTATCCACAACTTATAGTTCTAGAAAGTGGCCTGGAGTATTCAAATTTGGACCCAGGACTTACTGGAACCAAAGTCAACTCTATCCACTATACCACACACTGCCTCTAATTTGACCAATATTGAGCATATTTGTGCCAGCATCCAGACTAGATATCATTAGAGTAACATAACAATATAACAAATCACATTTCATGGCTTTAATCTATTGGGGTACATCAACACAGATAATTTCAACATAAGTTAGTATATGCCATAACCAGAGTGCGAGAGGAGTACAGAGGAAGACATCTTGCTGTAGGGATCAAAGAAGACTTCATGGAAGAGATGGAATTTGAACTGGATCAAGAAGCATAAGCATGATGAAATCAAAGAGCACTACAGGTAGAGGAGATGACATCAGTAAAGGCAAGTACACTGGAACAATAAAGGTATGCTGAGAGAATGGGAAAAAGTACAATTTCATTACAAAACTGGGTATGAGAAAGATAAGTGAGAGATAGGGCTGGAAAGGTAGCTTGGAACCAGATTATGGAGGGCCTCCCATGCCAGGCTGAGGTCTTTTCCTTTTGGAATTTCCATACACTTTTTATCTGTACCCTTTGACACAATGTACATCCATTTCCCATCTTTATGTTTTTTGCACTGACCATCCCTGTTGCTAGAATCCATTGCCTGCTAATATCTACCTCATGGAATCCCTTTCCATCTTCAAGAAGTATCTCAAGCTTCAACTTCTACAGGAAACTTTTCCATATTTTCCTCAATGGCTAATGGGTCTCCTCACTAAGTATCTTGTTTTCAACTGCCTTGTATTTGTTTCTATTTCTTGTCTTTATACTTATTTTGCATATACTAACATATTATTTGTCTCCACTGATAGGCTGTAAGCTCTTTGAGAGTAGAGATTGCTTAATTATCCATATTTAAATGCCCAAACCCTGTCAAAGTGTCTAGCACACATAAGGAGCTTAATAAGTGCTAGTTGACTGATTGATTATATATGTACATATTACTGTACTGTTCTATAACTTTTTTTTTGAATGAAGAAAAGAATGGAGGGAGGGAGGGAGGAAACAAGCATTTATTAAGTGTCTACTACATGAAGGCACTGTGCTAAGTACTTTACAATTATCTCATTTGATCCTAGGTGGTAGATATTATTATTTTCCCCATTTTACAGTTCAGGAAACTGGCAGACATAATTTAAGTGAGTTGTCCAGGGTTACACACCTAGTAAATATCTGAGGCTATATTTAAACTTCAGTCTTCCAGACTCTGAACCCAGCTTTTTTTCCACTCTGCCACCTAGATGTCTCCAAGAATATTAATCTTATTTTCCCTCACAAGAGTCTAAGCTCTTGGAGGGCAGTTAATGTCTATTTCCTCTGTGTTTACTAGCAACTATCAACCAATACATGATCAGTAAATATTTGTTCACCTGAATTTATTGGTGAGGACAAGTTAACTCAAGCCTAATAGAATAAGACTTGGAGTTGTCAGGTTAATTTAATTTGTAAACAAAGAGCATTGGTTCATGGGAAATCTTGAACTGGAGTTGTCTAATATTCTTCAGCAACAGTATTTTTATAAATTTTTTTTATAAATTCACCTAAATTAATTCACTTAATAAATGGACTTCCTATGTGCAAGGAACTGTGCTAAGTAGCACTGGGAATATACAAAAACAAGAAAAAAAAAAACCTTTCCCTGACCTCAAAGTGCTGACATTTTTAGGTAGAAGGAAGGGGGAGGGGAGAACTTGAACCAATTTACCTATGTTGTGATGGTACCTTAATGATGATGTTGTTTGGGTATTTTGTGGGCATAATTTTACTATGTTTATATTTAGTTTTTGTTCTTGCCTATACTCTAAACTACTTGAGAACAGGGAGAGCCTTTTTCTATCTTTTGCCCCCTTTTTATTCCAACCTTTCAGTACACAGTACAGTGCTTGGTACATTGCTGGTGTTCAATAAATTGATTAATTCAAATGCCTCTCCAATTTTAGTGAATTAGATTTTGCAACAAGAAATGCAATTTCAAATATTCAAAGATACAGAGAAGAGTGTGTAGAAATTATGGACAGTTCTCTGTGGCACTCTCATAACAACGTTAATTTTTTATGTAAAAAAATCTTTTTAGAGTGAATACAAAGTATAGCCTATTTTTTCTGCTATTTAAAAGACACAGTTAAATCAAATCTAAGAAGCTCAAAAAAAAAATAAGGAAAGTTAAATCAAAATAATTTTGTTTGTCTAGCCAGGGGTAGGGAACCTGCAGCCTAGAGGCCCCATGTGGCCTTATAGGTCCTCAAATGTGGCACTGTGACTGAATACAGACTTCACAGAACAAATTCTCAAAATCTCCTTAATAAAAGGATTTGTTCTGTAAATTCAGTCACTGGGCCGCACTCGAGGACCTAGAGAGCCACATGGGGTCTTGAGGCCACAGGTTTCCCACCCTTAGTACCCGTAGGGATCATGTATTGAAAAAACTTCTACCAATGAAGATCCACAATTTTTCTGTGGCTTAAAGTCTTCAAGAGTTCAGAGGTGATACTTGAACCTATGTTTTCTTGATTCAGAGGTCAGCTCTTTATTTGCTATACCACACTACCTTTTTACTGTAGTTTATATTTGATAAATACAATTTCTCAGTTATTTCCCAAGTCAGGTGAGGAAACAAAGCACAGTTCTAAGGAACATCTGGTTGTTTGTTTGTTTGGTTTTTTTAGGTCAATGAAACCTGAACGGCCCTATGTCTGACACAGTGAACCAAGCAAGAATCTAGTTTCAAGTTACATCTGTAAAATATGATGTCATATTTGTTATTCTGGGCTTCATATTCTAAAATATGATAAATAAAAAGGGCAATCTATTTTTTAAGCCAGTCAGTTTAAAATGATGGCTCTTTCATCTATTAGACAAGTCTCTTCCCCTACTTCATTACAGAAGGAAGAAATAAAAATGAATTCTGCTGTCTTCTCAAGCTTCAGCCTAATTGGCATTTCCCCTAGCAAGGCTTTTAACATGGTCAGGATACCAATCTTGTCCATCCTCAGTCAGCTCCTTTTCCATGGGGAGTCCTTAGTCATTAAGCCAACAGATCAATAGTAGCACATTGTAGGAGATGTCTTGTGCTTGCATTCACTGTTCTGAGGGAGGCAGCTGCTTTTGTTGTCCACCTTGTATCCCAGAGCATGAAAAAGACATAGCTAGGCGTGACAAAGAATTTGGTCACATGCTATTTCTGGTATAGAATACTTTCTGAGGCTAAATCAATAAAAACATATTACAATACCTTATGTGTATTTCAAAGGCAGTCTGGCTAGGAATGCCAGAATCCAGAGAGCCCTGGGTTTGAATCCTGACTCTGACACTGAATAGCTAAAGGATCATGGACAAGTGATTTAATATCTCAACCTTAATCACCTCATCTATAAAATGAGAATAATAATGCTTGTAGTATTATAATACCTATAATATATGAAGTCTCCTTCATACTTCTGGTTATTATGTCTATAGGCTGTACAATAATATGATAATAAAGGCACAAATTTGATAAAGTAAAGTGCTTTGCAAATTTTAAAGCACAATATATAAATGTGTCAGAGGCAGTGTGGCATAATGAATAGAGAACTGGCTTTGGAGTCAGAAAGATTTGGGTTCTAACATGTATTGACTAGGTGATCATCAGCAAGCCACATAATGTCTCAATGACCAAAGCAACTCTTTAAGATTTTAAGTTGACTTCAGGGGTGGAGCCAAGATGGTGAAGTAGAAAAAGCACTCAGCTGAGTTCTCCCAACATTCCCCTTCAAGCAACTTTAAAATAATGACTCAAATTGAATTCTGGAGTGGCACCGTCAACAAACGGTCAGAGTGAGACATTCTTCCAGTCCCAGACAATACAGGAGGTTAGAAAAAGAGATCTGTGACAGGAGAGGAAGCTGAAAGCCCACATAGATGAAACACCAATGGTGGGATTAGATGGCGGCAAAAGAAGCAGCAACAGCTTTGGGAATTCTCAAGTCAGAGATGGTAAAGGGATCTGGCAACTGGTCAGAAAGAGACTTCAAAGGACTCCTGTGTGAGCACTGGACACAAGACCAGATGCTGTTTGGTAACTCCATTGCCTATACCAACCTCTGAGTCATAGTTCAAGGGTGAAGAAGAACATTTTTGGTCAAGAGGGACTGGAAGCTCTGAGGGACAGTATCACTTTCAGCCCCAAGGAAACAAGAGCCCTGATGAGCTGTATCAATTACAATCCCAAGAGATCAGAGCCCTTCCTGGATAAGGATCAGGGTGCAAACCAGGGGAACAGTGTCCACACCTCTCCCCAGATCACACCACCTTGGAAGCACTAAAAACTTCCAACCCCCCAGAACAAGTTCTGAAAACAGCATTATGAAAAAACTTGAAGCTCCAGACACCACCTCACCTTCCCTGTGCCAAGAACAGAGCTCAAAGTTCCAAATCAAGAAAGAGGGTGGGAGAATGAGTAAACAATAAAAAAAGAACCTGACCAAGCTACTATGGTGACAGGGAAGATCAAGACCCAAATTCAGAAGAAGATAATGAAGTCAAAATAACTAGAAGCAAAGGCTCAAAAAAAAAGATGTAAATTGGACACAAACCCAACAGGATTCCTGGAAAAGTTAAAAATGAGTTTCCAAATCAAATAAGAGTGGTAGACAAAAAATTAGGTAAAGAAAAAAAAGTAATAGAAGCAAATTTTTAAAAAGCAATTAATAGCTCAGTAAAAGAGACACAAAAATGCTGAAGAAAATAACACCTTAAAATAGAATTGGCCTAATGGAAAAAGACATATAAAAATCACTGATCTCCTTAAAAAGAGAATTGGTTAAATGGAAAAAGAAGCACAAAAAGTCCCTAAAGAAAACAATTCCCTAAAAATTAGAATTGGGTAAGTGGAAGCTAATGACTCCCTGAGACATTGAGAACAATAAAACAAAGTAAAAAGAATGAAAAAAACAAACCAGAAGAAATGTCCCATAAGAAGGACAATTGACCAAGGAGAGATAATTTAAGAATTATTGGACTACCTGAAAGCTATGATTGAAGAAAGAGCCTAGACATCATATACTAAGAAATTGTCAAGGAAAAGTGCCCTGATATCCCTAAACCAAAGGGTAAAATAGAAATTGAAAAAATGTACCAATCACTACCTGAAAGAGATACCAAACTGAAAACTTCCAGGAATACTATAGCCAAATTCCCAGGTCAAAAGAGAAAGTACTTCAAGTAGCCACAAAGAAACCATTCAGATATTATAAAGCCATGGCCAGGATCACCCAAGATTTAGCAGCTACCATATTAAAGAAGTAGAGGTCTTGGAATATGATATGCCAGAAGGCAAAGGAGCTGGGATTACAATCAAGAACAATCTACACATCAAAACTGACTATAATCCTTCAAGGGAAAAATGGATATTTAATGAAATAGAGGATTTTCAAACATTCCTGAAGAAAAGACCAGAGCAGAATAGAAAATTTGACTTCAAAATACAATACTCAAGAGAAGCATAAAAAGGCAAACATGAAAGAGAAATCATAAGGAACTCAATAAGGTCAAACTGTTTACCTTTCTATATGGGAACACAAGACATGATTTCTAAGAACTTTTACCATTATTAGAGCAGTTAGAAGGATTTTATGAAAAAAGAAGGTGTGGGAATGAGTTGATAGGATGATGTAAAAAAATGGATAGGTGAGAAAGAAAGAAGCCCTGAGAGAAGAGGGAAGGGACAGGAAAAGTGGGAAAAATTATCCCAAATAAAAGAACCACACAAGGAAGAGCTTTTACAATGGAGGGAGAAATGGGGGAGGGAGATATTTGAATTTCATTCACATCTACATTAGTTCAAAGAGAGAAATACACAAACACATACTCAATTGGTAATAGAAATCTATCTTATCCAAAAGTGAAGTAGAAGGAGAAGGGGACAAGATGAAGTGTGGGGGGCAATGATAAAAGGGAGGAAAGATTGAAAAAGACATTGGTCAGAAGCAAACAGACGAGAAGAAAGTCAGGGTAAAAAGAGAGAGAGAAGGATAAACAGAAGAAAACAGGATGGAGGGAAGTGCACAGTTAGTTATCATAACTGTTATTGGGAATGGGATGAACTCACCCATAAAACAGAAGCAGATAGCAGAATGGGTTAGAAACCAGCATCCAACAATATGTTGTTTATAAGGAACATACTTGAAACAAAGAGACAAGGACAGTTAAAATAAAGGGCTGGAGCAGAATCTATTATACTTCAGCAGGAGTAAAAAAGGCATAGGTAGTAATCATGATTTCAGAGCAAAAGCAAACATAGACATAATTCAAAGTGATAAGCAGGGAAATACATCTCGCTGAAAGTAACAATGGGCAATTAAGTAATATCAATGCTAAATATATATGCACCAAATGGCATAACGCCCAAATTCTTAAATGAAAAGTTAAATAAATTACAGAAAGAAATAGACTATACTAGTGAGGTATCTTAACTTTCCCCTTTCAGAGCTAGATAAATCTAACCATAAAATAAAGAAGAACAAGGTCAAGGAGATGAATAGAATCTTAGAAAAGTTAGATATGATAGATCTCTGGAGAAAACTGAAAGGGAATGGAAAGGAGTATACCTTTTCCTCAGCTGTATATGGCATGCTCACAAAAAATTGACCATGTATTATTAGGGCATAAAAACCTCACAAGAAAAAGGAGAAATGCAGAAATATTAAATGCACCCTTTTTAGACCACAATGCAATAGCATTCCATTTAGTAAAGGGTTGTGGAAGCATAGATTAAATGTCAATTGAAAATTAAACAATCTAATCCTAAAGAATGAAGGGGTCAAAGAACACATCATAGAAACAACCAATGATTTTATTAAAGAGAATAACAACAGTGAGACAACATTTCAAAATCTGTGGGATGCAGCCAAAGCAATAGTTAGAGGAAAATTCATATTTCTAAATGTGTACATTAATAAAAGATAAAGAGTAATTCAGTGAATTGGGCATGTAAGTAAATAAACTAGAAAAAGAACAAATTAAAAATCTTCAAATAAACATCAAAATTGAAATCCTGAAAATCAAATGAGAGATTAATAAAACTGAAAGCAAAAAAAATTTGAACTAATAAATAAAACTAAGAACTGATATTATGAAAAAACAATAAAATAAACCATTGATTAATTTGATTTTAAAAAGCAGAAAAAATATTACCAGATTCAAAAAGAAAAAGGGTAACTACACCACCAATGAAGATTAAATTAAAGCAATTATTAGGAGTTATTTTGCCTAATTATATGCTAGTAAAACTGACAACCTAACTGAAATAGATGAATATTTATAAAAAAAAAACTGCCCAGATTTACAGAAGAAGAAATAGAATATTTAAGGAACCTTATCTTAGAAAAAATAATTTAACAAGTCATCAATGATCTCCCTAAGAAAAAATCCCTAGGACCAGATGAATTCAAAGTGAATCCTACCAAACATTTAAAGAAAAATTAATTCTAATACTATATAAACTATTTTTAAAAATAGGGAAAAAAAGAATCCTGCCAAATTACTTTTGTGATGCAAATGTGGTATTACTACCTAAACCAGAAAGAACAAAAACAGAGAAAGAAATAGGCCAATTTCCTTAAGGAATATCAATATGAAAATTTTAAGTAAAATACTAGTAAGAATATTACGCAACAATATATCACAAAGATCATACACTATGATCAGGTGGGATTTGTATCAGGAATGCAAGGATGGCTCAATATTAGGAAAACTATCAGCATAATTAACCATACAAATGAAAAAGAATTAATTAACAAAAAAATTATATGATTATATCAATAGATGCAGAAAAAGCATTTGACCAAATATAATACCCATTCCGATTAAAACACTGGAAAGCATAGGAGTTAATGGAACCTTTCTTAAAATGATATGTATTAGCTATCCAAACCCAAGAGCAAGCATTCTCTGTAACTCAGATAAACCTGAATTCTTCCTACTAAGATCAGGATTGAAATGATAATGTCCATCATTACCACTACTATTCAATACTGTATTAGAAAGTCTAACTATACCAATAAGACAAGAAAAAGAATTTGATGGAAAAAATAGGCAATGAGAAAACAAAACTATCACTCCTTGCATATGATTTGAAGGAATACTTAGAGAACCCTAGAGAATCAATTAAAGAACTAGGTGAAATAATCAACAACTTTAGCAGAGTTGCAGGATATAAAATAAACCCACATAAATCACCAGCATTTCTACATACTACCAACAAAAACCAACAGTAAGAAATTCAATTTAAACAAATGACAGACAACATAAAATACTTGGGTGTATACCTGCCAAGATAAGTCCAGGGATTATATGAATACAATTACAAAATACTTTTCCTACAAAGACAGATCTAAGCAATAGGAGAAGTATTATTTGCTCACAGGCAAGCCAATCCAATATATTAAAAAGGAGAATTCTACTAAAGTTAATTTACTTATTCAGTGCCATATCAATCTAACTACCAAAGAATTATTTTATGGACCTAGGAAAAATAGTAACAAAGTTCATCTGAAAGAACAAAAGGTCAATAATATCAAGGGAATCAATGGAAAAAATGTAAAAGAAAGCAGACTAGCAGTTCCTGATTTCACACTATATTACAAAGTGGTAATCATTAAAACAATCTGGTACTCACTAAGAAATAGAATGGTGGATCAGTGGGATAGATTAGGTACACAACACACAACAGTAAATGACCACAGTAATCTAGTGTTTGATAAACCCAAAGACCCAAGTTTTGGGGGTAAGAACTCATCATTTGGCAAACATTGGGAAAACTAAAAAACAATTTGAAAGAAACTAGGCATAGACCAACATTTCACAATGTATTCCAAGATAAAATCAAAATGGATAAAAGGTAGACATAAAGAATGATATCATAAGTAAATTAGGGGAGCATGGAAAAAATGTACCTGTCCGATCTATGGCTAAGAAAAGAGTTTATGACAAAACAAAAGAGAGAGAACATAATAGGATGTAAAATGGATAATTTTGATAGCTTTTGCACAGATAAAATCAATACAGACAAATTAGAAAGAAAATAGAAAACTGAGGGAAAATTTTATAGCAAGTTTCTCTGGTAAAGGCCTCATTTTTTAAATATGTAGGGAACTGAGTCAAATTTATAGAAATAAATTTAATAAATAGATAAATATAGTTGATAAATGGTCAAAGGATATAAGCAGACAGATTTCAGAACAAGATATCAAAGCTATTAGCAGCCATGTGAAAATGCTCTAAATCACTATTGATTAAAGAAATGCAAATTAAAACAGCTATGAAATGTTACCTCACAACTATCAGATTGGCTAACATGACAGAAAAGGAAAATGGCAAATAAGGGAGGGAAGAAATGTGGAAAAATTTGGACAATAATGCACTTTGTGGAGTTGTGAACTGATCCAACCATTTTTGGAGAGCAAGTTGGAACTATGCCCAAAGAGCTATAAAAATGTGCATACCCTTTGACCCAGCAATAGCAGTACTAGGTCTGTATCCCAAAGAGATCAAAGAAAAGGGAAAAGAACCTATCTCTACAAAAATGTTTACATATTTTTGGTGGCAAGGAATGGGAAATCAAGGAAATGCCCATCAATTGAGGAATGGTTGAACAAGTTGTATTACATGATAGTGATGGAATACCATTGTGCTATAAGAAATGACAACCAGATGTTTTTAGAAAAACCTGGGGATACTCACATGAACTCATACAAAGTGAAGTGAGCAGAACCAGGAGAACACTGTACATAATAGCAGCAATATCGTAAGGATGGTCAGCTATGAAAGACTTAGCTACTCTGATCAAGGCAAAGACGCAAGATAATTCCAAAGGATCAATGATGAAAAATGCTATCCACCTCCAGGGAGAGAACTGATAAACTCTGAATGAAGATTGAAGCACATTTCTTTTACTCTCTTTATTTTTATTGTTTTCTTTTGTTTGTGTTTTCTTTTACAATATGGATAATATGGAAATATGTTTTGCATGACTTTACATGTATAATCCGTATCATATTGCCTGCCTTCTCAAGGATGGGGGTCTAGTGAGAGGGAGGAAGATAATTTGAAATTCAAATTTTTTAAATGGTTATTAAAATTTTTTACATGTAATTGGGAAATATTTAATGAAATAAAAACATTTTTAAGAAATGAAGAAAAAAGAGGGGCAGAGCCAAGATAGTGGAGTAAAAGCAATGAGTTGCTTGAACTCTCCCCCAAAGCCTTCCAAATACCTGTAAAAATGGCTCCAAACAAACTCTAGAGCAGCAGAATCCACAAAAAGATAGTGAAACAAATTTCCAGCCCAAGAGAACAGTAGAAAAGTCTATTGCATCAGGCTGGGAAAGTAGCGCAGCTCAGCGTGGGCCACACAGGCAAAGACCAGGCCTCAGCAAACCTGGAGCAGGCCTCAGGGCACTGAATCAAGGGGAACTGTGGTGGTTTCCAGACTTCTCAGCTCACAAACACCAAAGACAACTTAGGAGGTCAGTAGGAAAGGTCTGTCAGACCATGGTGAGAGAGGAGCTTAGTTAGGCCCCAGTCACGGTGCACTCAGGGTGGTGGCTGCTTCTGGAGCTCTCAGCCCACAGATGGAGGAGGGATCAAGCAGCTAATCAGAGAGGGATTGCAAGGATCTCTTTGCTGGTGCTGAGGCAGGATTCTCTTGCCTTGTCCGTCCTTGGATCTGGGTCACAGTTGGGTGGTAGTCCTTGGGTGAGGAGGAGTACTGGCGTGGTGGAGCTTGTGGTGATGGTGGAGAGGGAGTCCTCCTCACAGTTCCAAGGCAGAAAAGAGTGCTTGTGGTCAATTATAGACCAGGAAAGGAGTAAACACCTTGCCTCTTATCATAGCAACTTGGAAGAACTGAAAATTTACAGGTCCCTAGAAGTATCTCTGAAAACAGTTGCACAAAACCCCCAAAGCTTGGGACAATACATTCTCCACACTGGAAGCAGACTCCTACCTTAACAAAGAGTTTAAAACTCAAACAATTGGCTGGGATCATGAGCAAACAACACAAAAAAAAAAAGTCAGACCATAGAATTTTACTTTGGCAACAAAGAAGATCAAAACATACAACCAGAAGACAACGAAGTCAAAGCTCCCACAAAACTCCAAGAAAAATATGAATCAGTTCCAGGCCATGGAAGAGCTCAAAAAGGATTTTGTAAAGCAAGTAAGAGAAATAGAGGAAAAACTAGGAAGAGAAATGAGAGTGATGCAAGAAAATCATGCAAGGGGGGCAGCTAAGTGGTGCAGTGGATAGAGCACTGGTCCTGAAGTCAGGAGGTCCTGAGTTCAAATCTGGCCTCAGACCAAACACTTGACACTTACTAGCTGTGTAAGCCTGGGCAAGTCATTTAACCCCAATTGCCTAAAAATTAAAAAAAAAGAAAGAAAAAAAAAGAAAATCATGCAAAATAAGTCAAGAGCTTGCTAAAGGAGACCCAAAAAATACTGAAGAAAAAGACACCTTAAAAAATAGCCTAACCCAAATAGCAAAAGAGGTCCAAAAAGCCAATAAGGAGAAGAACGCTTTAAAAGCAGAATTAGTCATATGGAAAAGGAAGTCCAAAAGCTCACTGACGAAAATACTTCCTTAAAAATTAGAATGGAGCAAAAGAAGCCAATGACTATATGAGAAATCAAGACATTGTAAAACAAAACCAAAAGAATGAAAAAAATAGAACACAATGTGAAATATCTCACTGGAAAAACAACTGACCTGGAAAATAGATCCAGGAGAGAGAATTTAAAAATTATTGGACTACCTAATTAAAAAAAGAGCCTAGACATCATCTTTCAAGAAACTATCAAGGAAAACTGCCCTGATATTCTAGAACCAGAGGGTAAAATAGCAATTGAAAGAATCCACCAATCACTTCCTAAAACAGATCCCTAAGGAAAACTCCTAGGAATATTGTAGCCAAATTCCAGAGTTCCCAGGTCAAGAAGAAAATATTGCAAGCAGCCAGAAAGAAACAATTCAAGTATTGTGGAAATGCAATCAAGATAACACAACATTTAGCAGCTTCTACATTAAGGGACCACAGGGGTTGGAATATAATATCCAGAGGACAAAGGAGATAGATTTACAACCAAGAATCACCTACCCAGCAAAACTGAGTATAATGCTTCAGGGGAAAAAATGGATATTCAGTGAAATAGAGGACTTTCAAGCATTCTTGATGAAAAGGCCAGAGCTGAATAGAAAATTTGACTTTCAAATACAAGACTCAAGAGAAGCATGAAAAGGTAAACAGGAAAGAGAAATCATAAGGGACTTATTAAAGTTGAACTGCTTACATTCCTTCATGGAAAGATGATATTTGTAACTCATGAGACCTTTGTCAGTATTAGGGTAGTTGGAAGGAAAAAAATATATGTATAGATAGATAGAGAGAAGATAGATAGGTAGATAGATACATACATAGATAGATAGATAGACAGACAGACAGAGGGTACAGGGCAAGTTAAAGATGAAGGGGTAATATCTAAAAATAAAATTAAGGGGTGAGGATTATACTGGGAGAAGGAGAAAGGGAGAGGTAGAATAGGGGTAAATTATCTCACATAAAACAGACAAGAACAAGTTTTCACAGTGGAGAGGAAGTGGGAGAAAGTGAGAGGGAATGAGTGAATGCTATTCTCATCGGATTGGCTTAAGGAGGGAATAACATGAACACTCAATTGGGTATGGCAATCTATCTTACCCTAAAGGAAAATAGGGGGAAAGGGGATAAGAGAGCAAGGGGATGATAGAGGGGAGGGCAGAAGGAAGGAGGAGGTAATCAGAAGCAAACACTTCTGAGAAGGCACAGAGTTAAAAGAGAGAATAGAATAAATGGGGGTGGGTGAGGATGAAGGGAAATATAGTTTGTTTTTTCACAACATGACTACTATGGAAGTGTTTTGCATGACTACACATGTATAACCTGTATTGGGTTGCTTGCCATTTCAATGAGGGTGGGTGGGGAGGGAGGAAGGGAGAGAATTTGGAACTCAAAGCTTTAAAAACAAATGTTAAAAATTGTTTTTACATGCAACTGGGAAATAAGATATATAGGCAATGGCGTATAGAAATCTATCCTGCCCTACAGGAAAATAGGAGAAGGCATTAAGAGAAGGGGGTGGTGATAGAAGGGAGAGCAGATTAGTGGAAGGGGTATTCAGAATGCATGCCATCCTGGGGTGGGGGAGGGGCAAGATGGGGAAGAATTTGGAGCTCAATCTTGTGGAAATGAATGTTGTAAACTAAAAATGAATGAATCAATTAATTAAAAAAATAAATAGTGAATATTACAGAAAGGAAAAAAATCATGAGAAGTCCTACAAGAATTGATATAAAGTGAAGCAAGCAGAACCAAGAAAACAATATGCACAATGTCTACAATAATGTAAATGGAAAGAATGACAACCAAAAATAAAGAAAAAAGACTAAGCTGCAATGGTAAAAGGAGTTCCCTGTAAAGCTAAAATCAAAGGTATTCATTAAAAAATAAAGTAAATTATAGTTATTATTTTATTACATCATACAGAGTTGACAACATAGATAAATATAGCTAAACTAACACAACTACACAATGTCCAAGAAAAATTAATTTTAAAAATGTCTCCACTGTCACCCTCTTCAAGAAATAAGTTGAGGAAGTCAATGGTGGATCATCTGGCTATCCATTACGAGCAAAGCAATGCCCAGGGGACTTCAGAATCAGTTAATACACAATTTCATCAATCATATGCTTCTTGAGTCACAAAGCGGCTTCAGGCCACAAGATGACATAGCACATACAGGATTTATGATGTAGCAGGAGGATACATGTTATTCACTGATAGAGAAGGAATGTCTGGGACTTTCAGGAGACTTGGAAGCCTTAAGAATTTCCCCATAATTTGAAGCTGCTATAGGATGGGTCCAGACTGGCAAGTTGTATCAGAAACAATGGTATCCAGTAAAATTCATTTCTCACAATTATCTATAGAACTAAAGAAAATATTGAGCTTGATGTTAGATTTCAGATTAGTTGGGAGACATTATAAAATCATACTATATCCCTCTAAGAAAATATTTTTAACTGAACAGGCTGTATTGCTGTAACATTCCAGTGATTTCACTGAAGTGGGCATAACCACCTCTGGGATGGATCACAATCCATCCATTCTCCCTGATTCTATGGACTTTTCTCCACTATGACCCCATGCAGGTACCTTTTCCTCCTCCCCCTCACCTTTTCAATTTCCTTCTTCTGGCATCTATTTGTACTTCCAGGATTTAACACTGTGCCTGGAACATAGTAAGTGATCAATAAATGCTTGGTGATTTGACTTGACTTATCTTGTCCCTATTCTTCCATAGAAGCTCTATAAGAATCTACCCAATGAGCCAAAACCTTCTTCTGGGCCTTTTTAAGTTTCATAAACACTATAATGACATGTAGCCTGTCCTTCTGTTATCTCACATTCTTGTAACATTACTAGCCCACTTCTTTTTCTAATTTTCTAATTCTTGAATGATATTCCTCGTGCAACATCTGGCTCTTAGGATCACTCCTAGAAATTTGTTGTAGCCTTCATGAATTGAGTCATCTGCTTCATTGATTCTTCAGAAATTGTGGCCTCCTAAGTTTCACAACACTACAGCATTAATGGGAGAACACTGGTCTTAAAATCATGGACTTTTGCATCTGAAACAAATATTGAATGAACATAGCCTAATGTTCCATTAACAGATAGTGGAGTGGGATTGAAAGGACATTGGATTGGGAGTCCAGAGACCTGTGTTCTAAGGCTCTGCAAAGCTAAGTGACTTGTTCATAGAGAATCATCAGACTTGACCATCCGAATGCCAGCTACAACTTTGTGCTGGATTACTTAACCAGTGGGGCTTTTATTTCCTCATCTGTAAAATTAGGGTGTTGGAGTAATTGATCTCTAGGGTCCTTTATAGTTCTAAATCTTTATTGATGTCCCAATATCAGTGTATCATTGTTAGAACGGAACATTGTAGGATGCAGTGTTTTGGGGGAGGAGTGCATACCACTGCAGCTGTGATTGTAACTCCTGGTCTCTCCTCTTCTGGGTGAAGACTTGAAATCGGGGGACCTAGGGTTCAAATTCTACCTCAGATGCTTACTAGTTGTGTGATTATGAGTAAGTCACTATAAGTCACTTACTCTCTCATAGCCTCAGTTTCTTCATTTTAAAAATGCAGATAATAATACATTTACAACCTAACTCACAGAAAAATACTTTTCTGTGTAGTGAGAAAGGCACTTTGCAAACCTTAAAATGCCATATAATGTGAACTGTTATTATAATATAATAAATAATAATAATATAATAAATGGCATTCTGGCCCTTCCCATGCCTCTGATGTCCTGACATAGATTCGTTTGGCCAGTTTTTCTCCTGATACATAACGGGTGTTATGAGGCTCAAATGAGTTAATTGATGCAAAGCATTTTGCAAACCTTAAAGCGTTGTATAAATTTCAGTTACTATTATTATTACAATTAGCCTCTAGTCACCAGGCCTCCTATCTGGTGATGATTTCATTCCCTGAGCCTTCTAATACACTTCAGCTAAGCCCAAGAAATGTTTATAGAGTCATAAAGGAGAGTAGCTAGGTGGTGTAGTAGATAAAGTACTGGGCCTGGAGTCAGGAAGACTCATCTTCCTGAGTTCAAATCTGGCCTCAGATACTTACTAACTGTGTGACCCTGGGCAAATTGCTTAACCATATTTGCCTCAGTTTCACATCTGTAAAATGAGCTGGAGAAGGAAATGGCAAACCATTCCAGTATCTCTGTCAAGAAAATTCCAAATGGGGTCACGAAGAGTCAGGAACAACTGAAATGACCCAACAGCAACACATAAGAGAATACTGGTAAATGTTTAACAAATGGGCTTTCAAAAAACAAATGGTTTGCCCACATACTTAAATTTAATCTTCACTATTAACATTTTCTAAGTCTAGATAAAACAATAAATCAATCTCTGATTTATAGATTTTTAAATTTTATTTTTGATGTGTAAATACTTAATCTGATAAATTTTAAGAATCAGCTCTAGAAAAAATGTTTAGAACTTGCCCCAGCATACACTTCTCTGGATGCATAGCACCAAGAGGGTAGGCAGGCAGGCAAGGCAGGCAGAGGGGTAGTGATTTCAGAAGGGCTCATATTATGTGATTTTTAAAGATGAAGGACAGAGACATGGAAGCACAAAAATATCTGGGAAGGTTCTCTCTGTGCCTTGATCTGCCCCTGCTCCATTGCCCACAAGCAACAGAATCCAGTAGGAATGAGAAGGGATGGCCACTAAAGGGTAAGCTCCTCCTTTTTTAATCCCCTTCTAGGTGTTAGTTTTTGCCCACCCCCATACTCCAACTGCTTTGTGTTTATTGAGTATATGTTCGTATTTATGTAAAAAAAAAAACCTAGCAAAGCTAGGATATTTGTTCAATAGAGGGTCCTAGCGGTGGACTTAAATAGCTTGGGTTTAGTTCTGAAAGAGTGTGGCCCTTAACCAGAGAGTCAGGTTCTTTTCACACTCTCTGCCTCATTATGTACCCAACTCAGAGCAGAATTCTGAAAACAATTTCCTAAATGAAGCTTAGGTCTGCCTTAGGTCTAGGGTCTCCCCAAAAGGGATTAACAGCCTTCCTTCTAGAAAGGTACTCAGAGTACAAAATAGACCAAGCATAGGACAGCTATTTATTTTCTTCATCACAAAAAGAAAATTTAAAACACAAATGGCTAGTACATGTACATTGACCAATAATTAAAGCATGAAACAGTGGCCTATTACTCTGATTATACTCTCCGTAGTGGTTAATGCTTACAACCCTAAAGTATGAAACACTTTGTGGGATTGGTAAAAGGGTAATTCACCTTCACCCCTGCTATGCGATGGCTGAACGACAACTCCATTAAGGTTTATATCTTTTGGCATTACTTAGGCTCATTCTCATATTAGTGGTTACCTTTTCCTTTGAGAAGCTTTGTCAAAGCTTCAGGGAACTCCTCATGCAAGGCAACCGGCATTAACTGAGGAATCTCTGAACTCCCCCAAAAAGCCACCAGGCTCAAAAACTCCGCTTCTCAGAATTATTATTAAATCAATACATTTAATTGCTATTTGAATTATTAATTTTTAAAAATGTGGACCAATATTACATCTGGACAATTGTGGTAACAGTTTTGTTAGTGATAACTCTTCAGTACCAGTATAGTTTATTTGCTGAATTCTCAAGGATATTTTGAGGGAATTTGTAGTCTGTTAGGTTATGAAAGTGAGCTTCTGATGTATAATTCCAGCTACCAGGTCACACCTTGCTAGGTTTGGAGGAGATACTAATTTATTTTTCCATGTAGGTGATCTTTTGCACATCTTCTATTATTTCCTGGCATAATCTGCGTTCATAAATCTGGGATCCTTAAGGATAACCCTTCCATACTATCTGTTGCAATTACCTAATCCTGAATTAATTATCATAAACCCCTCTGTTTCCATAAATAAATCCTCATGATCATTTGTTTGATTCTTCTTTGCTGACATATTATTGGGTGAGTTCATATGGATGCAATTCATGGAGAAGTTTATTATAATTAGTGGCCTTCACAGATGCTTAGACTCACTGAAACAGGAAGAGGGACAAATATAGTATATCCTCCTGCCAGGCTTCTTGTGAACCCTGATTCTATACCTGGAATGAAATCTGTAACGACAGGTTAGCGCACTTAGTATAGACTGCATTTCTAATTGAGCAAGCTGCATCTCTATCCTAAGCTTGTGGAAGCATATTTAAGAGAGTACTTGATAAAAAAAAATTGAAAATGAAGTCCTGGAATATAATCAATCTATCAAGATTGAAGATTACAGACTGAAAACTCTTTAGGCAGAGGGTGATGGCTTATTCATCTTTGTTTTTCCTGTACTACTTGGCATAAAGCTTTCTACTGAATACATGCTCAGTAAGTATTTGTTCAAATCTGCTCTTTAAAAGTAAATCCAACCAGATGGATTTAGTCCTGAAAGACTAAACGTGTACATCAGTAATGCATATCAAATCAAGTTAAGTCAATGAGCATGTATTAAGTACCTACTATGTGTCAGGCAGCTAGGTGGCACAGGAGATAGAGGGCCAGGCCTGGAGTCAGGAAGATTCATCTTCATGGGTTCAAATCTGACCTCCAGATACATTAGCCATGTGACCTTGGGCAAGTCACTAAACCCTGTTTCCTTCGGTTTTCTCATTTGTAAAATGAGCTGGAGAAGGAAATGGCAGATTGTTCGAGTATCTTTGCCAAGAAAACCCCAAATGGGGTCACAAAGAGTTGGACATGATTAAAAACCAACTCAACATCATCATCACACACTCTGCTAAGTGTTAGATTTATAAAGAAAGTCAAAAGAGAAGGAGCTAACAGTCTAATGGGGAGACAACATGAAAACAACTATGTATAAAAAAGATATAGGATAAACAAGGATGGATTGGAAATAATCTCTCCGTCTCTTTTTCTCATTTGCTCCCCTCCATTCAAGTGAGGAATCAAGGACTTCTGAAAGCTTCCAGGTGAGGAGAGAGAACTAGCACCAATGACATACACTGCCCACCCCAGCTTTGCCGACACAAAGCTATGAGCTCGGGGCCCTACCGTTTCTTCTTTCCCTCTTGTATTTATTCTGGACTTTGAGTTCAATGAAGAGTAAAGCCCCAAACAACACACTTGACCCAGTGAAGCAGTAAATCAAAAGTAGCCAAGGAGTGAGCTTGGTGGGGGTGAACGCTTTGTTGCAATTGCTTTAAGTTCCCAGGACCTGAGATATTGTTGCTGTCTTTCGTTTTTGAAGAGAACCAAAATGACATCACTATGCTAGAGTCAAGTTTTAGTGTGTTCGACTGTGGCTGATCAGACGAATACGACCTCGGAATGTTCTACCACAGGTTGGGCGCAAATACTCCGTGTGAACATTTGGGGTGGATTCTCTAAACTTGTGCAGCTCGCATTTCTTTTGAGCTATTTCAATTCTGCTTTGCTCATAGAGCATAGCGCCTTCTTTGACGTGGGCATGCCACGGTGAGTGGTCCTGTGCCAGTGTCTCCCATGTCACACAATCAATTCCAAAGTTCTTAAGAGAGACTTTAAGAGTGTCCTTGTATCACTTCTTCTGACCACCATGTGAGTGCTTGCCCTGTGTGATTTCTCCATAAAACAGTCTTTTTTTTTAGTTTTGCATTCAAACAACATGGCAAGCCCATCAGAGTTGCATTTTCTAAAGCAGAGTTTGAATGCTTGGCAATTTAATTTGAGAAAGGACCTCAGTGTCCGGTATTTTATCTTGCTACGTGATCTTCAGAATCTTCCTAAGACAATTCAAATGGAAGCAATTCAGTTTCCTGACATAGTGCTGGTATACTGACCAGGTTTCACAGGCATACAACAACGAGGTCAACACAACGGCTCTGCAGACCCTCAATTTGGTAGTCAATCTAATACCTGTTCTCTCCCATACTTTCCTTCTGAGCCTCCCACACACTGAGCTAGCTCTGACAATGCATGTGTCAACCTCATTATCAATGTGTACATCCCTGGAAAGTACACTCCCAAGGTAAGTGAACTTATCCACAGCATTCAAAATTTCTCCATTTGCTGTAACCAATGGTTCCACATATGGATGGTGTGGTGGTGGCTGATGGAGTGCCTGTGTTTTCTGGGTGTTAATTGTCAGGCCAAAATTAGCATAAGAAGCAGAGAATTGATCCATACTTTGTCGCATCTCAGCTTCAAAGGCTGAGTTGAGTACACAATCATCTGCAAATAGAATATCATGTACCAACACTCCTGCCACTTTGGTCTTGGCTTGTGATACAGAGGAGATACATCATATACCCAAGATATAGAAGAGAATGTGTCCCTAGGTATTAGGGGAGGAAATGCTTGTACTTCTGGTTTTGCTACACTCTCAGTGAACACCCCTTTTAAAAAGTTAATTGACGGTAAATGGTTAAGTGATATTAGACATACTAATTGTAACTAGTGTTTATATTGGAACCAATACACCAGAATGGGGCTTGAACTGACAGCATTAGAGAAAAGCCCTGGAAACAAGAAACTCTAGAATGTGGTGATAATGGTGGTGATGGAATATAACCAGCTTCACATTGGGAACCAGACTCATCATTTTGAATGTGAGTTTGGATAAATATAAAAAAGTTACATATGTGTGCATATACATATATATGTATGTATGTATGTATGTAAAAATAACAGTACTAAACTAGGAATCAGAAAACCTATATTCTAATCCTGGGATAATAATACTTTTTTGTTTGGTTAAAATTACTCAAAATACTTGACACATATTAGGTATTTAAATAAGTGCTTCTTGATTGATTGATTTATTACTTTAACTCCCAGGGTTGATGTAAACATAAAAAAAAAACTTTTTGAAATCCAGATCTCCTGACAACCAGTCTAGTATTCATTCCACTCTACCACATGGCTTCTTATAACAGTTAAATCTCTAAATCATGGTCCACCTACAGATATACAGTTTTACAAATGGCTACGTTTGAGAATTTGACTCAAGATGAATAAGAGTGGAATACTCATTGACTGCCTTGAACTAGAAGATGTATTGTATTACTGCAACTCTGAAGCCACCATCCACAGAGTGAGTTTTCATTGTGATCATCCTCTCTTGGCCAAGCACAAGCTCTCTATTTATAAATGACAAATAGAACGATCATTTTGCCATCACACATTCTCTTCAAAACCCAATATGCCCAGGATTGGGAAGTAGCGCTGTTATGTTTTACATTGTTATTTATGAACTATTCATACTGTTTTCAATATTAGCAATCTCTTCTAAGGGCTACTCTTTGAAATGAGGACAGAGACATTTTCTCTTCCATAATAAGTAAATCATCTAAAATAAAAGACAGACTAAAATTATCATTTAACATACATAGCTTAGTGCTGAGTGAAATTGTTTTGCCCCTCCCATTATGTCCTTCTTCATGTAATCTCTCACTTTAAACCATTTTCCCCCTAAAAGTTCTGCACAAGGTATAGCTTCATTGAAGACTCAATCACCGCCTGAATTACCATGAACTGTTATTTAGCTTCTAGCTCTACTATTTTTCACCAGTGACTCAATTTAACCAGCCATGAATTTTCCCACTTAAATGGCCCCAAATGTTGATTCTTTGAATAGTTGAAGCACCGGCCCCTTAGGAGAGGTGTGTGTGTATAGGTGTATACACCCACCCCTTTTTGTTAGATTTAATTTAAAAAAGAAAAAGGTTTAAAGCTTAAAAGAATGCTCAGGGTTTAATCCCAATTTGATTCACTTTTCAGCATTTGTTAGGAAGCTGACAATGTCAAAGCCCTCCCAAATCTATGACACAGCAGGAAAGCTGGCCAAGTTATTTGCCAGGCAGCAAAAACTGCTTTGATAATCTTGTCTTCTAGTCACAAAAAAAGCATGGTGTGTGTATATATGTTCAATATACCACATGTTATATAAAAACATGTATATATATATATATATATATATATATATATATATTTAAAGATAAGAAACACTTAGTCAAGGGAATTTGTAGATTCCTGTACCTTTCCTTTTCATACCTGGTAGGGACCTTAGAGATCACACAGTCTAATCTCCTTTCTTTAATTCAATTCAACAAACATTTGTTAAGTGCTTACTACACATGAAACACTGTATACTATGATCTGGGAATAGTAAGGGGTACAAAAATGAAAAATAGCATTGTTCCTGCCCTGAAGGAGCTCACATCCTAATAGTGAGAGGTCACAAAGTATAGTGGATAGAACGATGGACTTAAGAATCAAGAAACTTGGATTTGAATTCTGCCTTTTACATTTACAAACTGTGACATTGGATTGGCAAATGAACCTCTCAAAGCCTCAATCCTTTTATCTGTAAAGTGAACACAAAGATACCTGTAATATTTGAGAAAAGCATGATATAAATATAAAGTGCTATATAAGTATCAGCTATGATTAGTATTATAATAGTATAGTATAATAACATAATGATTAGTACTACAATATAATAATGGTATATAATGATAAAATAATAATAATAATAATATAATGATTAGTATTTTAATAGAGAAGCTCTCAAAAACTGAGTACTGGAGAAATAAACTGGCTTGGCCAGGAAAGCTATCTTTCTGGGATTTCCAGTTCCATTCTCTACCCATTACACCACTCATTGTCCCTCTTATTTAGCCCCATAGGACAAATATGGTCTATAGATGATCACATTATGTCAAGGGGCCTCCATCTTTTCCATGATGATTTGCAAGAAAAGAAAAGGCTTCAGCTTCTTAGAATCACCTGTCCCACTGTTAAACAACTTGTTCTGTTGCAAAGTTCTTCCTGTTGTGTAAGTGAAATGTGACCTTTGGAGCTGGCTTTACTCATAAACAGAACATGAATCTATGGCTAAGGCATTAGTGTGCCCTGCTAATGGAACACTGATCAGAATGAGTCAGTAGTCTAGTGGTCCATTCATTATAAAAATAGCAGCATACTAAGAAGTTAAGTCACTAATGTTCACCCCACCATCTACATGGCGTAGCTACAGCTTCACCTGTATCACACCCTCTAGCCATATCCTCTAATCAATCAACAAGTAGTTATTAAGAGCTTAAGATGTGCCAGGAACTGTGATAAGTGGGGGGACATGCAAAGAAAGACAAAACCTCTCCTTTTCTTCAAGGAGCTTATATTCTAATTCCCCTCTAATGAGGATTTATGAGGGTTGGGGGCATGATAAGGATAGCACAAGTTGAGATTACATGGAGGGTTGTGATCTATCCTATTAGGGAGATGAAATGCCAAAGCATCCAAGTATCTTATTTAAGAATACAAAAAAATCCATTTTAGTCAGATTATCATCAAAAATGAGTTATAAAAAATAAATTAAGAGTGTAAAGAGTTAAATCTTAGGCCATCTGAGAAATTCTAATTCAAAATAGTTCATTCCCCACTGATTCTAATGGCGATTTCATATAAAGTTTCCCACTGCCCCTTAACAATATCTGTATAGGTCACAGTTCTATAATAGGTGGATTAATACATCTATACCCCCCACCAGAATCTAGAAGTCACCATCCACCTTTAGTAGCTTGTTTTATGAGGAAGAGGTAAATTACAGGCATATTTTAGTATGGTGGTAATGGTACACCCATGGCAATGACCTTTAAAGGGCAACAGTAAGTTAGATGACAGCATGACTTAAAAGTGAAGGATATAACTACAAAAGGTCATTGGCAACTACAACAATATTTTCTATTTCGGCACATGATCTGGTGCCTTTTGACACATCTCTCTCCTTCTTCATGATTATATGGCTGCACAGCTTCCTGAAGGAGCAGAGAGGCAGGTGTAATTTGTCTCTTTTGTAATGATCTTAGCATGTTTGGGCTCACATGTGCCTCCTGAGCTCTGTCAGAGGTACTTTCCATTTCTAACACTGGACAGCCTGAAGAGGGCCTTCTGCAGGCTCCCAGTCATTTGGGGATGCTACATACATGATACTGGGATGCCTGTCCATATAGCAGAGTAGAAGTGTTTGAATTTTGGCCGAATTTCTCGGGGTGATTCTCTTCAGTAAATTCAATTTTCTGGTATCTTTCCCTCTTGTCCTTGCTTTTCCAACAATGGATTCCAGAGGCACCTGCTTTGTTCTCTATGCAAATGGTCTAAGTACTGTCTGGTAGACCCTCATTTGTGTTTTCTCTTTCACCTGCATGACTTCCAATGCCACTGTCTCTGCTCATTGTTCTGGGTTGTTCACTCATGACCATCGCTTGTCCAATCTTCTCTCTGTGGTGATTGCTGATACTTCTAAATCTTGCCTTTTGTGAGATGATGTCTCTTTAGCACTGCTGAATTGCAGTCAGCTGAAGCACATCCAGGACTAGGTGAAAACTCAATGTTTGTCCAGAAAGGCTAAGTCAAACTGAAATGCTAAAAATCAGCAAGCCTGTTGGTTTTGCTTGTTTGTCTTTTTTTCTTTGACAGGTAGACAGAGAAGGAGGTCATTTTTCTTACTAAGGGAAGTTTGGAAATTGGTTTTTCTATCTGGCATCATCCCCAGGATTTGATAACAGAACACATCAGAATCACAATGGGTTACTGTTTTGACAGTCACCTTATTTAGCAGGCAAACTCTTCTTTCTGAATGAAATCCTACATAGGTGCCTATGGTGAACACTAGGGCAGGGAGAGACAATTCAATTTGCAGGTGTCCCCAATCCTTTGTTGCCATTTTTACATGTGTGAGTTTAAGGTAAAACTAATATAGTACAATTTTCCCCCAACCTCCAAGTGCTTTCTTTGCCTTCATAATGTTTTATTTTCAGCTCAAGAAGCAGAGAAGACTGATTTTTATTTTCCCTAAAAGGACTAAGTTAAAACAATCTGTTATGGTGCTGACATCCCCCCAAACTTCTCATACTGTCCTTGTAATGGTTATTTTTCTCCACTACCCATCTATTCCTTTTTAGCTGGGAAAAGGCAAATACAAAATAGCAGTCAAATCAAGTTCAGTGATTTGAGTATTATTTTTCTGAAATTAAACCCAGTTTTTCAAGTTACCCAACACTAAATGGTTATCCCTTCCACATAACAACTTTCCCCATCCTGGTTTCAATATATCACAGGTCGGCATAAGAAATTAAATGGTAATTTTGAGGAGTTTTATGGAAGCTGCAGACAACACACCAAGGCCAGCACATGACACAGAAAAACATTTTTAGAAACTCAGAAATGAATAAAATGTATGTATAGTATTGTATAATATAAACATTTTATTTTAATGCCATAATAATTCCTGACTTCTTCTCTGGTACCAAGGGAGGGCTGAAAAATTTTACATGGATTTTCTAGATCATGGGGTTGCAGCACTCCTTACCCCACAATGTGGAAGGGATGACTGTAAAGAGAAACAGCATGGATAGATCACTGGATTTGGAGTCAAGAAAAGTTAGGTTCAAATCCCACCACTAACACTTAATAGCTTTGAGGCCATAAGAAAGTCATGCAACTTAACTGGGTCTCAGTTTCCTCAAAATGCAGAGGCTGGATTTGATGGCTTTTAAGATCTTTTTCATCTCTAAATCTATGATCCTATGAGGGGATTAGAACAGCAAGTGGTAGTGGGAGCTGGATGAACCTCATTGACTCTATCTTGTGACTAAATTCTGGAGCTAGCTCAGTTTCCTTTCTATTCAGTTAGGGGGTCTAGTCCAATTTCTGTCTTGTCAGAAAATTGTATTTAATTGTGACATTGAGAGAAAACTTTACTGCATTGTTTGAACCCAGCCCTGAATGGCCGAGAAGTTGAACCATCTCTACCTGCTGCTTAGAGACCCTTAACCAAGGACCTAGGTTATGCTGACCAGAAATCTGGTCAGGTTCAAAGATTTATGCAAGGAGTTTTCTAACAATTATACTTTTGAAGCAACCCATATGTCTTATCTGAAAACTGGCCCTGTATTGGTTAATCAGTTATTATTTCCACATTCCTTTGATTGAATGCACTTGGAGACAGTAGTACACCTCTTTTTCTGATTTCAGAGAATTTCGCCCATTCACTCTTCTGCTCCCAACTTGGAAAGTCCCTAATCTTTTCTCCAATTAGAAATCAGATGACCTAATTTTGCATTCTGATTATTTTCTTTTAACTAATTGGTCTTAATTGATTAATTGTTTTTAATGCATAAAAATCTATCTCCCCTTGTTTTCTGGGTCCAGTGCAAAGCTGAATGGGATCTGGTCCTGATTTGTTGGGCAACTGGCATGCATTGCTTAATAAATAGATATGCATGGAAACTCAAACCTTTGTTTCCTCAGTCATTTCATCTTTTACTCACTCCACCTATGAATAGATACTTTATTATTTCAAAATAGCTTTGATTTCATTCTCAAGGATAAAAATCCCCCCCATGCTCTAAAAATTTGCTGTGGCAAAAAATACTGAATAATAAAAAAAATTAAAAAGCAACATCACTAGATGAAACAAATTTCTTTTTTTTATTTAAAAATAAATTTGTATTGATATCTTTTGTTTTTATATTGCTAAATTCCTCCCATTACTCTTCCCCACCTCAAACTTCCAGTGGGCCATTCCATACACAAAGAATATTTTTAATTTAAAAAAAATGAGAGAAATATGGGAAGAGGGGGGAAATCAGCAAAACTCTTAAATAAATCAAAAAGTCTGAAAACACATATACAATGTTCTCTACCTGTGATCCTCCCAATTCTATGAAAAAAAATGAAAACAGGTTTCTTTTCATATTGCTTCTCTGAAGGCAAAGCTTGTTCTTTGTAATAATCAACATTTGTTTTTGATGATTTTCTGATGCTTGTCCTTTCCATTTAAATTGTTGTGGTCATTGTATATATTATTTCCTTGGCCCTGCACACTTTGCTCTGCATTAATTCATGCAATCCTTTCCATGCTTCCCTGTATTCATCATATTTTTTCATTTCATACAGTACAATAATACATATCACAATACATGCACGTAGCACAACTTACACAGCTAATCCCCAATCAATGGGCACCTACTTTGAAGATGAACCTATTTCCAAGTAATGGACCTCTTAGCTGGCCTAGTTCCGAGACAACAAACAAAAGATTTTTTGTGAAGTCTTTGAAGACTTTCAAGCTTAGTAAAATCTGGAGGTGTAGCCTTTGAGGACAAATAAGACAATTTCCACATTTTCTTTATCTCCTCAACCAGGGGTGGGGAACCTGCCAAGGCCCCTTGTGGCTTTCTAGGTCTTTGGGTACGGCCTTCTAACTGAGTCCAAGTTTTACAGAACAAATCCTTTTATTAAGGGGATTTGTTCTGTTAAGTGTGAATTCAGTCAAAGGGCCAAGTTGAGGACCTAGAGAGCCACATGTCCTCCACCTCTGTATCAAAGGGGATTTAAATTTTCAAATTTTCCAAAGTTTCCAAAAACCAAAAAAAACTGCTAACTCCTCTCAGTTTTTTTTTTATCATTATATTACCAGCAAAGTGGGATAAGAATTGTTTCTTCATCTCTCTCTCTCTCTCTGTCTCTCTCTTTCTCTGTCTCTCTCTGCCTCTGTCTCTGTCTCTCTGTCTGTCTCTCTGTCTCTGTCTCCCTCTGCTTCTCTGTCTCTGTCTCTGTCTCTCTCTCTCTTAGGATGGATGTTGATGTGATAAACCGAGTGTCTTTGGAAATGTGCTTTGAGTTGAGTCCTCGGGAAGAAAAGTGTAAATGTGGTATGATGATGAGTTCTGGAAATACTGTATCATGCCATTTCTCTCCCTCTTAATGCCAACCCTCACAGAAATGAAAGATGGGAAGGGAAGAAGCTGTCTGGAACCATGCTAAAAACACTGGGCAAAGTAAGGATTTTATGCCTCTTTTCAATCAAAATTGCCAAGAAGGCCACTGTGCTTATTGAACTGGATACTGCCAGGCCATATATCATGACATTATTATCTGGTTTTGATATGCAGTGTCTCATAAAACCAAAGATACAAACATCCTTCTCATTGCCAAAGGCTTTTGCATAATAAAGATAAATACATAGTAAAACTGCTGTTCAAAGAAGAATGTTCTTATCACAAAGAACAGTCTGGCAGTGTGGTTTCCTTGCTCTCCCATACAACAAGCATCTTTGTATCATTTTGCAAGTTAAATGTGACTTTATTGATTTTCACCATTTTTTTTTTGCCTGGAAATACTAGTTATCAAAGGAAGAAATGCATTTGTCAATGGGATTCCATAGCCAAAATATTAATCTGGAGATTGCTCCTTTTGAAATTGTGATCTGTGCCATTGAGAATGTGCTGATCAGAAGGAGGAAGACCAAAACCTGGGGTTCAGGCTCATGTCCTGCTGGGTTGAGGCTGAACATGGGAAAAGATGATGATTATTCCTCATGTGACAATTTTTTAAGGAAAAATAATATAATATATATGTAATGATCCAAAGCAGGTGTGCTTAGGGTCTGGGTTTCAGGCAGAATCTGGATGGGAAAGGGAAAGAGTTTAAATGGAGAATAAACAAGGTTGCAATTATACCAAGGATGTATGATGATAAAGCAGGAAGAGCGCTAGATTAGGAGCCAGGCAATTTGAATTTCAATCCAAGTTCTGCAACTAACATAGTAGCCCTGTGATAAGAAGTAGGATAGTTCTTTCCCTTCTCTGAGGTTCAGTTTTTCTCATCTGTAAAATGAAGGGTCTGGACTGGATGATTTCAATTATATTTTTTAGCTTTTAGATTCTGTCTTCAGGTACTATTCCTGCCATGGGCCAAAGATTTATTTAATCAAGAAATATTGATTATTCATCTCATAAACTATGTCACTGTTCCACATGCCTACTAAAAGAGGAAGAGAAAGTCAATCAAGGTATTGGTGTTCCTTATGCCTTCTCTAGATAGATGAAAATCTAGGTGGCACAGTGGATAGAGTGGTAGACCTGGAATTAGGGAGACTCATTTTCCTGAGTTCAAATCTGGCCTCAGACACTAGCTGTGTGACCCTGGGCAAGTCACTTTACCCTGTTTGCCTCAGGTTCCTCATCTGTAAAATGAGCTGGAGAAGGAAATGGCAAACCACTCCAGTATATTTGCCAAGAAAACCCCAAATGGGGTCATGAAGAATCAGATATGACTGAAAACAATGGAAGAACAATAGCATAAAGATAACTACTGTTACTCCAAAATCCTTAGCTCAGCAAATACCACAGAACGGTTACTGATGTTACAGAGCTAGTTAGAGAAAGAGATAGGAATTTGTCTTAGGTGTGAAAAAAAAATGAAGTACCTATACTACTCCCCTCTCCCAAAAAAGTTCATTTCCCAAACTTGAAATAATAACGATGTAAAACTAACCATAAAAGCTATATATGTGTATATACATATATTACATATTCATATATATACAAGTATACCATCTATACAAATAAACACACACATATATCTGTGTGTGTGTATATATATATATATATATACATAAAATTGTTATTTTATGTATAATCTTTGTTGTTGTTGAGTCATTTCATAAGTGTCTAACTCTTTATGACTCCATTTGGGGTTTTCTTGGCAAAGATACTAGAATAGTTTCTCATTTCCTTCTCCAGATGAGAAACTGAGGCTACAGAGCTAAGTGACATGTCCAGGGTCACACAGCTAGTAAATGTCTGAAGCTGGATTTAAACTCAGGAAGATGAATCTTCATGATTCCCAGCCCAGCACTCTATCCACTGCACCACTTAGCTGCCCCCTTTAGGTATAATCTAGACATAGTGAAACCTCTATTCATTACAGTTCACAGGGCTTAATGTTTTACTGTCTGATAGATTTTTATCCTGAAAATGCTTTTAGTTTTGTCCTACGACATTAAAAATCATTTCTGTTTTATTAAGGAGGGAACAGTGAATACAAAAACACACTATTCTTTGATGACTGAAGATCTAGCATTTCCTCAGGGTCATAACAATGGTCATCAATTTGCATTGCATGTATTATACAGGACTTTGGATATAGATGATACAGCAGGTTAGGGTGAATCTATCTTGGCTTTGGAACACTCCCAGGATGTAAGATTTCCTCATCCCCTCTCCTCCCCTCCCCCAAACACCTGACATTATTTTATTACAATTTGACTTCTAATCAGGGAAGTTGAGAGTTCAGTCTAACTGGATTCCAGTTACCAGATATTTTCCTGGACTGAGGTTTATGTGTATGTATGTGTGTAGGTGTGTATGTGTGTCTATGCAACCTCATAACGTAAACTTTCAGAGGGCAAGGACCACGTTATGTCTATGCTCTAAACAGGGTGCAGCAAACACATTATGTACACTTTATGAACAAGAAGTAAAACTAATTTTCAGGACCTTGTTATTTCTTATATTTTGAAATTCGGATTTCTCTGGTGGGTCAGAATAATGAAAGAGTTTCCACATACACATTCTGGGCAGGCATACATAATACCAAGGTAAGTATTTTCTTAATCCTGCTGCAATCCTACCTGCATTACCAAATGGGGAAATATCACCATATGGCCAGTCAACAGGAAAATAGAGTGGCACAATACTGATATCAGTACTATTTATGTATTAAGTTTTTACTACATTCAATTCAATTCTAGTCAATTCAATTCTAATCAATTCAACATTTATTGAGCCCCTACTATGTACAATGCACTGTGAGATATACAAATGTGAATAAGGCAGGAGGTCCTATCTTCAATGACCTTAAAAAGCATTGCTTTACAATAGTACTATTTGCAAGTCATTTCAAGTTGACATTAACAAAGCAGGCATGTCCCCAAGGTGAAGCTAATCCAGGTACAAGGCACTCTCTGCATCTGTATGTATGAAAACCATAGCTTATGAACTCCTTCCTTTACATGTACCTTTAATAATCAGCCTGAAGACTCAATTATTTCAAAGCAAAGACGTGATGAAATGGTTTAGTAAGAAGGTAGCAATAGAATATTTTCCACATAAATTTTCCACACACACCATCAGTAGAAAGGGTGGGTATACATAGTAAACACACATGGCCTGGGTATACATATGGAAAGGCACAGTGTAGGGGAAGAGTATGGCCAAAGCAATGCATGGTAGAGCACACACATAAGGAACACATATGGAGTGATACACACACAGAGGGAACGCATGTGGTCAAAGTATGGAATTGGAGGAGCAGTTCAAACCTCAAATGCTGCAAGACCGCTAATATTTTCTAGTGAGGTTATCATGCTGCTTCCACCATGCCGATTTCTCATTGATTCCTGCCAAATATATAGGTTCTTCTGAATAAAATGCTCTATATGATATGTCATCCTTTCCAGATACAGATCCTTAGAAGCAGCTAGGTGGCACAGTGGATAGAGTGCTAAGCCTGGAGTCACAAGAATGGAGTTCAAGTCCAGCCCCAGATATTGCCTAGCTGTGTGACCTTGGGCAAGTCACTTAACTAGTGTTTGCATCAGTTTCCATAACTGTAAAATGGGGATAATAATAGCACCTGTCTCCCAGGGGTTATGTGATGGTCAAATGAGATAATATTTGTAGAGTGCTTGGAATGATGCCTGGTATATAGTAGGTACTTAATAAATACTTATTTTAAAAAATAAAGATACTTATCTGCTAGACTCTGCTTGACTGATGTGTAACCCCTGCCTGATGCTTCTAGGTATGGCCTACTGAGGGAAAGGTGGAAAGTGGTAGAGAGAATAAACATTATTAAATTCCTACTATGTGACAAATACTATGCTAAGAACTCTACAAATATTATCTCATTTGATATTCACAACAACCCTGAGAGGTAGCGGCTATTATCTCCATTTTACAGCTGAGGAAACTGAGACAAACAGAGGTTAACAAGGTCACACCGTTAGTAAGTGATTTGAACTCAGGTTTTTGTAATTGCAGGTTTGGTACACTATTCACTGCTTCTCTTAGCTGCCTTAAGAATTTTTTTTCACTAAATGTGTTTTTTTTTAATTACATGTAAAGATAGTTTTCAACATTCATTTTTGTAAGATTTTGAGTTCCAAATTTTTCTCCCTCCTTCTCTTCTTTCCCTCCTCCCCAAGATAGCAAGCAATTTGATATAGGTTATACATGTACAATCATGTTAAACATATTTCCACATTAGTCATGCTGTGAAAGAAGAATCAGAACTAAAGGGAAAAACCACGAGAAAGAAAGAAAAAACAAAAATACGTGAAAATAGTATGCTTCAATATGCATTCAGACTCCATAATTCTTTCTCTGGATGTGGATAGCATTTTCCATCATGAGTCTTTTGGAATTGTCTTGTTGTATTACTGAGAAGAACTAAGTCTATCATAGTTGATCATCACACAATGTTACTGTGTACAATGTTCTCCTGGTTCTGCTCACTTTACTCAGCATCAGTTCACGTAAATCTTTCTAGGTACTCCGCCTGCTCATTATTTTTGATACAACAATAGTATTCCATTACACTCATGTAACACAACTTGTTCAGCTATTCACCAATTGATGGGCATCCTCTCAATTTCCAATTCTTTGCTACAAAAAAAGCGGTTAAAAACATTTTTGTACATGTGAGTCCTTTTCCCTTTCTGCTTTAAGAATTTTGACCAGTACAATGACCAACCATGACTTAAGAGTGCCCTGCTGAGAACATGGCTGTGAAGATTCTCTCTGTTTCCCGGATGAAGACTTTGGCTATTGTATTATCTCTTCCTTAGTGCAAGAGTGGTCTTTACTATACTGCACCTAATTAAAAAACCATAGGCTTTTAAAAATAGCTCTTTTATGAAAGCAGTCACCCTTAATTCAGCCACTGAACCAACAAAAGCCCTAGGAAGAAAAGTCTACAAAGGAGTGGCCTGTCTCTTTGCTTCAAAGAGTTTTGACTTGAAGACATTTCATTTCCATCAGGACATCCCTTGCCTTAGGTGCTAGGCTTCTCAGGATAAAGAGCAAGGTTTCTTTAGCAACCTAATCCCTTCAAGCTTAATCTTTTGTTTCTGACTAAGCCTCCTGGTTCTTTTTGTGGAAAACTTTAGCTGATGGTGAGCATTCTCAATGCTTCCTGATTTTAATTTTTGAAGGCTAGAACATACTTGAGTGTCATTCATATAAGGGTTACTTGTCCAGTTTGAAAACTTGGGACTTCCTTGTTTTTCAACTCTAAACCCCATACACTCTCCCATGTAGATGAGTGGGCAAGGAAAAATCAGAGATAAAACTAAACCTAGGGAATATTTTTAGCATCTCTTCTACGTTTACAATCAAATTTCTATCATAATCACATACAAATGTTAGCAGCCAAAGTCTAAGAATACAAAAAGGTATTATTTCCCATGGCCCTATTTCCCCTCAGCATACACACACACAAAGTTGCAAATGATATTCACGATAGTGACAGTGTTTTCTATATCTTTTATATGTCTTCAGAATGCCTGGTGGAGGTTTCTGGAAAAAGTAACGCCTTGGTAAATGTTCACGGATAGATTACACCAACTCATTACAGTACAACTTTATCCACAAACCCTTAAATTTCTTTTCTTTAAAATTTTTAAAAACTTTTTCTCATTAAAAAATATTCTGATTTTTCTTATGAAAGTGACTAACACTTTTAAAAAGAAACATCTCCATATAAAAAGAATAGAAAATAAGCCTATATTAGAAAATTACAATCTCCATGACTTATAGCTTATTTTAATGCATAGATTAAATTCATCAGTCATTAAATTAATAAGCATTTGTTAAGCACTAACTATGGTCCAGGTTCTGTGATAAGTTCTGGAGATACAAAGAAGGGGGGGGGGGCGGGACATAGACCCTGTCTTCAGGAGCTCACAGCAGGTTAAAACTGTCCTACTTCTCTATCTTTCCTTCTAAACCTCCTCCTGTTCTACTCTCTGCAAAATGAATGCATATTCACCAAAAACAAAAGCAAGCATAAAGTGTTTAGATGAACAGAGCAAGAAAGTGAATTTAAATAATCCAATGACAAAAAATAAACAATTGAACTTACAAATGAATTTACAAATAAACAAAATCAAGCCCAGGATCAAATGGATGTACTCTTCAATGAGGATAGTGAGGCCCTGTTTGGTTCTGATCTTGACTTCCTGGGCTCTTACCTTAACACCATTGATGTTTCCTCACTCAGATCGCTGGCACAGGTTAGTGTTTGCAGTCTGAACTTTGCGATTTGTCATTCCTAGTCAACACATTGATGTAATCTTCTATCTCCCTGAGAGGATCCCTAGTCAGGTTACTGCTATAGTCTTCCATTTTACCTGGGGGTTTGCTTAGTCAGAATGTTGCTAATGTCTTCTTTCCCCAGCCGTGATTCCCCATGTCAAGGTATAGTTGTGGGCTTCCGGTCTGTTCACCTGAGTTCATTCTGGCTTTGGTAGCTGGAACCCTCTTCCAACAGCCAGGGCTTCTGTCTTTTTGTGTACTCCTGGATTGGATGAAGGTGTTTACTCTTTGGATTTTTTTTTTTAATCATTTTTTGAACTGGTGCTTTCTAGTTCATTGCTGGAGCATATCTGGGAGATCTGGGCTACTTTCATGCTTCCATCTTAATCAAAATTCCAAACCTTTCAATTTAATAAATGGCTAGAAAATGATTTTGGGTTTATATGAAAATCAACTCAGTTCTACAATTAATAGAAAAAGCAGCGGAACGCCCTCACAAGAACAAAGATAATTCATCACAGTCAACATAGAAGCATAAACATTTTGTTTTGTACTCGCTACATTTATTATAGACAGAAAGATACTTTTGGAGACAGAAAGACCTGTACTCAACTCCTATCTCTGACACATAGTAACTATGTAACTCTCCTAGGCTTTAAGTTACAGATGAACTTCCGATCTGCATAAGTGGAAGGAATTTCCACATTGGGAGTTCACCCAGATGAAATCACAGATCTAAATCCCCGCCCCCTGACACCCCAAGAACAAAAACAAATTGGAAGGGGGAGGGGTTGATACTTGATCAAATTTGTTTTGCTTTGCTTTGCTTGCCTTGAACATGAGTATTTGTAGGCTGCATGCAAATGGCGAAGACAGACGGTAACCCCAGTTGCGACTCTATTAGTTTGTTTGCATGTTGGAATTTTTTTTATTATTATTATGGTTACTCTACGATTTAACAGTAGGAGGCTAATGGAAATGTTATTCGCTGCAGTGGCAGACTAAATCAGTGGGGGGGTTAGGGAAAAGAAAGAAATGTGTTTACACTTGAAGATGTCACATAAAGCAGCTGGATACTCTGTGCCCCTGATACCAGAATTGGCATGTTCTTTACAGAACTCATCTACATTATTACACGCTCCTTCACACTTAGAAATCTATTAATTTACAATTAGTTGTATTGATTTACTAGTAGATTTGTAATTTCTGTAATAATTTACAGAGTACGGAAGAAATTAACTATGCCCCTTGGAAAGATAAGCATTAGTGAAAAATAGATCTCCATGAGAGATATTGAACACATCATTGACTGTCTGGATTTTTTAGCTTTGAATTCTACATTAATTACAGCATAACTGATAGTCAGCTTCTATCTTACTATTTAAGAAACTTCCTCCTTCAGACCTCCCCAAGTCATAATTTTTTCATCAGAAATTTTACCTGGAGAAGTAAATAAGAAAGTGTTGTCTGTTATTAGAAGGAAAAATTTATTTTTAAGATTTAAAATAAATGGCACTACTTATCAATCCATAAATAGCCCAAGTGGTTTTTATTTTTCCACATGAAAAAAATATTTTTAACAAATAATCTTTTGGACATGTCAGTACAAGATTACCTGTAAATATTTTAAAATGTCTGTGTAATTAAAGAAAAAGCAGAATTTTTTGCTGAATTGCTATTATAGTTTCATTTTCACCATATTCAAATATCAGTGGAAGAAAATGCCAGATCCAACTCAACAGAATAATGCCTGGTTGCCTGAAAAAATTCAATCTTATGTTAAATGTTATTTCCATTTATTTTATTTTTTTCCACAGCCAACAGCTTTCTGTAGAATTTCTCCTCTTCAAATGCCCTTTTGAGAAAGTCACTCACTTCCCTAAGATTTGAGGGAGTCTTTAAAATAAGAAAGTCAAGCTAGATTATCTCTCAAGTCCTTTCTAGCTTTAACAGTTTAGATCAGGGGCTCTTATTCTGGGCTTTGTGAACTAGGGTTTTTTTTTTAATATTTTGATGACTTTATCTCAATATAATTGATTTCCTTTAGAATCCTCAGCATTTTCTTTTCTGCACTTAAAAATATTATTCTGAAAAAGAAGGGTCTATAGGTCTTACTAGATTACCAAAGGGGTCTGAGATGCAACAAGGATCAAGAACCACCGGTCTAGTATTCTACTGAGTTCATGTTGCCCGAATGGGCTACAAAGAGTCAAAAGGACAAAATCAGGAGAATGCAGGTTCATGTCCCAAGGAAATCTGAATTTCTATATTTCTAAGCCAACTTATATCAAACACCACTGGGTTGGGGGAAAAAGGAGGGGTGAAGGAAGGTGCTTCTTCTTAACTTTTTTGCCCCTAAATGATGACCTTCTAAGACTTGCCATAGAGATAACCAAGAAGTCATATACCTTGACCAAATAAGTTTTATTCTAGTATTGACACATTCTTTGGGCCTATTTCTGTAGGAGACGTTTCCTCACAAGTAAAATTTTCTCTGGTGGAGCAAGAAATAAATTCAGTTTAAAAAGAGCAATGGATGGTAACGTAGTATGTTTTTACAGGATTACTGAAGTGTAGAAATGTGCTAAGGGCTCATCTGAAGAAAATGAGTTGAGATGAAAAATACATTTGTACATGTTCACCTATTAGAAAGTGAGAGCTTTTTGAGGCAAGAATCTTCCTTTTTTTTTTTTTTAAATGACCTCTCTAGCCTTAGCATAGTGCCTGGCACATAATAAGCACTTAAATTCTTTTTCATTCATTCAAATGAAATCTTGGATGGATTTTGATTTTGATCAATATTATTGCATTTCATGCCATCAATAACTAAGGACGTTGCTTCATTTTCCTAGGCTTCAGTTTCCCCATCTGCAAAATGAAGGCATTGGACCAGGAGATCTCCAAGTTCTAAACCAATGGTCCTATACTTTTCAATTCTCTTACATTTTCCTTTCTTCATACTTTTGTTCACATTATTCTCTGAGCCAACAATGCACAGTTCCCTCTACTAATTCTATACACTGAAGTCCTATCAAAACTTCAGGGATAGCTTAAACAGTACCTTCTCCATGAAGCCTTTCTTGAACCTCACTAACCAGAAGTGATCTCTTCCTATACTCGTGGCACTTTTAACCTCTCCTAGAATATTCTTAGCTTAGTCCCTTTTAAAAAACAAACAAACAACTATAGCTATTATCTTCCTTGATGAATCATAAATACCTTCAAGCTGAGATTGTGTTTTATTTATTATATAAACATCCACACACACACACACACACACACACACACACACACACACACACCCCCTTGGTAACTCATACAGCAATTTGAACATACTGCAAAAGATGGGTGGTTTCATCATCATCATTCAATAAATAAAATTCATTAATTTCTTACTATGTGCCAGACACTAAACTAGGTGTTGGGGTTTTGGTGATAAAAAAGAAGCAGTCCATGCTATCAAGGAAATTATATCCAATCAGGGAATATATATGTGTGTGTGTATATGTGTCTGTGCATACATACGTACATACATACATACATATAAAATACAAGATCACTTTGGGTGGGAGTAAGGCACTAGCAAGTTCTTTTCCTAGTGGAATGATGACAGTCCCTGAGAGAGCTGCCCTAATAGCAGGACTAGCTCATAAGAATAACTGTAGTAATTGCTTCTTTCAACTCTCCATTAGGAAAGTCCTCAAATAGAAAGTGATTGTTTGGTTGAACCCATTCTGCCATACTATCTATTGCTATCACCACCACCATCACCCCCCCCAAAAAAATCTGGTAGCTAAATTTAGCATCTAGAAACTTGGGGTAACCTGGAAAGGCTTCAAGTAGAAGATGAACCTTGAGCTAACCCATTCCCCCTTCCACATTATCCATTACTATGACCAAATAATAATAATAATAATAATGATAACTGGTAGTCAAATTTATCTAGGCTGGTTCTGGGATGAAGAAAGTCTACCTCTTGCCCTGTTCTTAAAGGCTTTCAGTCTGACAGAAACTTTGTGAACACATAGTCACCTTTACAGGCATGATGAGTCATCAAAGTAGAATTTAGTGGGAGACTTTTTATTGCACATCACTTGGACGACAACAAAAAAGTGGTGGGGGTAATACAGTTATGCTAAAACTGATGAGAACCCTGGTGGCAGATCCAGGTAGTTGGGATGTGAAGAAAAAAGGAAGTGGGACATAGGGAGACACATTGTGACGTGATCTTGAGGCATTTCACTGCCACACAACAGAGCAGGGACTTTAAGATATATATTGGTATGAATTTCTCAAGCACTTGGAAATCAAAGAACTTTCCCCTCTCTATTGTGGTTTGAGACCTCAGATGATGACCGTGTGGGACAGTTTAATTTCAAAAGTCGCTAGCAATAACCAGTCTAGAAGATGGGTCTTTCGGGAAAGTAAATGAAACAAGTAAACATTAGGGCATAATCCTAGCCTTCCAGATACATTTCTCTTGGGTCAGAGATGAAACATGATCCAAACAAGATTCTCACGATTTGTTTAATTACCACTCAGGTAAAATGTAGTTTTTTTTGCTAGTGGAATGATGACAATCCCTGAGAGAGCTGCCCTAATAGCAGGACTAGCTCATAGGTGTAACTGCAGCAATTGCTTCTTTCAACTCTCCAAATCAGTCACTCATTACCATATCCCCACCCCTAACTCAACCAGGTCCTTACAGAGTCAAACAACATAGGAGGTTGAGGGGAGGGACAACAGGAGAGAAAAAAAATTGGTCTGAAATATAGAAGAAATGAGAAGAGGAACTGTCAGTCCCTCACCTGTAGCGATGTGTTATGATCTCAAAGGCGATGGTCAGTGTGTGAAGTAGGAGAGAGATATAGTCAGAATGTGAGGCAAGGGAGAGATGTGGTAGGAAATCTGAGAAGGTACTGGCTACTACTGCTTGTGTGTGCTGGTACCTAATTTCACTTTTTGGTTTTGCCTTGACTGCTACAACCACCATAGCTTTGCATATGATCTCTTGATGGGTTTCAGATTCTTATTCAACTCATACACAATGGGAATGCCAGCAGGCAGATTCAGCTCCACGATTGCTTCATCAGACAGACCTTCAAGATGTTTGACAATCCCACCAACGCTATTGCCATGAGTTTCAATCAGAACACACTTTCCTTCCTTAATTTGAGGGATGATTTCTTTTTTCCAGAAGGATAGAAGGCTCTCACAGGAGGGCAGATGATCCTCAGTGAGATCCACATAGCAACGGCCCTTACTGATACTGCTGTAGAAGGGGTCATAAGTCACCACTGGAGGTTTCTGAATGTCATAGAAGTGTCTGTTTTGTTGATACTCTCTTTGAGGCACCAAGTCCTCACTACTAACAACCACATATGCTCAATGGCATTTAGTACTGTGCAAAGAGTGTGAGTTGTCCTCTTTTGGACAAAGGTGAAGCAGATATCAGATTTGTAGCCAGTATCTCACAACAATTGGCCTCCTCGCACCTGGCAGGGCTCAGGTCCACATCATAGCATCTGCTGAAACAAGTGCTCTCTCTATGCCAGATTAGCATAAGCTTGAAGGCAGCTATGGCAGGGAGGAGGCTCAGGAAGGTCGAGTCAGCAGGCAGTGAGTGGGAGCACACTGAGATCTTCATAAGACACTTTAATCATAGTAGGCACTAAATGACAATTTACCAAGCTGAATGCCTACTGTGTACATAGATCATCTCTGAGGCAGGCTCTTATTCAAAAGTTCAACCTGCTAATCCGTACATTCATAATTATGGTTTTCCTCAGTAATTTTGAGGTTAAATTAATTTCTAATCTAAATTGTTTACTTTTATTTTCTTATACCATTAACTGAACTTGGGCTGACAGACTGAAGTTTCTAAGTCTTTATAGAGGAATTTTGAAGGGATAAAGGACTTTGATAGCAAAAGAAAGTACTAAACAACTAGCCTTAAATAACTCTTGTTATAGATGTCAGGCATTAATCAAACCACAGTGAACTAAATCTAGAGGGAGCTGGAAATATGGTAGGTCCTATTGGGTATGCACAGAAATGGCTTCCAGGAGACTAGGATTCAAACTATAGCTTGGTACCTTTTCTCAAATGTAAAGTAATGAGATCAGAACATAGGAGATCTTGGGTCTCTTTTGACTAAAGTTTGATGTCTCTTTGGTATTTACAGGTTACCAGTGATGATAAATAATACAAAAATGGGAATGATCCATATTTTGCATAAAAAAGAAGACAAGAGCTATCAGAGAAAATGAAAACTTTTACTAATGTATGAATTCACATAGTCAGTCAAGAGAATATTTACCAGAAGAGGCTGTGTTTCTGTTTGTTTCAATAAATGGAGATATTTGATGTTAATACAACAGGTCCATCTGCTTCTTCTGAATACTAATGTCAATACGTATTTGCTATGAGCCAACCATTAATACAGCTCAGCCATCTGGGCCTGATGGAAAATCTGTGTGGAATGCCTGTGTTTGCTTTTCATTTATTAGCTCCTTTCCTCTAGAATCCCAGGCCACTGCCAATCACTAACAAATGAGAACTCAATTTTTAATGGGTATTTACTCTCCTCAAAGTACACAACCAATAAGAACTATAGAAGCCATACCAATTCCCTGCTAATAGCAAGGAGGCTCTGCCTTTGCCAACAATAGCCAGATGAACTTTTGCTTCTGAAGGGTGTGGGGGAGGGCAGAATGCTGTCCTAGCCTTTGTGGGAAGGGACATATAAAGATGTATTATTTCTTACGGTTCTGACATCTGAAGTGATGAAATGGATTCATACAACTGCTAACTTTTTTCGTGCCTTCATTCAACCATTGAGCCCTGCCTCTCCTCTGATACATATTTGCTATGTGATCATGGACCATGTACCTATTGATAACCCATGCAACTCTCTAAAACTATATGTTTATTAATATTAAATATGTTTATGTAAATGATAAATGTTTATTTAAATAAATATTAATATTCAATAGGTTTATTTTAAAATTAATATTAAATATGTTTGTTAATATTAATTAAATATTATGTTTATAAATTGCTTTAAGGTTTGTGAAGTAAAAGATACACATAAATATAAATTCATATATAATATATGCATATGTATAATGTGTATATATGTATATATAATACTTATTTTATATATGTGTATATATGTGGTATGTGTATGTATGAATTTGATTATCAAAACCTGCTAGGTAGTTGCTATTATTATATTCATTTTATAGATGAATAAACTGCGGCTAAGAGAGAGGTTAAGTGACTTGTCACAAAGTTAGTAAGTACCTGAGACAAAATTTGAATTCAAATCTTCTTGACTTCCAGCATGAATAATATGAGGTCACCTTAATCAAGCCCCATGAATCATCTCTACAACATTCCTGACAAGAGGTCTGCTTAAATATCTTTAGTGCCTCTTGAGGCAAACCCATTTCATTTTTGACAGTTTTAATTGTTAAAAAGGTAATTAATTCTTCAAATTGAGACACAGTCTGGTGGCCTGAAATTTTTACACTTAGTTCTACTCTCCAGAACCAGTAAGAATAGTCCAATTCCTTTGAACATTTGAAGATGGCTCTCATGTGCCATCCTCTCCTCCTCCAAGTATTCTCTTAGCCAGAATAAACATCCTCATTTTCTTTAACTGACCCTGTGGTTTAATTGATATGGTTTTCAATCTTCTAACCATTCTGGTCAGCCTCCTCTTCCGGAGTTTCCCAAGCTTTGCAAAGCTGCTACCAAGCTGGAAAAGTTTCAGGTATGTCAATGGGCCAAAAACAAACTCAGTTCAGAGAATCATTATAGGACTGATGGTAGTCATGAATTTTTCAGCCACAGTAATTTTTGAAGATCATCTCTTAGGTGCCAGAAATGCTTTGATTTCTATCAATGGAGGGGAATATCTACCTCAATAAAATTTTAGATCACTGAGGTATTATAGATTTGCATGTGTGTCCCATCTGTGACTTCCCTCCAATGTTATTAATCCTAACCCTCTGGTGTCAAACTAATTTGCCCCAATCCCTTCTTCATGATAGCCCTTAAAATGCTTGAAGATGGCTAGCATGTCTTCCTTGAGTCTCCTTGTCTTCAGCTAAACATCCTTTGTTTCTTAAAGCAAACTTAATATTGTATGATCTCATGGTCCTTCAGCATCTTGGATGGCTTCCTTTGGATGTTTTCCAGCTTGTCAATATCTCTTCTAATATGAAGTGCCCAGAATAGAACCCAATACTCTGGTTACCTTCCTGCTCTGGACACTTTTTTTTTTTATACAACCAAAGATTTTATTAGCTTTCTTCACTGTCACACTAAATCACCGAATCATGTTAAGCTTTCAGTCCAATAAAATCCCCTATTATTTTTCATAAGGATGGATCTTTAGCTATAAAAATTCCCATGCTGTACATTGTGGGGCTAGTTTTAGGCATCCAAATATGGAGAAACCAGTGAGATTTGTGCTGGCTAAAACATAAAATTAAGTGATTTTGTTACCAGTGGCTATGAATAATAAAGGTCAGAATATGGATGGGGACGGAAACCAATGGTTATGCTTACTTCAATTAGCCTTTTGGTTTTGCCCCAAGTCATTTGGATGTCAATCAAGGAGTATTTTGGGAGAATAAACCAAGCCTTACTTACCTCCTTCCTATATAGCTCCTCTGGTATTTTATAGAGGGAGTCACAGAAAAGAGTTTTGGGAACACAGATTGAGAAGAAGGGATTTAAGAGAATTAAAAGCAATTTTCTAATATCTGAGTCAGATAGTTATTGGAAATCAGGGAAAATGAGTCTTCAAGAGAAGAAAAGCAGTTGAAAGGAATATCCCTAATCTTAATTTGAGGATTTCTATTAGCTTTTACTGGTTATCTTCCTGGGGAGGAAGGCTCATAGCCCCAAGTTATACACTAAAATAATGGTATCCTGCCCTTGTCAGGGAGATGCTTGCTAGTCACTACAGCTCCTGCAGATGATAATAATAGATGCATGGCAACTGCATGACCAATGGATATCCCCATCAATTGTATGAGAAATGGACACCCCCAACAAAAGTAATGTGATGGAGAGCAGGCGTGACACCCAGCTGAGAGCCAAGACATGATGATAACTCATTTGATGCTCAATGGGGAGCAGCATGATGACATCAGAGAATATTGGTAGCTATGTAGTATTGGAGGTGTGATTTGCCCCAGCCATTCATTGACCCTGGCCATGCATGTCCTTACTTGTTTGCCTTTCACACATACATCCTGACCACACAGGATCCTGGAATTGGCACTTTCACACACATACTCCCTGGCCACATATGTTTACCTCGTGAATACTCCATGTGTTTTATTTGTTCCTTATGTGTGAACACTCTATGAAATCTCCCAGGTCACACTGTTCTCTATCCATATGCCTTCCCCAACAGTGTTGTGATTACCTGGGGAAGAGGTACCCTATGTGGGCATTCTAGGAGGAAGTGAATATTTTCCTGTTACTCAGTTTGCTCTGTTATTTCTTTAAGTGTCATTTACTTTCAATGAATTAGCCAAAGCTGCCACAGCAGCTCTGTGGGCATTCTTATAATCCAAGGGTTTAGGAGGTGTTAGGTGAGTTGTCTACACACCCTTTATTTCAACATTTGTTGTTCAATCATTGTCTGACTCTTCCCAATCAATCAAGTCTGACTCTTCATGAACCTGTATGAGGTTTTCTTGGCAAAGATACAAGAGTGGTTTGCCATTGCCTTCTCCAGTGGATTAAGGCAAACAGAAGTTTAGTGACTTGTCCAGGGTCACACAGCTAGAGAGTGTCTGAGGCCAGGTTTAAACTCAGGTCCTCCTGACTCCAGGCCCAGTGCTCTATCCACTGAGCCACCTAGCTGCCTCATTCCTTTCCTAACATACTGTTAGGAAACCTAGTCACAGTCATCTTGTGAATACTAATTCCTGTTTAATTACACATCGGATTACTTTTAACAATTTAGCCCGGAGGTAATGGTCTAGGTCATGAAAGTGATATTTACTGCTCACCTAATGCCTTGCTAGCACTCCCATAGGAACTAACAGAATATTCAGTTTCCCAGTAAACATCACAAAAAACTTTTGTCTGTTTTTCAAAATGTGACTGGCATCAATGATTAAAATGGTCCATCATAAAGAAACTGAAATTGACTATGCCAGCAAAAATTTAAGTTGTTCTTCATCAAGTAGTTGAGTATGCTGAAACTTATATACCACAAAAAATTGTGCTACTGATTCCCAGAAATGAAGTGAAATTTTAAAACAACAAACAAAACATGCAGTATAAATTCGACCACTATTGTCTCCAAAGAAGGAATAACTTGGTGTCATTCATTCATGAATTATGATATTAGTGATGCGAAAGTGCATTCATTGCCTGCTTTTCTAACTTCATTCTGCAAACTGCAAACTGAACTGACTGCTCTGATCTCTGTATCTCTGGTACCTAGGCCATAGTAGGTACTCAGTAAATGCTTGTGGATTGCCTGTTTGAGCTACCAGGTTAAGTTTATCTCACACTAGTCACACATTAAACTCGTTTTACTTCTTTTTTCCAGTACTTTAAAGAAGAACAAGAAATAAGGTGATCATACAAGCACTCTGTTCTTATATAGGCACTTATAGTATCTTTTTAATGCTAATTATGAGGCTTTTGGGAAGGTAACCACTAGTGACTCTCAGATAACTCTTCCCAGGAATAGCTGGGCTTCACTGAGCTATCAGGTTCCTGTGTTTTTCCTGACTTTCCCAGCCACAGAAATTTATCAAGTAAATGTCTAGAAAGTGGAGGAGATCAGCATCCTCATTTGGGGATAACAACAAGGGGCTAGAAAGTATTATTCTCCTGGACAGTTATTTTCCCTTTTAAGTTTTCTTTTCATTTACATCCACTCATCTCAATTCTACCTCAAACTAGATTTATTTTAGTTCACGTGAGACAGCTCCAAGAAGGATCTAGTCTCTAGTTCTTTTTAATTAATATCTTCTCTTTGTCTCTCTCTGTCTCTTACATGGGCCTTTACAATATCTTCTTGTTGTCTAAGTTGCTCTTTAATATTATACCAAAAAATTTTTTAAAATAATAAACCATTAAGTCACATAGAGGTGTTTTCACGAACACTAACTTGGATTGAGTGTCTGTTCTAAGGCAGCAAGATACAGTGGTAAGGAGACCACCGGACTTGGAGACAGAGGGCCTGGGTTTAAAATCCACGCCCTGTCACTTACTATCAGGGGGACCTTGGGAAACACTTACCCTTCCTGCACATCAGCTTCTTCATCCCCAAAATGAGGGTGTTAGACAATGGCAGAATCACAGAATTCGAGGTCCCCTGGAAGGGACCTCAGTCGCCATCTTGTCCAACTCATACACAAAGGGAATTTCTACCTTAACATAACTCAGCAGTGACTATCCATCCTCTGATTGCAGTCTTATTAGAAGAGGAAACCCACTGCTTTTGGAGGCAGACCATTTCACTTTTGGAAAGCTCTAATTGTTAGGAAGTTTATCCTGACATGAAGTCTAAATTGACCTCTTTGCAACTTCCTCTCATTGTTCCTAATTCTGCCCTTGAGGGTAAATGAAATAAATCTAATCCCACCTCTAATTTACAGGACTTCAAACACTTGAAGACTGCCAATTATCTCCCTTCCATATGCCCAATGCACATATACCTCTTAGTCTTCTTCTCTGTAGGTCCAAAATACATATTTCCTTCAACCAATCATCATTTGTTGTAGATTCAAGGCTCTTCATCATTCTGGCCTTCTTCTAGACAATTTCTAGTTTATCTTAAACCATGGTGCCCAAAACTAAACACAATGATTCAGATGAGGTCTAACAAAGGCAGAGAACATGGGGATTAGCCATTCCTGGAAGCTCAGTCGTCCTTCCCCATAGGCCCAGATAGAATTAGCTTCTTTGGCTATCATGTTACACTGCTGACTTAAATTGAACTTACAGTACATTGAACACCTAGATCTTTCTCAAAACAACTTCCATTTGGCCATGCCTCCCATGTGTTTTACTTGTAAAGTTGATTCATTTTTTGTACTCAAGTACAAAACTTTACCTTTATCTCTATTGGATTTCATCTTATTAGCTTCAGCTCTTTCTAGCCCAGAAGTACCAAAAACATAATTGGGAAATGTTCAACAAAACAAATAAAGATATAGCATGGATAATGTAAATTTGTGGCCTTCTAAGACAATATATGGTCCACAGAGCCTGTCAAGATCCTTTCAGATTCTGACTACGTTATCATCTGTGTTGACTATCCCTTTCAATTTGTATCACCTGAAAATTTGATGAAGATACCATACATGCTTTTATCCAAACAATTTATAAAATTTTTAATCAGGGCAGTTAGGATAGAGCCCCAGCCCTGGAGTCAGGAGGGCCTGAGTTCAAATCCAGCCTCAGACACTTAACACTGTGTGACCTTGGACAAGTCACTTAACCGCATTGCCTAGCCAAAAAAAATAATTAATCAGCAGTCATTGATGAAAATGTTAAACAGCACAGATCTCTGGGGTACTCCACTGGAGGCAGTTTTCCACACTGACATGGGATCATTAACATCTACACTTAGAATCTAGCCATTGAAATAGTTCTGAACCATTTGCTTGTAGTATTGTCTACTTTATCTTTCTATACCTTCTTCACAAGAATAGTGTGCCCAAAGGTAATAATATTTACTGCATTCCTCTGTTTTTCTATTTAGAAAAAGACAATGAGGTTCATCTGGCATGACCTGTTTTTGACAAAGCCAGGCTGGCTCTTTGTAATCACTGTTTCCTTTTCTAGTTATTTGCCAACCTTGCCAACCATTCGAATTATCTATTTCAGAATTTTCTGAGAAATTACAGTCAAGTTCCCTGTCCAGTGGTTTGAAGACTGTTCTTTCCGCTTTTTGAAAATTGTCAAAAAAAAAAAAGGAAAAAAGAAAATTGTAAAAACATAGATCCTCCCATGTTGGGACATCTCTCCAGCTTTCCATGACCTTTCAAATATCAGTGACAGTGACTCAGTCATCACATATGCCAGTTCTCTCAGGACCTAAGGATGTAGTTCATGTTGGCCAAGTGACTACAATTTATCAATGGCAGCTGGGTGTTCTGATCAACTCCCTACTTAACTTTGGTAGTAACTATTAATCATTTTTGTTCTTTCATATCCAACATAATGGCCATTCTTCTTTACATAGAAAACAGAAAAAGAATAAAACTTGAGCAACTCTGTCTTCTCTTTTGTAGTTATTATCCTCCCATCTGCCCCAAGCAAAAGTCTTATCTTTTCTTTGATCTTCCTTTTCCTGCTAATATAATTAGAAATATGCTACATAGCCTCAAATCTATGATCCTGTTTCATCAATATACAAAGGCTATTTGACCAAATATGTAAATGTACAGATTGATTGGTGCCTGCACAAACCCATCAAACTATTCATTTGAATCGATGCCTAGTGCAATCCAGTATGAAGTTGGGAACCTTCCGAATGCATCTGGTACTGAAATCAGACACTACTACTCTGGGGTTTGCTCCAGACATCTTGTGATAAAAACTCGATTTCTCATTTTCGGCACTAGGGTTTTAATTGCATAAACAACAAGACCCAGGACTCGTTTCATGTCCTTGCTTGCCAATGGCCCATTTCCCATGATTTTCCTCTCTTCCTAATTTTCTATATATATCTTCTCTCCTACCCTGCCACAAACTGGTAAAAAGCACATACTGAGACCTAATGATCCATCTTATGACAGATTAACTTAACAGGCAATGAATCAGGAGAGCACAGCAAATTCAGAGATGGAAAGGCATCATCGGGCTTTTACTTGGTTCGTGCCAACTGTAGGGGAAGCAATGAAGAGAATTCCATTTGCTCTCTCCATTCAACAGCCAATAGTTGGTCTCTAAGTGAGATTTCTGTAGCCACCTGCTCTTCAAATACATGTATAAGTTAAGTGTAAGCTCCCTGAGACCAGGAACTTTCTCATGTATGCTTTTCTAATTCTAACACCTGGGCCAGTGTTTTTGTTTATATTTTTTTGTTTGTTTTGTCTTTACATCAAGGGTAGTTAATAAATGTGGAATTAAATAAGAAACAGTGCCAGTGCTGAAACTTCATGGAGGCCAGTCCTTGACAGGGTGATGCCTAAGAAGAAACTTGTTTGAGTTAGAAACTTTCAACCATTCAGTTGCTAAACAGAGCTTCTGTAGCAACATAGGGCTTCCCTATTGGTCATTTCTTTACTACAAATGCTAGAATAGTTAAAGGGTTTAAGTAACTTGTGCCCAGAAACAAAGGAAGAATAGCTGTATCTGAATAACTTGTATATTTATAGAAGCATTAGAGACTTTAGCAGAAAAAAAGAATGAGGTGTCAGTGGCCAAATGCTACCCACTGTAAAGGACAAAACTTAGCATTTTACAGCTGAGTTCAGGTAGACTTTCAAAACTGCTGCACAATGGGTCATTGGGTTTAATGCTTTGTATAAATTCAAGAATGTAGTATTTAGTATAGGTACAATCCCATTATAGTGAATAAATGTAACTGAAGAATTTAAGAAAAATATAATATTATTATATATATGAAAAATATAACTGGAAAAATATGAATGTCTGCTAAGATTTAATGTGTTACCCCTCTGGAAGGAAAGAAGGACACAAATTAGCATCTATTAATCCAATCCAATCCAATAAACATTTGCTAAGTACCTAAGTAGTAGGTATTAGGTATTAAGTACCTACTACATATTAGGAACTGTGCTAAATGGGATATAATTAATAAAAAGGAAGATAGTTCTTCCCCTCAAAGGAGCTTACAATCTAATGCGTGGAAACAAAACACAAAAAGAGACTGGAAAATATTGGGGGTGAGAGGTGGTAGTAGGTATGGCAGGGCTAGGGGAGGAGAGGGAGAAGAGCAGTGGGTACCTTGCTAGGAGCACTTTGTTTAGTGGGGTTGAAACTGGACAGGACAGGGAAGCTGATGCAGAGTGGAGTGAGCTGAGTACAGCTTCTGCCCTTTATAAAGGAAGGAGTTTGGTACTCCACTCTCCATCCCTCCAATCAAGAGGGTAGAAGAGTCTGAGGAAAATGGTGTCCATCAAGGCTTGAGTTAAAAGCAGAGTGATGAGATTAGAGGTGATGAGCTTAACCAAAACACCTACTATGTGCCAGGACTAAGCAATGGACAAATATTGTATCATTTAATTTTCATAACAACTTTGAGAAATAGGTACTATTGTTATCTCCATTTTACAGTTGAAGAAACTGAAGCAAACAGAGGTTAAATAGCTTGCCTTGGGTCACAAAGTTAGGAAGGGTTTGAAATCAGATTTTCACTCAGGTCTTCAGTGGGTAGGGCACCAGGCCTGGAATTAGGAAGACTCAACTTCCTTATTTCAAATCTGGTCTTAGACACTTATTAGATTGTGACCCTGGGCAAGTTACTTAACCCTGTTTGCCTCAGTTTCCTCATCTGTAAAATAAGATGGAGAAAGAAATAGTATCTTTGCCAAGAAAACCCCAAATGGTGTATTTACAGAGTCAGAAAAATGACGGAACTTCCTGACTCCAGGCCTGGCATTCTATCTTCTGGACTACCTAGCTGTCTCTGGAGATTTTTACAATTTAATAAAGAATAAAGTCTGAGGCCAAAAGGCTGCATGTCTACTAGTGGAATTTCTAGAGCCCCAGGCAGTGGAAGAAATTGTTTTGGGGGATGCAGGGAAAGCTCTTAACACAGTTGCTCAAATCACATGGGCAGTCATTCATTTTGGTCACTTATGTAGCTAATCTTTTCTATATATCACATGTTGTAAACTTTTGTCTAAACAGTGAAGCACTAATAAAAACACCACCCATACACACACATTGAGATCTAGAAGCTCCAAGGAAGGAAGGGATGAGGGTGAAGATATGAGCATGACAACGATGCCTTCCTCTTTCCTATAATGTTTTCAGAACAGTTCTTTAAACTTCCTAATTCACTACCTAATTAAGAGGGTTAAGTGAACAGGATGTTAGAGGGTCAAAGAGCAAGAACACATGCATGTGAGAGCTCTGGGGTTTTGCAGGCTGGGAATGTGGTTGCTGATAATAACAAAATTCCAGTGAAAGGTAAACTGAGGTCTAGTGAGGTCAAGTTATTTGCTCATGGTCACAAAAAAGTAAGCATCAATAGTCAGGATTTGAACTCAAATTCTCTGGCTAAGAGTCAGTTGTTTTTCTAATACTCTATAATACAAATCTCCAAATAATAGCTATAGTATTTAAAGACCAAGGGAGTGTGTTCCAGAGGAACATTAAGATTTAGGAAAGACATTATTACATGAAAACTCCAACTACCTTCGCAACAGTCTCCTTATATACTCCTTCCCTTTCCTGCAATTAATTCCACAGGACCTCATGTTTAGTTAAAGTAACATCCTGCATTGGCATAATATCAACTATTCCCAGAATTTAAATTCCTTAATTAGTCATCTTGCTGTGCTTCAGAAATAGGAAGAGAATTAAGGCAAGAGGAAGGGAACTGAGACGACCAAAATTAGGTTCTTTGCTTCCACAGGCAGACAAAAGGGAATTATTTAACTCATCAAAGTGGAAAAGATTTGTAATTTTACAAAGACCAAAATTTTTGCTGGAAATCTGATAACTTCTCCCTATTACATGTTATTGTATCATCTAGCTTCATCTTCTGTTGCAGTTTAAAGGTGCTGTGTCACATGATTATATAATGTTCATCTTTATCTGATTAAGAGCACTGATTGCTGGACTTCTCCCAGAGGAAGCTTGGGGTCCAGACCATTCCACCTTGCCTTTTCCAGGCACACCATGACTGAAATAAACACAATCAGAGAGAGGATATCCTTTTTGCTGCTCCAAGCACTTGTCACTGGAAATCATCAAAGGGATTTTTCCCCCCAAGTCGACTACCTTCTTCCCTAGGAGCCTTTAATATGATTTTTTTGTTGGCCAAAGAACTTCTGTGTTTAAATACAAAAATAACTCACTAACTAACTAAATAAAACATTCCTTAGATTCCTAAAATTTAGAGCTAGAATGGACTTTAGAAAATCATCTAATTCAACTCTTTTATTTTACAGATAAGAAAACTGAGGCCCAAGGGATGAGATGCAATTCTAAGAGTGTAGTAGTAGGTCAAGGTTGACCTGCTTGGTCTGGTACCTCAGGTTTAAAATTGGAATGAAATGAGACACTTGTTGTACAACTAACAGTTAACTTAGCCATAGCAAAGGGAGGAGATTCAGAACAGGGTAACACCATTTAAGTGAGCATATAGCCTTGATTTAGTTCCCTGTTAGCCACCTTCCCACACTGGAGAAACTTTCACCATAAGGCCATGCCTTTCTGATTGGTGATTGCCTGCCTGGACCACTATACAGTAGGAGTCATAGCCAGGCTACAATTCACTGACAACGCGACTTTCTGGACTTCTCCTCATGGTTTGCCTTACTTTACCCCCTCCCACTTCCCAGCTCCCCTTTATGTCTTATCTTCCCCCAATAGAACATAAGCGCCTTGAATGCAATGACAGTCTTGCTTGCTTGTATTTGTAACCTCAGTACTTAGCACGGTTCCTACAATACTTTAAAATGTGCTGCTCATCAAGCCTCTGAGTACAAATGGGCACAAAAGTCTTAGTCCCTAAGCCAATCAAATTCAGGGATGGTTTTAGTGCCTTATAAGGAAAAGAACTAGCTTGGGCCATATTTCAGGGGCCACTGGTAGATGCTTCTCCTTTCACACAAAGATAAAAGGATCTCCTTTCACACAAAGATAAAAGGAGTAGTCAGAATTAGAACTAATGCCTTTGACTCCAGAGCTGACATGCTTTACTGACATCCAATATCATTTCATTTTATCCTCACAGTTTCCTTGTGAGATAGGTACTACTATTCTTTTTGAATTAATGAAACTCAAGCTCAGAGAAATTAAATGAGTGGCCTAGGGTCATACAGTTAGTAGGAATCAAAGACAGGATTCAAATCCACATCTTTCCTCACTCCAGGCCTGACACTTTCCCCATTATAATACATTCTTCACTTTGCCCTTTCTCTTACATCACCTTCATTTGCCCTGCACCAGCCAAACTATTTTCCTTGGAATGAGGTATGTGGAATTCATCTCAACAACCATTAATTAATGAAAGGAGATAGGAAACCAGAGAGAAACTCTAAAAGAAATACATTTTATTGAAAACACAAGTCATCTCCATGTTCTGCCAATCCTTGGATTGCTTAGAGCACTGTGGTATCCTGCCATTGAAGGCCCTATCTATTACTCATGGATGACATGATGTTAGACAAGTTATTTCTCTTTGTTGGCCGTAGATTCCTCTTCCACAAACTAAAGGGGTTGAACTCAATGATCCCTAAGATCTCTTTTAGCTCTAAGAATTTGTGATTCTCTATGATGGATAAAATGTTAAAAGGTAATCAGGTTAAAAAGATAAGTGCATCAGGGGGAGAAACAATTTACATCAGAGTAGAAACCACTATAGGATTAGGCACTTTTCTCCCCTTTCCTCTTCATTAAAAGCATTATTAAATCTTAGGTCACTTTGTGCAAGCTTCATTCTTTCAGTACTCCTCCCCCCTTAAATATGATGCTAATGATTAACAAATGTTTCTATAATAAAGTATGTCTGCATAGCCTCAAGTACGTGTCATATATTTGAAGGTCCCAGATTTTTAAAATATCAGATTACCAAATGAAATGAAATTACATGAACTCTGATAGGCTCTTCCTTTTATTTATTTACTTTTTTATTTGACTATCATGGAGATTTGGGTTTGTAAATAAACTCTGAGTAACTCTTTGGGAGAGAGCATTGCCGAGGAGAAGGCAATGCTAACACACTGGTTAGAGTGCCTGGCCTGGAGTCACAGTCATGAAGACTTAGGTTCAAATCCAACTTCAGAGACTTACTAGCTGTGTGACCCTAGACAAGTCACTTAACCATGTTTGCTTCACTTTCCCCATCTGTAAAATGAACTGGAGAATGAAATGACAAACTACTCTAGTATCTCTGCCAAGAAAACCCCTAAAAGGGTCACAAAGAGTCAGACATGACTGAAAACAACTCAACAACAACAATAACAATAACACTGCTTAAGAGAAAAAATGCAGGGCCTAGAATCAGGAGACATGGTTCATGTTCAGCCTCAGTCAGTCTTTTAAAGCATCAGATTTCCCATATGTAAAATGGATAGGATATAATACTTATACTGCATGGGACTACTGTGATTACAGTGGGTCTGTACAGGTATTTTCTGGGCCCTTTTACTACTGTCATAAGTCTTTGATTTCCTCTCTAAAAATTCTCCATTGATGAGGTCTTTTTTATGGCATTGATGCCTCCCAACAAAAGGTGTGAAATTCCTTTGACAAAGCTAAACTGTTGGGTAGGCCATATGCATTCACCTTCTCCTGGATTCTTCCTGAGTTCAAATTTAGCCTCAGATTTACTGGCTGTGTGATCCTGGGCAAGTCATTTAACCCTGTTTGCCTCAGTTCCTCATCTGTCAAGTGAGCTGGAGAAGGAAATGGCAAACCACTCCTCTATCTTTGCCAAGAAAACCCCAAAAGGGTTCAAAGAGAGTCAGACAATATTGAAATGACTCATCAACGACAACAGAAAAGGAACATGACCTCATCTCATATTTAAAGGAATATGACCTCACCTCCTACTTTACACTTCTTTATTTTGATGGATCTGTGATCTCATCAATGTGAGAACTCCCTCTTCTAATGCAGATCATATCCCTTCTATACCCTCTCATCTTTCACCTAATGTGCTGAGATCCTTCTTCTAGATCAAGGTGTTGGCAAACTGAAACCTGAGGACTAAAATAGTCCATACTTTTTTTAAAATTTTAAAAATGTAAAAAACCATCCTTAGCTTGCGAGCCAGACAGAAAGAGGAAGCAGGCCAGATTTGACTCTTAGATCATTGTTTGCTGACCCTGATTTTAAGATATTCTATGGATAGCAATGGAGTGTTCAGACTGAATACTGTTTTGACTGACCTATCATAGATCTCTTTCTCTAACTTATGAGTATCCTTCCTAAACTGTAGAATCTAGAATTAAACATAATATTTTATATCTGTTCAGATCAGGGCAGAGAACCAAAGGGAATAACACCTCCTTATTCCTGTACCTCCCTCAAATGTAATCTCAAATTGAATTAATTCTTTTATCTGTTATATTACTTGCCTAATGCACACTGATCTCACAGTTCAGTAAAACCCCCAGAACTTTTCCAGACAAACTGCTATCTAATTGTTCTATACCTCATATGATACTTATAAAATTGATGTTTTTCAATCTAGTGTAAGACTTTAAATTTATCACAATTGGATGTCATTTTTTTTGATTCAACCTAATGTTCTCTCAAAATTATTTTGGATACTGAGTCTGTCATCCATTGTGTTAGCCAATCTTCCGGCTTTGTGTCCTCTGAAAATTGGTAAGGATACCGTGTATGCCTTCATACAAATCATTAATTAAAAATGTTAAATAGCACAGTGAGGAACATAGATCCCTGGAGTACTTTCCTGAAAGCCTTCTGCCAAGTCAATATTGAACCATTAATGGTATCTGGCCATATTACTAGTTCCAAATCCATCTAACTGCATAATTATTTGGCCAACATTTCTCCATCTTTTCCATTAGAATCAAAAGTAAAGTATAGCCACAGAATTCCTTGTTTAGTAAATTTGTCAAAAAATGGAAATAGGTTTGGTCTGGCATGAAATCCTTTTGAAAAATCATGCCAGATCCTGGAAATCAATGCCTTCATTTTCTAAATATTTACTAATTGTCTCTTCAATGATCTGTTCTAGGATTTTCCCAAGAATCAAAGTCAAGCTAACTTGCCTATAGTTTACAGTCTGTTCTCTTCTACTGTTTCAAAATATAGGACTCTTCTCTAGTCCTGCATTGCCAATACCATTTTTATATTCTTTCAAATATCCCTGAAAACAAGTCAGCCATTACATCTGCCTGTTCCTTTAGTACTCGGAGAAGTAATTCATCCAGGCCTGGTGACTCAAATTCATCATGGGTAGCTAAGTGTTCTTAGTACCTTTTAATTTATTTTGGATATAAAGTTCCCGTTAGTACAAACATCATTCACTTTGGTAGAAAAAAAGAGAAGCAAAACAACAATTATGCAGCTCTGCCTTAGCTCTTTTGTCAGTTATTATCATTTCTCCCATCCCAAGAAACGGTCCCATTCTTTCTTTCATCCTCCTTTTTCTTCCTATATAGTTTTTTTAAACTCTGTTTTGCCATTTTTCACTCTCTATGTCAATCTCAGCTCAGATCTAACACTATTTTTCCAGTACTTGTGAATTCATCTTCTGTTACCGCCACTGACAGCCAGTCTGTACTATTATCTGTGCATGTCTTTAACACTACACTGTCTTTTCGTATTCATGCAGGATGTCCCATTTGTGCCCAGAGAGCACTTAACGTTCAGATGAAGATCTGTCGGCATTTTTTTCTTCCTTAAGGTTTAGCCTTGGAGTCTCCTCCTCCAATAGTCTTCTTTCCTATTTCCTCCAAATGAAAATATTCTCAAGCTCTTCACATTTTCCCAGGACATTTTGACAAGATCTCTCCTTTGCACAGTTTACCTGGCTTTATTTTTATTGCTATCGAGGTCTTACTTTTCCCTGTACCCAAGAAGCCTGTAAGATCCTTGGCTGGGGAGGGAGGGGGGTTGTACTGAATCTTTTTTTTTTTCTCTTAATTTCCCCAGTACTTAATACAGGCTCTTGAAACACAAAGTTAGTCAATGCTTATTGAAGTAAATGCAGTGATATCATGACAAGAGGTGGTTATATTCATTCTTATTTCTGAATGCATTAAATTTTGTTTGAATACTGATTGTTCATGTCACCATGAAATATGTGGTCTAGTAATATATACCCAAAAAGAAGCATGCGAAAGCTATATCATCCTACAACCTATAATTCTTTTTTTAATGATGTATGCTATGTTTCTTACTGTCATATAGTTTTTCTCCTTTCCAGGTGAGCTAGTCTTCCTGAAGGGTACAAGATTGACAGCTTGAAAGATTAAGGACTTTTATTTAAACATAGAATAGATCCAATTAACATAGAAACCTAACATGATTCTACTACTCCCTTCAATGATGGCTTTTGACACATAGATAATTCCAATTCTAGGCCCTTTCAATCAATCTCTGACATCTTTTAACAACATAACAATATATACACTAGATAATCCTGTTATGTTGGTTGTAAAAGAGGGGTTTATACATTCAGGAATCTTTCAGTTAACATCATGCCACAATACTTAGGTCAAAAGACTATCAGATGATTCACTGACTCAACTAGGAGTGGTCTGTGGGATATCCACTCCTAGAGTTGCTGATGCTCTTTGTCCTTTTCTAGAAGAGGACCTTCACATCACGGAAGTGATATCATGACATGCAAGTGAATTGGATTTAAATGAGGGAGGGCTGTGCAAAGTCACCAGCCTCACTTTCACCTCTGGAGTCATCTGGGTCCAGTAACCAGATATAGATCAGGACTACTGGAGATGGCCCAGATGCAGTAAGGGACCTTGGCCTTTTCAATCTAAGGTCTTTAACGGGTCTCAACTTGACTGAGGCAACACACATTTAGACCCCTAGAGAGTCACATGGGGAAATGTTGTATAATCCTCAGTGGAATCTAACCTGTAGAAAACATATATGACAGATATTGTATACCCCAAAAAATGTGTTGCACATAATAATCTTATTCCTTGATTCCAAAGGTTGATATCTCAAAACAGTCACTGAAGATTACAAAAGAAACCTAGACTATTTTCGATAAACTTGCCCATTAAGTAACTTAGAGAGTTTATTAGCAAATTAACTCTATATAAGGAACAAAAGTAAGGAAATACAAACAAATGCATAATCCAAGCATTATAAAAATTATAGAATATGAGATATATGCAGAATAATGGTACTTTAAAGGCTATCTGGTCTGTACCTTTTATTTTACAGATAGGAAAACTGGAGCCAGAGAAATAAAATAATTTGCCAAAGGTCACAATTCAATTCAATAAACATTTATTAAGCACCTACTATGTGTCAGGCACTGCATGCTAAGTGCTAGGTATTACCAAAACTAGGACTATATTGATTTGGTTATTAACTGAGGGTTATGGTGGGTGGTGGACAGAAGTCTTGATTTCTATACCTGAGACAAACACAAGTGAAAGATTTTAGGTACTCCTCTGTGACAATTTGGCTAAGTATCGGTCCACTTATATTACTGCCACACACACACACACACACACACACACACACACACACACAGAGTTCATATGAGTGCTTGGTCTAAAACAGTTTCATTTTCAAAGTGGAAGAAAAATAGAGCTATTGTGAATAGCATTTGACATTGTTGACCCTTAGTCAACAATCTTTCCTTCTTTAGCTTCCACAACAATGTACTCTCCTGATTTTCCTCCTACTTTGATCTTCTCTGTTTCTTTAAATGACTTATCTTTCTTCCCCTATCCACTAACATTGCTCCAAGAATCTGCTATAGGTTCAAAGATTTAGATCTGGGAGAGATCTTAGATACTAGCCCAACTCCTTATTCTACAGCTGAAGCCTAGATTCCATTGGACTTACCCACAAGCATAGAGAGGCAGAGGAAAGAGTCTAACCTGGGCAGAATGAAACCCAATGTAATATTCTTTCTGCTATAGCATGTGATCCACAGCCAGAGGTAATGTAAGGTTCAAATGAGATGATAGATGTAATACCCTTTGCAAATGTTCTGTTGCTATACAAATATAAAATATATTGTTATAAAATATGAATATATGATATATAATATGTAATATATGTTATATAAATACATAAAATTAAAATTAATGCAAACACAAAATATTATTCTCACTAAATAATGATTATTAGTAAGTAATAATAATAATTATTGATCTATATTTACCAGGCCTCCAATCAGGTTATAGTTTTCTACTGTACCCTTGCTAAGCTCAAGCATTGTATATAGAGCAATATAACACAAATGTGTGTTGTCAAATGATTTAGAAGCAACTCTACCCTACTGAAAATACACAAACATCCATCCATCCATCCATTCATACACACACACACACACACACACACACACACCTTAAAGTTTAATCTGCTTCATTAACACTTTCTTAAGTCTAGGCAATAGTAAATCAAGCCCTGAATCTGTAGTGATTTCTAATTTATATGGTGTAAATGTTCACGCTGAAAATTTAATAAGCTTGCTAGAGCTAGCACACCCCTGTCCACAGCCCACTTCAGTCAGCTACCAGCTGAGTTTCCCTCTGAAAGGTTTGTCTGTACTCGTCCTGTTATTTCCACTGTCCCTATCGCAGCTCAAGTGCTTATCATTTATACCTAGACCATTACTTTATCTTCCCAAGTAATTTTCTTGCCTCTATATTCTTCTGATTATATTCACCTTATATTTTATCACTTGGTTAATCTCTACTTATGTTGCTTTTTGGCTTCAATTTTTTCATTCATTCTTCTAAAACTCAAAGTCCTAACTTTTTTTTTCCTTTGGTAAGGCAATTGGGGTTAAGTAACTGGCCCAGAGTCACACAGCTAGTGAGTGTTATGTGTCTGAGGCCACATTTGAACTCAGGTCCTCCTGACCCCAGGGCCAGTGCTTTATCCACTGTGCCATCTCTGAAGTCCTAATTTTGTAGTCAAGACCCTCTCCATTATAGCCTCAATATGTATTTCCAGGCTTACTTCCCATTGTTACCCTGTTGTTGTTATTCAGTTGTTTTAGTCTTGTCTAACTCTCCATGACCCCATTTGGGTTTTCTTGGCAAAGACACTCGAGTGGTTTGCCATGTCCTTCTTCAGTTCATTTTACAGATGAGGAAACTGAGGCAAACAGGGTTAAGTGACTTGCCCAGGGTCACACAACTAATAAGTGTCTGAGGCTAGATTTGAGCTCAGGAAGATGAATTTTCCTGACTCCAGGCCTAGTATTCTATCCACTGTACCACCTAGCTACCCTAAGCTTTTACCCTAGGCATCAGCAAAATAGAACTACTTAATGTTTTCCAACTATTTCTTCAGTTTTCTTGCCCTCATACTTTTGCTGACTGATGTCATCCCTTCTACCTGGAATACTCTTCTCCATCTCTTATCTAATGAAATGCTACTGATACTTCACATCCAGACCAAATGCATCCTCTTATATAAAATTTTACCTGGTCTCTACATCCACTGAATTCCTACAGCACTTCATTCATATTGTTATTCTACCTTCTACTATAGATATCTGCACATGTCTTATATTTATCATGGTATTTTAAATTCCTTAAGGCAGGGGATATCTTTTTCAGATTTTTTTAAGCACACATTGAAATTTAATGAGCAAATGAACACAAGTTGAGTTAACTATCTTTCACATAGACTACATACGTCATCATTAGACCTGTGGGTGGAGGATTATTCAACTTATTGTAACATGCCCTAATATAAACTTTTTTGAAAATATGTGTTCCCAGGAGACAATGATCTTAAAACAAAAGTTAGCTCAGATATATCATGTCTTCTTCCCTAATCAGTTGAATAACTTCATCATGACATGCTATAATTACACAACTTATGTCATTGATATAACTGGGCATAATCATACAATTATGCATATTATAATCAAAGAAAAAATGAGAAAGCTAACACAACTAAGTTAAAAAGCCAAGCCATAATTTTACTGAGTTTCACTTCTACTATAAAACACTAGAGAGCCAACCTTTATTTGGTTATCACTCCTAGTGAAGGGGGGCATTAGCATAGTTAATGCCAAAGAGTTAACAATCTATTAGTCGAAGTAATTATTCTTCAGTTAGGTGACAGAAGGAACCTCAGACAGCTGGGTGGTGGTTATGTCACATGGAGAAGAGAAAGCCAAATCAAAACAAAGGCTATGAGGCACTTCAGAAATATTCAGTGGACTGGCAATGAAAGCTGGCTTTGGAGTGATCTGGTTACAAGAGGTCCATAGGGTTTGGGTTGGAAGGGTTGAAGAAAGTCAGACTAGAAAAAGAGATAAGCAATAGATTTTTGGATGTGAAGAGGCTGGGGGACCCCTTGGGTGGCAGGAAATTATCTCAATGATAATTTCCAATGGAACTAAGCCACAGGTAAATAATTATTCTACTCATATATTCTATGGAAACAAGAAAAAGCATAGTTAATTGAAGTGAAGCCTCTTCTACATTGCTCTGAATTTTCTTTTTTCCGTCCAAAAACTTTCAAAGAGTTGACCAATACTAAATAAAGTTATGAGACAGTGTGGTATAAAAAAAAAAGGCACTGGGTTTGGACTAAGATGACCAGGGTCAGAATTGTAACTCTGTTATTTAAAATCTTTGTAACTTTGAGTAAATCATTTCCTCTTTCTGGTCCTAGCTTCCTTGTCTATAACATGCTCAAATAGAATACATGATTTCTACAGAGTAGTCTATATCATTCTCCAAGGCTCAGTTTCCTTATATATGAAAGGAAGATAATAGTATTAGCATTACCTACATCATTGGGTTGTCATGAGGAAAACATTTTGTAAACTTTAAAGTGACAAATAAATGCAGTTTATTATTATGATTATTATTATTATTAATTTCCCTACCAAAAAGTGACAATGTAAATTTTCACTTAGATTTGAAGATCAACCCATCATCAACTGTGATTGTAATGAATGAGACAGTTTGCAAAACTAAACACAGCAAGGAGAGGAAATCTTCCTTGATGGTTTTAAATAATAGATGAACACATTTTAATTTTTGCTCTATAATCACTTTCCAGAATAACCGGAAAATAATCATAGCACTGTTGTCTGCCTCACTTTTGCCCTAAACAGGAGGAAAAGCACCATTCCTGAAGTTCTTCATATGATAAATGCCATATATTTAGGGAGGAGCTGACTTGGGAATTGCTTGGCAAAGGGAATTCTCTGTACCTGTGTAGATCGGCACTCATTTCTCAATTAATGAGTTTTATCAAGTTTCCTGGGGCACTGAGAAGTTCTGTCATGCCCAGGATTATACAAACAGCATATGGAAGAGCCTGGGACTTGAACTCAAGATAAAAGTTGTTATATGGACTTATCTTCCATGTTACAATGGGGGAAGTCTACAATTCACAAAACCATTATTTTTTTTAGAGATTAACACAGCCATAATATGAAGCCTTCATTGGTGGATGTGATATCAGCCTGATTTCAGAGAATGATAATAATAACAATAACAACAACAATAATAATAGTAATTCACACTGATACAATATTTTAATGTTTTCAAAGCACTTTATATATTTTATCTTGAGTCTCATACTCATACTGTAAGGTGGGTTTATCATCATACCCATTTTACAGATGAGGAAACTGAGGCTCAAGGAGCTTAAGTTACTCACTCAGGGCCACAAAGCTAGTTTTGAAGGTGAGGTTTGAACCCAAGAATTCCTTATTTCAAATCCAGTACTCTATTTGCTAAAGACCAATAGTAATTTTTAGCATGTCTACATAAAATAAACTCTTATGCTTTCAACAAATATTTAATGATGAATTGCTATATTTAAGCAAAATTTTTAGGCACTGTGGGATATTAAGATAAACAAAACCCTTACTTATAGAAGCTCACTATAGATTAGGTGAGATGAGACATACAGAAATAACAAAAAGACAAGGCAAAGTGTGATAATTACCAACAAAAAAGAATAAATAAAGCAGTTACAGCAGTTCAAAAGAGAGAGTGATTAAATGAGACTAAGTTTGATTGAATTCGATTTAATAAATATTTATTAAGTGCCTACTATGTGCTAGGCACTGTGCTAAGCACAGAAGATAAAAATAGTAATAAATCCCTGCCCTCAAAGATCTTATAATCTAATAGGAGAAGACAATGCATAAAAGCATGGTAAAAGGGTAGGGCCCAGAACTGGGGCATGATGTTCCTTGAAGTCAAAACCAAGCAGAGATGCTGATGGAAAATAGAGCTACCTGGAAAGTTCTGGTCTAAGCCTTCCATAAAGAAGCCTTTGGGAGAAGTTTATTATCCCTTCCTCCAGCCCTCTAATCTGAGGGGAGAGGTAACTCTAGGAGATGAAAAGTTGTTGAGTATCAAAAATGGAGTCAATCAGCACGATGTTGAAAATTCAGGACATTGGTTTATCCTGGGTGAAGCATGGTGTTGCTGGGGTTCAAACCAAGCAGACTACTGATGGAAAATGGAGTGTTACCTGTCTCCTTGGAGAAGGGAGCATTTGAGCTGATCCTTAAAAGGTATGAAAAAACTTCAACAAATAGAGATGGGGATGGAGTTTTTTTTTTTAACAAAAACATAACCATATAAGTGCTATCAATCAAAATGAGAAGAAAAAATGCCTTTCTTCAACATCATAGCTTATATTTTAAAAGTTTAACTGTTTTATTTCCCTGAATTTCTGTCTGCATCTTGGTAACTACAGCTTAAAACTTGGGTTGAATTTGTAAGACTGCCTTAAAATTTAGCCATTTTCAGGGACATAAGTGTGGAAAATGTCATGTACATTGGTTATTCAAAGAAGTGTTTAGTGAAATTACTCTCAGATGCCATAAGTAATTTTAACCAAGCATAATTGAATTCTCTCTCTTTACTGAAAGAGCTATTTGAAGTTCAAGGTTTATATTGGAAAGTTGAAAACACAAAAGCAATGTCTTAACAAGAAAATATTCAAGTATTATAGCATAAAAATGCCACCAGCTAAGAACACAGTTTTCACCAATTTCAGACAAAGGAGATAGAAGTTTCTCATTAAAAGAGAAAGGTAATATCACTTCAGAATTGTCTGTCAAGAATCACAGAGTGGGATGGAAAGATTGAGAGAGCTATAGTAAAAGTAAAGAGGGTCAACCAAGAGAAGATTTAATTGCCTAGAAGACAGTATTCAAGGATTGGAAGGGGAGGAAATGGAAGCAGTGATATGAGTCAGGGATGACTAATGGAGTTCATTAGAAAAAAATGAATTAACATCAACAAATAAGTATTAGGCACCTGCTATGTGTAAGACACTGTACTAGGCACTGTAAATATGAAGATGAAAGCTGATCCATACTGGACTAAAGGAATAAGTAGTGAAAAATTATATTTATTCATTTTTTTCCCTACAAATGCCATTGGGTGGAACATACGGTAAAAAAAAAAAAGAGTGACAGAATCAACAATCGACAAGTTGGGAAAACAATGAGTAACATTCTAAAATAGGAGCATAAATACTAAAAAGAACAAAAATAGCATTGCTTTATCATAAAATGCAATTTTATCTAATCCTAATTCAATCTCCTCCTCCTGTTTTAGATCTTGGTGCTCAGAACCTTTTATCTTACCTCCAGATGCTCAGTTATGATTTTAATTTCTCTCCACCCTGGGCCCTGGAGGAATCAGGTTGTCAGAATATGACAACATCGCAGCAAGAATTTACTCTATCCAGGGAGGATGGTGCTATTTTAAAGAGGGAGTTTCATCTCTTACATATTAGAATTAATGAACACTGACAGAATTTAAGTAAAGGTGATGGCAGCACTAGTTCTTATTTTAACCACATCAAATTGTCCTATTACTTGCCTGACATGAGAGTAGCACAAATTACCTCAGTGTCTTCATGCTTTTCCAGAATGAAACTTGATAAGTTTCCCCACTGATATTGGAAAATCATTTTATGTTGATTGTAACCAAGAAATGTACAATTTAAAAATTACATTAACATAAAGTTATTACTTTCATGAATATATACATACATATATGTATACATGCACGTAAAAAGTACATCTACTATACATTTCATTCAGAAAAGATGACAACTTGTCACAGTATCAAAACTATAAAAAGAATTATTTTTATCATCAAGAGAATACTGGGACAATTTTTGCTATAAGAAGTAAAAGTAGCCAACATGGATTAGTAGTAATGATGACAGCTAATTCATTCTTTAAACAAGTATTTGTTGTGCTATTATGTACCAAGAACCATGCTTCCATACAAGAAAGGCACAAGGTGAGAATAAGAAGGATGTAGCGTATGATGAACAACGTCCAGCACCACTTGGATGCAATCTCTCCTTACTTTGGTCTTGGAGAATCCCTCTGTTCCTTCAAGACACAGCGTAAGCACTGCCTGAAACCTTTCTGATTCCCCATCCCCAACTACTAGTTACTTCCCTTTAATTAACTTTAGTGAAGTAGTCAAAACGTTTTGTATTTCTTTGACTTCATTATTTTTAATGCTTATTTTGTATATGGGTCCTTGTTTCCCATGTTAAAATGTAAGCTGCTTGAGAGTAGGAATTGATTCATTCCTTCTCTTTGTAACCACAGCACCTAATGTATTCCATTAGCCACCCCTTAGTCATCCCTGATCCCTATCACCGCTTCCATTTCCTCCCCATCCTATCCCTGAATACTTAGTTCCAGACAAGTAGACCCTCTCTTGGTGGGCCCTTTTTACTTGTACTATAACTCTTTCAGTTCTTTTATCCCAGGGGCCATCTTTAGTCCTCCTGATCTATATCTCGCCACTGGACCCAGATGGCTCTGGAGGAGAATGTGAGGCTGGTGACTTTGCACAACCCTCCCTCACTGGAATCCAATTCACCTGCAAGTCCTGGCATCACCTTCCTGATGTCATGGTCCTTTCTGAGAATGAAGGACAAACAACAACGTTTTATTCCACTCTATGATTCTTGACTGAAAATTTTGAAGTGACACTGCTTTTCAATGAGGTACTTCTGTCTCTTTTGTCTGAGATTGGTAAAAAAAAAAAATAATGTTCTCAGCTCGTGGTATTTTTATGCTATAATACTTGAATATTTTCTTAAGACATTGTTTTCATATTTTCAGCTTTACTTGAACATATTAGTTGCTTAATAAATGCTTGATAATTGATTGATTGATTGAAGAGGCAGTGGGTTACTCTTGTAGTGAGAATAAGATTAAATAGATGAACATTCTGACTGCTATGGCTGCACTTGACCTACGAAGGCACAAGAGGATGGGCTCCAGCCTTTGGGTGGATCATCTATAGAGGATTTACACAAAGCCATAGAGACAAGAGTGTTTGGGGCTAAGAAGGCATCGGTAGAAGGAACATCCACCCTACTGAAACCATGAATGCATCAAAACCCCTACTCAGGGAACCGCTGACATTTTTCACTTCTTTTTTGGGAAGACACCTGACTGCCAAGTCCCCATTAGAATCCTTTCTCTTCTCTCCCTATTGAAACATCCCTGTTAAGGGGCAATCCTATTAATTATAAGTGATGGTTTTACTTCCACAGTGCTGCTCATTATAAATGACCTGTGTGTATACGTCTTCCTTTCTAAGAAAGTAACAAAAGCGAGAACCGCAGAGCTGGCTTGTTGCCCAGTGAATTCTTGTGACTTTGTTGCATGATTCAGAGGATGTATCATGGCTGATAAACCTCAATACCACTGAATCAAGGAAAATAAACACAGTTGGCACTTTGTGGGGATCATTTGTGAATATTTAACTATTGTATTATAAGCCTTCCCTTACCCTTAATTTCTCTTCCTAGTTGCCTGACAGAGTATAATAAAGACTTGCACAGCTCCTTCTCTTGCTTCATAACTATGGTCATTCTGATTTCTGTGATTGGATCAAAAGATTCACTGTGGTTGGCAGAATCCTTGGAGAAGCTGTTCTAAACCCAAAGCTAAGGATTTGGTAGTAGCTAGATCAGTTTCAAAAGAGCTTGCCTCTTTGCAAAACTGCAGTGTAGATCTATTTTGGGGGCATCACACTCTTCCCCTTTCTGTTCCTTCTTTTTTACTTATCCCCCATTTCTATCCACGCTCTCTTTCTGTTTAATGTTTTTTTTTTCAATTAGCAAGCATTTATTGTCTCCCTCTCCCACTTCCTCCTCAACCAACATTAGTAAAAGATAAAGGAAAAACTGCACCCTTGCAACAAATAATCATAGTCAAGCAAAACAGATTTCAGCCTTGGCCACATCCAAAGCTGTGTGTCTTATTCTGCCTCTTGAGTCCATCACTGTGCTATCAGGAGATGGTCAGCATATTTCATTATTGGTCTCTGGAAGCCTATTTAGTCATTATATTAATCAGAGTTCTTAAGCCTTTCAAAGTAGTTTTTACAAAGTTATTGAATACCACCTCCTCCTTCCAAATCCTGATCCCTTTATATTCTCCCTATCTCAGCCTCTACTCTCTCTTCAAAACCTCTTAGGAGAATATATTAGATAATCCATTTTAACACAGGTATATATTTTAGCCAGTATTTTCCTCTCCAAGAGTGTAATCTGCATTACTAATTGTAAAATAAAAAGACCTTGACCTCTGTTATTTTAATTTCTGACCTGGGTGAGAAGGTTTGGGAAGTATTTGGGGGCTAGAGGCTCTCCATACATCTTTGAAATTATACCACCTCTGCCTGCATCTGACCCTGAGTCCCCTTTCCTCCTGAGACCATAGATTTAGAGCTAAAGGGGGCTTCAGAAGCCAGTTAGCTCAAAACCCTCACTTTACACATGAGCAAAGTGAAACCCAGAGATGTTCAATGACTTGCCCAAAGCTACACATGTAGTAAGCATCAGAGGCAAGATCTGAACTCAGGTCTTCTGATTCTAGAGGACTTTCCACTATATTGAGCCGAGTCTCTGTGTGTTCACTTTTATCATAATGAACTCCAGAACTGAACCTGTCCAAGACTACTCTATAGTTGTCACCATGATCTTAAGCTTTGAATGCTGAAGTGAATCAGAGAATTTTGAAACTAGAAGGGGTACCCAGCACATGGGAAATAAATACTCTTAGAACTAGAAAAATGCTTAGAAATCATCTTTTAAAAAACATTTACAGAGGAGAAAGTGAAGCCTGGGAAGTGAAATCACTTATTTGAAGTCACATATCTGTGAGGGTTCTTGGAAGAGGAGATCATAAAATCTCCAAATGAGGTAATTTTTGTTATTGTTGTTGATATTGAGGAGAGGTCTACATCTGTAATTTTATTGTTATGGGGGACTCCCCACATAACATGTATTCATGATTCCTCTTAACTTATGGTCTTAGTTGCCTGATATATTAAGAAGTTAAGTGACATTCCAGTGGTCACCTGGTGTGTGTGTGTGTGTGTGTGTGTGTGTGTGTGGACTTAAACCTTGGCCATCCTGACTCCAAGGTGAGCCTCCTATAAGTTATGCCACATAAGAATAATAATACTTTACATTTGTAAAGCATTAAACAATATTCAAAGTATATTTAATCATTTTTTTCATTTAATCCTTAACAGCAACACTTCACAATGAATAAGACAGGTATGATAATAATCAGGGTAGCTAGGTGGCACAACGGATAGAATGCCAGGCCTAGAGTCAGGAGGATTCATCCTCTTGAGTTAAAATCTGGCCTCAGACACTTACAAGCTGTGTAACCCTGGACAAGTCACTTAACCCCATTTGCCTGTTTCCTCATCTATAAAATGAGATGGTGAAGGAAATGGCGAACAACTTTGATATCATTGCCAAGAAAACCCCAAATGGGGTCATGAAGAAACAGACATGACTGAAAAATGGCGGAACAACAACAAGATGACAAAAATAACACATTTTATAGCATTTTGGAGTTAACATAGCACTTCCTCACAAACCCCGTGAAACATGAGTATTATTTTCTCCATTTGAGAGATGAGAAAACTGACTCAGAAAACTTCTCACTCGCCCAGTTTAACACAATTAGTAAATTATGTGTAGAGTTAGGACTAACACTCAAGTTTTTTTGGCTCCCAGTCCACAGCTATTTTGAGTACCCATCTTCTGGACATAATTTTAGGTCCTTTAAATCTCATTTATTGTTAGAAATGTTTCTCTCAGCCTGGGCATTTTTAGCAATTGTTCCATGACAAGGGAAGATCTTTATCTCATCTCCCCAAATTGCCTCTTACCAGGATTGCCCCATAATCTACTCTTTTCCTCCTCCTTGGAGAAAGCTTACAACTGGATTGCCCTCAGCAATGTGACAAGATGATATGGCTTTCACTGAAGCCTGTCCTAGAGTCATTTGGAATGCAGAAGAAGCCCAGCATTGACCTCCCCATGCAGCCCAGGGTCCCTTCAGCCTAGGCAATGCCCCAGACTTGGAAACACTGGAAACAACGTGGTCCGTTGCAGGTTTTGTCTATCAAGCCTAGGCCCAGATCTAGAATTCTAGGGACATGAGAGATTACAGTATGTTTTGAGGGTCACTCTTTTGTGCCAGGAGACCCTTGATATTTCCAGAAAACAAAATGAAAATCTTGGGATCTTTGTACAATCTACCCATCATACCTAGAATTCACTCCCTCCTCATCTCTGCCTCTTACTAACCCTTGATTTCTTCAAAGCCGAGCTCCAAACATCACTCCCTCCAGGGACTTTTCTTGCTCCCTCTAGCTGCTAATGCTTTTCCCTAACAAATTACTGTTTTGCATGTACTTGTGCTTATTCATATTGTCTCTGCCTCTAGAATGGAAATTCCTTGAGGGAAGGGACTATGTCATTAATCTTGGGGGTCCCCAGCACCTATCACAATGCTTGGCACACAGTAGGCACTTAATAATTTTTTTTTGCATGTTTTGCCCAGGGTCACAGAGCTATTAAGGATCTAAGGCAGGGGTGTGGATCCTACAGTCTTGAGGCCACATGTGGCCCTCTAGATCCTCAGTCAGTCAAAGGGCCACATTTGAGGATCTAGAGGGCCACATGTGGCCTCAAGGCTGCAGGTTTCCCACCCCTAAACTCAGACCCAGGTTTAACTCCAAGGTCAGTGCTCTACCCACTATACATATTGCCTCTAGTGTCACAGACACTAAATCATAGGATTTCTGGCTGTTGTCAGGTTCTAGACTGTTAATATGTGCATTAAAGAACCTCACCAGGGTCTGTTCACATTGCCCTGCACTGCTTTCAGTAGAGTCCAACAAAAGAAGAAGACATTTACATATAGTCAGAGAGGTTTTAGTGGAAAACTGTTTTTATCATACCCTCTCCATTAGGAGTGAATGTTAAAGCTTGGAGTTATATGATAGTTTCTCTTTAATTCCTTTTTACTCTGGATTTAGATTCTTTAAAATGCAATAGCCTTTTAAATATGATATTTCCAGTTCAGGTTTCCTCAAGCTAACTCAGCTTATTGGTTTGTTTTTATCTGTCAATATGGAAAGGCTATCCACTCTCTAAAGAGCATCCTTATAGGCAATCTGATTTTCTAATACCACCAAGGTCAAATCAATCACTATCTTCCTTCTATTTTTTCCTCTTTGCATTTAGGTCAGATTTATTATTTGAAGGGACAACAGATTGACAGGAGACCATAGGCAAGGTAATGAAATCAAACTTTCATTGCTTCCATTTGCTCAGCTTTATAGCATCTAAAGAACGGAAAGGGTAAGTGATGTAATGGGGCAGCAGATGCTGATCCTATCTGGGCCTTACACTTCCCTTGCTCTCACTTATTACTGGGAATGTTTCCTTCACACAGGGTATTCCAGCAAATGTGCCAGCACCAGAGCTTCCTTCCCTTCATCTCTGTTCTCATATTTCATTCGGTGAGCCTTATATGTGACTAAACCTGACAAGAATATGTGTATCTAGAAACAAGCAGCAACGAAGCTCTGAAAAGACTCCAGTGAGGTCTGTGGGACAGCAAAAGAAATCATCTCTAACTCATTTCTGCTCCCAGTAACAAGGGCATGGGGTGGGGTTGGGGAGGCAGAAGAATCATGTTTTGCTATTTGTACCTGTATTGTTTTTAGCTATAAAGGACCCTGGCCTGTCGATGACAATACAATCAGTACAGCCCTATGGCACCTGCAAAGGAAGGGGTGAACTCTTAGCTGGCTTCCCTCCTTCATGGGCAGCTGTGCCTTACACCAAACAAAATCAATTACTCCATATCTTGATGCCGGGTTTTAGGTTATTGGCTTTTGACTAATCACGTTTTGCAGTGATTCCTTCCCTCAAAACAATTTTCATCAGTGGCAGGCCAAAGGGTATGGGGGTTGGAAGTGGAGGGGGGAGGAATCCTATTTTTCATGGAAGCCCCCACCGATGACATACAAACCTTTTCCATATTAGCAATCACACTAAGTATGAGGGAAAACTGGGAGGAAAACATGGCCTATAATTTTCATCTTCACATACAGGTTCTTTCCTCTTTTACTAATGCCTGTAAAAGTGGCCAGAGACAGTTTCTGTAGCAACAAACACCAGCAGTTTACAAGTAAGAGAGACCCTACATGTGGGATAACAAAGGGCTCCACCACATGAAATATCAGAGCCAATCACTGTAGTTCTTGCAGGAGGTCTGCAGGAGAGGCAGGCTGCCCAGCTGTATAATTAGGAGTTGAAGGGAGATTCCCCATGTGGTTCAGAGGTTTCCTCTGCTTGGATCACCTAAAGGAAGAATATTAAACGCTCAGTGTGGTTCTAGAATTCATCATGGCTTGTAAAGAGATGACCGCTGTTAAGGAACAACCACATAGCCCTTGATAGGCCTCAAAGTTAAAGGAGATTTCTACCTTTACACCATTCCCACTCCCCCCACAACCCAGGTTCTTGGTGGTGCTATTACAGATGGCATGTCCATGAGCTACCATCTCCCCCCACACACCCCTACCCTTCTGCTGAGGCATCTGCCACCTCCTTAAAAATGACAAAAAGAGAAGCCCTTCTCACCTCAAGAACAGAAGGGTCATGTTTGTTAACCAGAGGAGATATTTAAATGAAGGTCACTAAAAACAATCCATTAGTTCAGACGGATTTGCCTCTGGAAGAAGAATCCGAAAAAAAATTAAAACAATATCTTTCCTTGAATTAAGATCTTCCGATTTTTTTTATCAGTAACTTGAATGAAGATACACACATACACATCATGATATATAAGATAAATATACATATATGTACACAGATGATAGATAAGATACATACATATACATATATACATATAAGATATGTAAGCTACATACATACATATATACCTATGTGTGTGTTGTTCAAATATGCAAACAACACACAATTGGAAGCAGTAGCTAATACGATGAGTGACAGAATCAAGATTCAAGGAGATCCTGATGGCCTGGGGCTGGACTGAAGCTAACAATGGAACTTAATAGAAAGTAGGGAAATAAGCATGTATTAAGTACCTACTGTGTGCCACACGCTGTGTTTAACAAACTTTGTAAACATTCTCTCACCTGATCCTCAAAACTACTCTGTGAGGTAGGTGCCATTATTATTCCCATTTTACAGTTGAGGAAACTGAGGCATCTAGGAGTTAAATGACTTGTCCAAAGTCCAATAGCCAGCAATTGTCTGAGGCCATATTTGAACTCAGGTCTTCCTGCTTCCAGGCTCAACACTCCATCCACCATGCCACATAGTTGCCTCTAGGGAGAAATGTAAAGTAGGAAACTTATATTGAAAAAAAAATCAACTACATAATCACATTTTTAGGGTTGAAAAGTGTCTTAAATGGCCATTTAGGTCAACCCCCTAAATAACACAGGACTCCCTTCTACAAGATGCCTGATAGAGATACGATATTTCTTTAGCTCTTTCAAATGACACCAAGCTGATAGCCTAGGCAGTCCACCTCCCTATTGAAAGATGGCACCCTGAACAGACGACCTAAGAGGTCCTGTCAATTCTTTAAGGAGGGAGTCTGGATATGTGTTATTTAGAAGAGGGTTTGTGAGTAGAACAATGAATGAATGGACTCAGGATCACATTAGTTATTGGTATGACACTAGCAGAAGAAAGTGCACAGGACTTGGAAGTAAGAAGGAAATGTTTGTAAATCACACCTCTGAAATCTACTAGCTCTCTGACTTTGGGTAAGTCACTTAACCTTAGTCCCAACCTAAGTTTCCTCACATGAAAAAATGAAATGATAATGACTATAGGATTGACCTCACAGTGTTACCCTTAAGGTCAAATGAGATAATGTGTATGAAGAATTAAAGCTTCAAAATGCTACATGCCAGCTACAATTGTTATTATCATACATAATTCAATTAATCAATGAGCAATTGTTTATTAAGCACCTACCATGTGCAAATGGCTGTTTTAAGTGCTGGGGATAATGAAGACAAAAAGGAAATACTCCCTGTCCTTAAGGAGTTTACATTCTATCTAGGAGATACTATAGGTATATTTAAGTAAGAAGACACATATAAATATAGATAAAATATGATTTAACTGATACTAGTGTATTTGTCTGTCCTATAAGTTGAGGGGTAGAGAACTAGATGGAATGGGTAGAATGAGCCTGAGGGTTGAATTGGAGCAGATGCTTATAGGGTCCCTCTCAGGAGGATGAAGACGAAGGAGTGTCAGATCCCGGGAGGGGAAACCGGGAAGGTGATATTGGGGGACAGGCATGAGCAACTGGGAAGACCAAAGGAGGAGAGAATTTCAAGCATGAAAGACAGCCATTGAACTGGCATAGAAAATCAATGGCAATGGGAGAGAGATTATTGTGTGCAAAGAATTGCAAAGAGCCCAGTATAACTAGATTGCAGAGTGTGTGATGTGAAAGAAGGAATAAATAAATGGGAAAAGGTAGGATGGGTCTATGTTGCAAAGGATATTAAATGCTAAACAGAGGTTTATTTTTGATCCCAGAAGTCATAGGGAGCTGCTGCAGTAGTAGGGACACAACACAATCAGATCTGTGCTTCATGAAAATCAATTTGCTGGCTATGTGAGGGGGGGTTGGAGTGGAGAGAGAGGCTTGAAGCAGGTAGACCAGTGGTGGCTGTGTGAGTAGAGAAGATGTATACAAGAGATACTGTGAAGATAGAAATGACAAGAATCTATAGTCATGGATATCAAATTTCTACAAAACGTGGTGGAATTTAGCTAGCTATTCGTTCCTACGTTGTAGGTTTAAGATATCCCAGTTATTATTATTATTATTTTGGTCTTAATAGACCTTGTGTTCATAAGAGCTTAGAAGGCAACACTGAGTATGGAGTGAATCCTGATCAGGAACAAGTGTAAAGATCTTTAAAAAGACCACGTGCATATCTACAGGCGGGTATCTCTATGATATACATGCCTGTGTCCATCCACATTTGGTGGCACAGTGAAGAGAGCACTGGACCTGAAATCAGGAGGATCTGGGTTCAAATACAGTCTTAGACATTTGTTTGATGTATGAACCTGGTCAAGTCACTTAACCCCTATTTGCCTCACTTTCCCCAACTGCAAAATGGGGGTAACAATAGTATCTGCCTCCAAGGGTTGTTGTGAGGATTAAATGAGATAATATTTGTAAAGTGCCTAGCACAGTGCCTAGAACATAGTTGGCACTGTGTAAATGTTTATTCCCTCTCTGCCTTTGTATGTAGGGACTTCCTCTACCAGTGCAGACCTTTAAGTGTTCTGTCACATACAGTCTTGTAGAGGTGCCTGGGGTGATGAAAGGTTAAATGACTTGTCCAGAGTTACAGAGACACTATTTGTCAGGGAAAAGATTTGAAGCCTGGGCTCCCTAACTCCAAAGTTTCTGCTCTTTCCAGCACTTGATACCAAGAGCACATGGCAACCAAAATACTTCCCCAGGCTCCCCATTTCCTTATACCTCCTGTATTTCACCACAATCTCCAATTTTATCATTTACAACACTGAAATCATTCCAAGAGAGTAATGCACATCAATTTCAAACACAAATATTTACAGAATTGACTGTCACATATCACTCACAGGAAATGACAGGATCATGTGACCTTTATAGAAGGAATATTTTTGGAAGCTATTTTCCCAGGAAGAAATAGGGTAGTAAGCAATATGTCCCTTTTATCTAGGACAAAAGTCCTTGGGTTTGTAGCTTTGAGAACTGAAATCAGACTTCCCAAAAGAATGCACACTTAGAATATGCTCTGAACAGATTCACCTGGGATAAAGCTATGGCTTGCTTATCAGGTGTTGCACTTTGCTTAGTGTCTAATGAAGGAAAACTGGAAACCATTTGGGATACTCTCCTTTCCAATTAAAAACTAGCTTAAGGATTTCAGTTGCCTCATCTCCAAAATGAGGAGGTTCTATTAGATGACCTTATAAGTCTCATCTAGCTCTAAATCCATGATTCTGTGACCTGGGTTCAAATTCTGTGGTACCTACTTACTACCTGTATGACCTTGCAAAAGGCACTTAATATTTCATGGCCTCAGTTACCTCAGGAGTAAGTAAAAGGGGTCAGACAAGATTATTTTTATGGTCCCTTACAGTTCCAAACCTTTTGCTTAATCAATCAACAATTTAAATGCCTTAGTGCTATGTACTGTACTGGATGCTAGGGATAGAAAGACAGAAGTCCTTCCCTGCCGTTGAAGAGCTCTTATAGTCTACCCAGGACACATAATATGTGTGTATATGAGTATAATAATAATAATAGTAATAACTAGAATTTCTTTAGCACTTTAAGGCTCATAAAGTATTTTAAATGCATTATCCCATTAGATCATATTTGATTAAAACATATGTATATATACACACACATATATCTACACATATACATATATACATATACATTTATGCATACATACATACATGCATATATATATGAATGACAACTTGATCTTATAATGTATAGGGTCCCCAATTCAAGCACCCCATGGCAGAAGTTAAGCTCCAAGAGAAAGAGTGAATCAATGAATCAATGAATATTTCTTAAGAACTACTATGTGCCAGGCACTAAATTAAGAAATAGAAAGAAGGGGCAAAAATACTCCTTGCTCTCAAGGAGCTTATACTCAACACAAAGACCCTGCGGAGGTGAGTGAGCTGTCGGGGGAGGAAGATGGTTGTGAGGAGAATAGATTGTAAATTCCATGAAGGCAGATGCTAGTTTTTATCTAAATTGTATATCTCTCCTGTTACATAGTATAGTGTTTTCCACACAGGATAAATAAATAAATAAGTGAATGAATGAATAAATAAGCATACAGTGAGTTAAAGTAAAATGAATAGCCTCCTGAGGAGAGAACCCCTTCATCTTCCTCTCTTTCCCTTACTCACAGTCCATTGCCTCACCCTAGCCTGTTGGATGACTCAAGAAGGATGGGAGAGTCCTTCTTTCCTCCAGGTCTTTCCCCTAAACCTCATCAGAACTGTGTCTTTGCCCCAATCTTCTTGCCAGCCCTCCTTACAATTTTTTTATTTCACTATCTGACCTCTCATTCTCACTCCCTGAGAGGGAGTCATACTGCTCCAGCTACATTCAGATTAGCTCATTCTCCACTTTCCAATAGTCATGGGCATGCCCCTTACAGTTCCCTCTCCTCCAATACACTCATGGTGGTGAGGGCTGGCCACTGACACCACTTCAATGAGTACGGAGTCACCACCTGCAAGCTTTCCAGTAAGATAGAGAACCATCAGCCTTCCCAATTGCATCCTCTAGACCCTAGGGAATAGCCATCTTCACTGTTGATATACTTCAAATACCTCTGGGCTCTGCCCCTTCAATCCCAATGGATCATTTGTCCTTTCCATCTCCCTGGCATCTGAATCTTAACTCCCCTAATTAGAATGTGAACTGCTTGAATTTACAGTATTTTATTTATATCCAACACTTAGCATAGTGCTTGGTATTTAGAATGTGCTTAATAAGTGCCTTTCTTCTATCTATCTATCTAACTATTCATTCATTCATTCATTCATACCTTCAGGAGCTGTGAACATTACTGACTCAGTCATGTTAGGGCTTCCCAAGCAATCCCTGTTAATGCCCAGGAGAGCTGTGACCACCTCTGAGAAGGTAGGAGAAGGTGCCCAACAAGGCATCTTTTACTGACTAAAGATGATGCTGGTAGACTCCAAAGCAGCCCAGGACCAGGGACACTGAGCACTCTCTTTTTTTAAAAATAAATTTATTTATTTTTAGTTTTCAACATTTACTTCCACAAGATTTTAAGTTCTAAATTTTCACCCCATCTCGCCCCTCCCCCCACCCCAAGATGGCATGCATTCTGAATACCCCTTCCCCTAGTCTGCCTTCCTTTCTATCTCTCCCTCCCTTCTCTTATGCCCTTCCCCTTCTATTTTCCTGTAGGGTAGGATAGATTTCTGTACCCCATTTCCTATATTTCTTATTTCTCAGTTGCTTGCAAAAACATTTTTTCAAAACATATGTTTTTAAAACTTTGGGTTCCAAATTTTCTCCCTTCCTCTTTCCCCACCCACCCTCATTGAAAAGGCAAGCAACTCAATATAGGTTATACATGTGCAGTTATGCAAAACACTTCCATAGTCGACATGCTGTGAAAAACTAACTCTATTTCCCTTAATCCTATCCTGCCCCCCTCATTTATTCCATTCTTTCTTTTGACCCTGTCCCTCCTCAGAAGTATTTGCTTCTGATTATCCCCTTTCCCAATCTGCCCTCCTCTTTATCATCCCCCTACTCTCTTGTCCCTCCCCCCCATTTTCCTGTAGGGTAAGACAAATTTCCATACGCAATTGAGTGTGTATATTATTCCCTTCTTAAGTCAAATCCTATGAGAATAAGATTCACTCATTACCTCTCATCTTCCCCCTGTTTCCCCTCCACTGTAAGAACCTTTTCTTTTCTGGTTTTTTGTGAGATAATTTACCCCATTCTACCTCTCCCTTTCTCCTTCTCCTAGTATAATCCTCTCTCATCCCTTAATTTTATTCTCCAGTTATGACCCCTTCATCTTCAGCTCACCCTGTGCCCTCTATCTATCTATCTATCTATCTATCTATCTATCTATCTATATACGTACATATAATTTTTCCCTCCAACTACCTTAATACTGACAAAGGTCTCATGAGTTACAAATATCATCTTTCCATGCAGGAATGTAAACACTTCAACCTTAATAAGTCTCTTATGATTTCTCTTTCCTGTTTACCTCTTCATGTTCCACTTGAGGCTTGTATTGGAAAGTCAAATTGTCTATTGAGCTCTGGTCTTTTCATCAAGAATGCTTGAAAGTCCTCTATTTCACTGAATGACCATTTTTTCCCCTGAAGGATTATACTCAGTTTTGCTGGGTAGGTGATTCTTGGTTGTAATCCTATCTCCTTTGCCCTCCGGAATATTATATTCCATGCCCTGTGGTCCCTTAATGTAGAAGCAGCTAAATCTTGTGTTATCCTGATTGTGTTTCCACAATACTTGAATTGTTTCTTTCTGGCTGCTTATAATATTTTCTCCTTGACCTGGGAACTCTGGCATTTGGCTACAATATTCCTAGGAGTTTTCCTTTGGGGATCTCTTTCAGGAGGAGATCGGTGGATTCTTTCAATTTCTATTTTGCCCTCTGGTTCTAAAATATCAGGGCAGTTTTCCTTGATCATTTCTTGAAAGATGATGTCTAGGTTCTTTTTTTGATCATGGCTTTCAGATAATCCAATAATTTTTAAATTCTCTCTCCTGGATCTATTTTCCAGGTCAGTTGTTTTTCCAATGAGATATTTCACATTGTTTTCTAATTTTTCATTCTTTTGGATTTGTTTTACAGTGTCTTGATTTCTCATAAAGCCACTAGCTTCCAGTTGCTCTATTCTAATTTTTAAGGAAGTATTTTCTTCAGTAATCTTTTGGACTTCCTCTTCCATTTGGCCAATTTTGCTTTTTAGGGCATTCTTCTCCTCATTGGCTTTTTGGATGTCTTTTGCCATTTGGGTTAGGCTATTTTTTAAGGTGTAATTTTCTTCAGTATTTTTTTTTGGGTCTCCTTTAGCAAGCTGTTGACTTGTTTTTCATGATTTTCTTGCATCATTATCATTTCTCTACCCAGTTTTTCCTCTACTTCTCTTACTTGCTTCTCAAAATCCCTTTTGAGCTCTCCCAAGGCCTGGGACTGATTCATATTTTTCTTGGAGGCTTTGGATGTAGGAGCTTTGGCTTTGTTGTCTTCTTTTGGTTGTATGTTTTGATCTTCTTTGTTACCAAAGTAAGATAATAAAATCTGACTCTTTTTGTGCTGCTTACTCATGATTCCAGCCAATTACTTGAGTTTTAAACTCTGTTAAGGTAAGAGTCTGCTTCCAATGTGGAGAATGTGCTGTCCCAAGCTTAGGGGGCTTGTACAGTTGTTTTCAGAGATATTCTAGGGACCTGTAAATTTTCAATTCTTCCAAGGTGGTATGTTAAGGGGTGAGGTGTTTCCTCTCCACCACCACAACAAGCTCTACCACACCAGCACTTCTCCTTGCCCCAGGACCACCCCTCAGAACTGTGACCCAGATCCAAGCACGGGCAAAGCAAGAGATTCCTGCCTTAGCACTGGCAAAGAGTTCCCTGCAATCCCCCTCTGATCAGCAACTTGATTCCCACTCAGTCTGTGGGCTGGAAGTTCAGGAAACAGCCACGGTCCTGGGTTGCACTCGAGACTTGCGACTGAAACCTAGCTCCTCTCTCATCGCAGTCACAGACTTTTCCCACTGATCTTCTAAGTAGTCTTTGGTGTTTGTGGGTTGAGAGGTCTGGAAATCACCACAGCTACCCATAATTCAGTCCTCTGAGGCCTGCTCCAGGTTCACTGCGGCCTGCGCGCCCATGTCGAGCTGTGTTCCTCTCCCAGCATGTCGCATTATATGTTTCCTGATCAACCATCCAGGTTATCTTGGGTATTTGTTTCACTCTGTCTTTTTGTGGGTTCTGCTGCTTTAGAATTTGTTTAGAGCCATTTTTATAGGTATTTGAAGGGGTTTGGGGGAGAGCTGAAGCAAGTCACTGCTTTCCCTCCGCCATCTTGGCTCTGCCTCCCTGAGCACTCTCTTTAAGAAGCTCTGGATGCCTGGAGTATGGCTGCTATATAATGCCTCATGGATATTGAATTCTTGGAATAAAACTCCTTGTGACTAGTAAGCATTCAAATCCATCAGAGTTACATTAGAAAAGTCATTAAAACTTTTCCTTCCCTTAAACTAAGGCCCAGATTCCCTCCCTCTAGTAATTATATTATGCTGCCTCCTGTGTTGATGTTGCAAACACCAAGATTTAGAAATTCAACAATTTTCCCCTTAGATCTGGTCAAACAAATTAAGAGAGCTCAGAAATAGTATCCTCAAATTTTTTTCCTAATCTTCATAGATTAGATTTTATATGTTCTTGCATGTCTTTACCATCTCTTTGGGAACTGAGCATTCAGATATTCCTTATTCTACAATAGAATGTCTTTAAATACACTTAATCTTGTCATTTAGCCCAAATCCACCTACCAGTAATGAATATCAACCATTTTATGAGGTAGTTACAATTCTTCTCCATCTCATTTCAACAGCTGACATAAGCTTTACATTTATCTAGTATATTCAATAACTTATCTCATTTCATCTTCTCAGCAACTCTATGAGTCAGGAATCATAACTCCCATTTTATAAATGAGGAAACTGAGGCTCATTGAGATGAACAAAATTACATACAATCACATGTAAGTAATGGATACAAAACTTAAAACCAAATCTCCTGACTTGAAATCTAATCTTGTTTTCTAAATATTAAATGATCTCATCTCTCCAATCTTCCTTCCCCAACTAGACAGTGAGTAGACTATTTCAACTGCTGGTTTTTTAACACCATAAAAATAAACTTACCCCAGACCTCAAGGTTTCATTTACCTAAATAGAGTAATGGGGCAACATAAGGCATTAATCAATTCCACCATACAAAATTAGATATCCTAAATTAAATTTAATTCACATTTATCAGGTTTGCACATCACAATAAGGACCAGGTTATAAACTGTTTAAGAAACAATGGTTGCACTGAGAATAATAATATTAATAACTCATGTTTCTATAGTGTCTTAAGGATTTCAAAAAGCTTTCCCTATCACAACCCTGTGAGGCAGGGAGTGTATGTGTTAATGTAGACATTTTAGATGATATGGCCAAAGTCACACACCTATTTAAGCATCTGCAGTAGGATTTAAAAATATTATAATTTTAATTTATGGAATAAAAGAAGCATTTCCATACCATAGTAATAATAAAAAATAATAATAAAGAGATGATTGCACATGAAACTTCAAATCTATTATGTACAACTTGCTATTCCTTTTAAATATGTAATGTAAATTACTTTTTTTTCTTCCTTTGTTTTTCTCTCCCCCCAGACATGGCTACCATTAGGCACAAATATGTGTGTATACATATATGTATGTATGTGTATATATATATGTGTGTGTGTACATATACATACATACATACATATATATGGAAAATCATTCTATAAGTACTTCTATTCATCAGTTCTTTCTCTGGATGCAGATAGCATCTTCCTTCAATCTAAGGTAGAATTTTAATTTGGATCTCCTGAAAATGTCCATAGAGCTACTTACTACAACAGCATAATGAGAAACAATGTATTTATAGAAACAATAGAGAATGGAAAATATATGTATATATATGTACACATAGGTACGTACATATGTATATATATACATGTGTGTATGTATATGTGTGTACATGTGTGTACACAAACACATAGCCTTCCACCGACAAAAGACAAAAGACAGTCTTAGCTACATTACCGGTAAAAATTAAAAGCCACAGGGGCAGCTAGGTGGCGCAGTGGATAGAGCACTAGCCCTGAAGTCAGGAGGACCTGAATTCAAATCCGGCTTCAGACCAAATACTTGACACTTACTAGCTGTGTGACCCTGGGCAAGTCACTTAACCCCAATTGCCTAAAAAAAAAAAATTGAAAGCCACATATATATCTTTTGTTGAAAGCTACAGCCTCAATAGAAAGTCATAGCTAGAAGGTTCTTATTCAAGGAGGGCCTTGAGGTATCAGATTAGTTGTATAAAACCAGATGTAGTAAGTTGCTAAGAGGCCAGAGGCAGGAGGGGGAATATGGACTGGAAGCAGGGGTTTGTCAGTATAGGAGAAAGAAGCCATGCAGGGCCTGGAGGCAGAATAGGGCTCAGATGGTGCTGTAGGCAGCATGTGGGAAAGGATTCCTTTGGGACAGAGGGTTGTGGGTAACAGCTGAATTAGGTGGAGTCTGACTTCACTAAAGCTTTTGTTAGACTTGAGTATTTAGGGGAAGCAGAGAGTGGGAACTCGGTTGATATATCTTAGACCAAATCAATAGCTACCATTTATGTAGCGCTTTAGGGCTTGCAAAATGCTTTACATGTTGTATCATCTCATTCAATCTTCACAACAACCCTGTAAGGTTGAAGCCATTATCAGCATCCCCATTTTACTAATGGCGAAACTGAGGTGAAGAGGTTAAGGTGACTTGTCCAGGGTCATCCATCTTGTAAATGTCAGAGTCAGGATTCAAATTGATTCTTTTCGATTTCAAGTCCAGCACTTTTATTTTGTGGTATGAGTAAGGGGAATGAGTACAGGAGAGAGCACAATTGAGGCTGAGGATCACAGGACAACTATATTGCCTAATTGTTGTGAGTTGGGGTGTATGCAGATGTTCATGTTGGTACAGGGTCAAGGTTTGTGAAATCTTGAAGCCCACGTAGAGTGTGCATTAGAGTTGGAAAAGTAAAGGTTGGTGATAGCTGTCCTTAAATCCAACCTAAAGTGCCCATTTAAACCATACCTGTGGGGAGGCATTGGGCATAAGACAGAGTAGGCATGAGGAATTCAAAGTTTACAACATAAGAGACACAGTCTGGGCACCAGAGCTTGATGCTGGAGATGGAGTGAAGACCTGGATATCACAAAGAATTCCCACAGTTTACTCCATTCAGTTTCCTTCCTGAGGGTATAGATTTTTATGTGGGGCCCAGTGATGGCCTTCCATTTTTCCTAAATTAGTTGCAGCTGGCTCAGGCTTCCTCATCCCTGAGCTAGACAATTCTCTGTCACTGCTGCTAACATTGCTTTCTATCGAAATCAGCAGGCATGGGTTGGTCAGCTCTAAGCAGTGGTGGATACCAGCTGTCTTGTCTAACATAGAGCTCTCACCTACATTGTAAGCATAGTTCACTAATTTTCATAAAACACAAGGAAAGTGGGATGTGGATTGAACTGAACAACATGAAGACATCGCCATTATAAACCAAAAACATCTCAGGACTTTCAGAGGGGGTCAGCTAGGCAGGTTCAAGTATTGTTATCCAACTCTCTGCTTGACCTTCATGTAGCCCTGAAATGCTTTAGAAATTGAATGAATTAATCTCTATAATTTATATGATTAACATAAAACAATGAAAAAGAAATACACCATCAAACCCCAAAACCACTTGCTTTATTGGGAAAATAAATGTTAGGTTTTTAAAATTATATTTGTATGATGCATTTTCCTCCCATTTAAAAATTGAATGATAGCATAATATACCATACAAGTACTTTTACCAACCACTTGAGTTATAGATAGTTAAGATTTTCATTTTTAAACTAATTTGTGTTAATAAGGATTATGTTAACTATGGGAGGCATTGCGGCTTGGCAGGAATTTCTGGGGTTATGAGTTTAGGGGGTGTTAAAATGGTCCTATCAATTTTCATCTTGGTACCTTTGGCTAAAAGCCCTAGAACATGTACCAGTTCTGGGACTAACACACCAGCAAATCTGAGCCACAGATGCTTGTGAAGCATATCCTGGTCTAGATCCAATCCCAAGCAAAGGGTCATTTCTCCCGCCTATGGTTTCTTTTCTTTTTTTCAAATTTATTTTATTTTTACTTTATGGAATTAAAAAAAAAAAAACTTTTCCTAATCCTCAGGAGTAAGGAAATTTTGTCTTGGAAGTCTAAAAAGATTTGTCAAGATCTTCCTCACCTTGGTGTTAGGAAGAGAAATACTTATCCTGTCATTACATATGGAAGTATTGGGGAATATGGGAGTGGGGATTGGACCTATTTCATTGTTATGGTGAAGTCCTAGGAGAGGACAGTCTACCAATGCAGATGGCACCTAATTGCTTTGAGCACTAGAACTGTGACTTGGTTAGTATCACACAAGTGTATAGGCCAGAGGTAGGATTTGAACCCTCAACTTTCTAGATTTGAAACTAACCAACTCCCTATCCCACAATGCTTGGGAATAGAGGGATAAGAGCTAGATCTGTGATTTCCTTAGTATGAGGAACTCATAGATCTGAACTCAAGCCTTACTGACTCTGAGTTCACTTCTCTATCCACTAAACTGCACTTCCTCTCGTGGGGGAACACCTAAGTTAAAAAAAAAAAGTTATGCAAAACTAAAGGGAGGTTAACAAATTACACTTAATAAAATGACCACAAAGGAGAATGAGTAGCTCAGCTACATTTTCAAGCTATAACATTTTATTAATTTTCAGCATTCAAGAAAGCAGCGGTGAGAAATATAAGGGAAATATAGTCTTAGGTTTCTGAATCTGGCGGAAGCTAATATTCATACCACTTTCACATCCCAGTGGCCTTTATTATTAGATTTTTCAGTGATGGAAAAATAAAATTAGAACATCTAAACCGGTATTTCTCTCTTCACCCAGCAACTGATTAATGTCAAAATGTCACATCCTTTTCACTGTCAATAAACAACTCAAAGCAGCTTATTTCTGGGAGATGTGCTAATGGTCCAAAGAGACAACACTGAATTAACGAAGCCTTTACATTTTTTGTATTTTCAAATATTTGACTGTGAAAAGGCTAAACTAATCCTAGAGTTAAAAAAAAATAAAGAATTATACCAATGTGAAAAACAGTCATTATCATTGCAAATGTATTCCATCACAAAGAAAAGAGAGGCTCTTGTTGGCCAATAACATTCTAGTTCTCCTTCTTTCCGGTACTAGAATAAATGAAGCCTTGCTGCTTAGAGACCATCTTATCTAATTACCCAACCCAGGTCTATTTCACCTGACTATGCAGGGCAGCTTGGAAATAAAATCAGAAATGCCAAGCTAATCCTTAGCTTTTTATTATAATTTTATTTTATTTTTTAAGTAGCACTTACATTAAAGCAAAATGCCCCTGGTGTCTGCTAGAAACCTGTATAAATGAACTAGAAATTAGATACACAAGCATGCACACTCCATTCAATCATTGGAAATCTTCATTCTTGGGTAAATTAAAATGATCCTCTGCACAAATGCAAAAGAACCCAGCCAAGTAAAAACATTTACATGTAATTTACAGAATGTTTTCTCCTTTGGCAGCAATTGCTTCTACCAGAATCATAAAAACCTACACTTTAAATTTTGAGTAAAGCTCAAAGATACTGAACCAAGCTAATAAACTGGGGGAATTGAAAGACATCCAAGTTGGAAAAAGCAAGATACTCATATAACTCTGATCTACTTGGGAAATGTTTATCTGATCACGATTTTGGGTACTGAATCTAGCTAATTACTCATGCAATAATGACTCACGCAGGAAACCACTGTCCTGGTGGTCTGGTAAAACACAGTCCAATAAGTCTTTCTTGTAAGGTGGGTGTTCTGTTTCTTTGGGAACCCTAATGCTTTGTGGACAGAGGAACAAAAAATAATCTATCACCCTACAAAACTGCGGTTGTCCCTCCCATGCTTCCCTGCTCTATTGTTATTGTTGCGGTTGTTCAGTTATTTCCGTTACGTCCAACTCTCCGTGACCCCATTTGGGATTTCTTGGCAAAGATACTAGAGTAGTTTGCCATTTCCTTCTCCAGCTCATTTTGCAGATCAGGAAACTGAGGCAAACAGCATTAAGTGACTTGTGCAGGATCACACAGCTAGTAAGTGTCTGAGATCAGATTTAAACTAAGATCTTTCTAACTCTAGGCCCAGGGCTCTATCCACAGTGGAATAGTGGGCACTGGTGGGTACACGGCAGGACTACAGCATGTAGATGGATAAATTATTTATTAAGTGTTTACTTTATACCAGGCCCTGTGCAAAGCTAGGAATATAAATACGATCAAAATGAAAGTCAGTTCTTTCTCTAAAGGAACTTAAATTCTAATAAAAGAAAACAAAGTATAAAAGGGAATTGAAAGGGGTAGGTGCCTGCTAGTTGGAGAGATTGTCTGGGCTTCATGGGCTGGTGGGAGTTTACAAAGAGTGTGATGGCTGTTATGGGTGTTTCCTCAAATGAAGAATAAGTAGAACGAGTGGGATTTCTTATATTTAAACCATTCTTGCATTCTACAGCTTGATTTCATTTCAGGTGTCATTAAACTGGGGTCCATGAACTTTTTTTTAAAAATCTTGATAGCTATATTTCTTTTTTTAAAATTTTTTAAATTTATTGAATAAAACATGCATTTCTATAACACAGCACAATTAAAAAAAGATGATTGCATGTGAAACTGTATGATGGCTGTATTTCAATGTTTTCCTTTGTAATTCAATGCATTTTATTTTATGCATTTAAAAACATTATTAAGAGAGGAATCCATAAGTTTCACCAAATTGCCAAAGGGCTCCATGACATGGAAAATATTAAGACCTCTAATTGAGACCCACAGACTCTGAAAGAATATATTCCAGACCATGAGCTGCTTTGTATACTGGAAGGAAGGTGGCACAATACAAAGAACTACAGTTATCCTTTCCACATTGTGACTTTTCCCATTATGATATATCATGGGTTGGGATAAGAAATTAAATGGGAATCTTTGGGAAGTTTTGTAGAAGCTGCAGATGAAATGTGAAGGTCAACAGATAACACAGAAAAAGTCTAAAAACTCAAAAATGCATAAAATATATGTATAGTATCATATAATACCAACATGTTTTATCTTTTGATACTGTAAATACCCCATAAAAGAAAAGAAAAAAATGAAGACTTCTTCTCTGGTATGAAGGGAGGGCCAGAAAATTTTACATGGATATTCCAGATCATGGGAGTGCCGCACCCCTAACCCATGAGATGTGGAAGGGATAACTATATAGAATCTTTATTCTTGATGATTTGGGTCACAGGATAGCTTTATTAATAAGTTAGACTGGTATAGAAAGAACCTGGCTAACAGCTGAATCCCCATGGGAAGTAGGAGCCAAATACTGAGAATGAACCCCTAAATACATTTACATTTGGATAATGAAAAACTTTGAAGGTTATAAGAAAAGCAACAAGACGTCTAGGCTAAAGAAAGAATTTCTCAAACTATTTGAAGGAAATATGGGGCACCATGAAGCTGTTCATGGACTTTCTTAAAAAAGAAAAGAGTCGTCATGGCAGATACCACACATGATGAAATGTCTAATTTTGTTGTCTATGTCAGTCACATACAATGTATAAATATCCAGATAATACAGTAAAGTAAGAAGAAAGTGAGGAAGGTCTCTAGCACTTTGGGTAGTTATGGTACACAAAAGGGTGTACCATCTTATGATAAATTTATGGGAGGCCATGGACAAGAATTGTATAGGATCAGCAGGAAAGGATGGTTCAATGAAGGGAATATCCAAATTAATGAGATCACAGATCCATTGGAGTACTAGAGTATGTTTTTGTACCAATGCCCATAAAGGGGGAGTGGAAGGGAAAGGGAATGAGCATTTATACAGCACCTACTATTTGCCAGGCTCTATGCTAAGTATTTTACAAACATTATCTCATTTGATCCTCACAACAACCCTGGGAAGTAGGTGTTATTATTATCCTCATTTTACAATTGAGGAGTCTGAGGCAGACAGAAATTAAGTGACTTGCCCAGGGCCACACAGCTAGTAAGTATCTGAAGGTGGATGTAAAATCAAGTCTTCCTGATTCCAGGCCCAGAACTCTATTCACTGGTGCCACCAGTTACCTTAGGATAATGGATAATTTGGTAAAATTTGGAAATTTAAAAAGACTGGAAAGGCAAATATTAATGATAAGATTGAAGATGAAAGTGACAAAATAAAAATAAAAAAAATAACAAATCAAAAATTCAGAATAAATATGAATATGACATCTATTTCTCATATTGGTTTACTTCTAATAATTCTGATGTGCAACACATTTTATCAACTAATGCTTCAAATAGTTCCAAGGTTCTGTCAAAATGAGCAAATCATTTAACAGCAAAGTAGGGTAAACTAAAAACAATCAAACCTGAAATGCTTAAGGAAACCATGATGATAACCATAATTTATACCACAACACTGAGGATTGGTAGCAGTATCAAAGGACGTTTAGCCTACAGAAGAAAAAGATTAATAAGGTCATGATAGATGTTTTGATAAATTTAAAGGGTCATCATATGAAAGGGTTATTAGATTTTTCTAGCTTTATTTTTTAGGTTGACATTCATGTAGCACACTAAGGTTTGTAAAGTACTTTGTCTTATTTAATGTAGTTGTCTTATTCCATTCTCACAACAAAGCTATCTAGTAGGTGTTATAATTCCCATTTTACAGATGAAGAAACTAACTCAGCCAACTATTAGCTTCTTATTTCCTCTAGAATAAAAGATAAACTCTTTTTTATCTTTTCAAGCCCTATACAACCTGAACTCAAGCTACTTTTAACCTCATTGAACATTACTCCCCTTCTATAATATGCTATTCAGCCCAACTGACCTTCTTTCTCTTTCTCACTCAAGGTACTTCATTCTCCATTTCTCACATGAAACTGTCCTTGAATTTTCCTGGAATGTACTCTCTTCATATCTCTAGAGTCCCTCTCTGACTTTAAGATTCAGTTTAGATGCCAATATGTACGAAACTTTCCTAATTCCCCCAATAGCTAGCACAAACCCTTTTTCCCCTAGTACCTCATTTAACTGCTTTGTTTATGTATACGTATGTGTATCTATTAACTTAATATTTCTGCTATAAATGGTTTATCTGTACTTATTGTCTCTCCCATTAGTATATAAGCTCATTAGAAATAGGGATCATTTTGTTTTCTGTATTTGTGTCCCCAGTAACTAGCAAATGCCTGGCATATTGTAGGGCTTAACAAAAACTTATAGATTGATAAGTTTCAGAGAAGGGAAATGCCTCAGCTTGGGTCACTTGGGTAGTGTTGGAATGTGAATTCTTCCTGACTCCATGTTGTTTTGGTTCCAAGTCAGAAAACCTACCTCTTGCTTACCCCACAGCAAGTCAATTTATTACTCTCTCTAAACTGTAAATGTTGGGCCCATAGCAAGCCTATTAACCTTTTTAAGCAACAGTTTTTTCATCTGCAAAATGGAAATGATTTGTTAATGGTATTAACCTATTATGCTTTCCTGACAGGTTAGTTGTGAGGCTCCAATGAGAATTGGAATAATGTGTGTAAAGCATCTTGAAGATTTTAAATCTTTATGTAAATACCTATAGTCATTACTATTACTTTGGCCATCCTGGACAAAGGTAGGACTAGGTGGAATATTTTGGTTTTATTAGAGCTGTCTAAAAGCAAAATGGGATGCCTCAGGAGGTAGTGAGTTCCCAATTGCTGCAGGTCTTCAAAGAAAAACTGGATGATCACTTGTGGGGAATATTGTAGAGAGGACTCTGGTCCTCTAGATGCCACTATGTTCTGTGAGGTCCCTTATAATTAATATTGTTTATAATACTACCTTCTACCTCATTAAAAATTCCCAGAGTACATTGTCAGCATTTCCCTTTTTGTGTCAATTTCAGTCTATCTTGAATCATATTGATTTTTGTATATTCTTTATCTCTTCCAGTAAATTGCTTGAGGCCAGAGTATATCTTTTCATCTTTGTATTTCTTGGGCCTAGCATGGTATACATTTAATAAAAATTTATTGAAATAATATCATTGACCTGAAAAATTACATATGTTTATAAAATCAGTCTTTTACTATTTAGCACCAATAGAAATAGCCATTAAAATGCTTACAAAGGTTTTTTGTAAGGGTTGTAATTGTTTAAGAGTATAATTTATTGTAGCAATTGTAATTATAACTATTGTAATGATTCTGCAAAAATTTTATTTGTAGTGAAGTGTTCTACAACCAGTTACTTAAAGGACAATTTGAGAACCACAGGGAAATAATGAAAAAAGTTAGAGAAGATATGATATAGCAAGATGGTAGGATAACAGGTATTGGGTCCCTTCCATTAGATGATCCAAGAGGTTTCAGGAAGGCTGAGTGCCCCCAAGTACCTCTCCTGAACCCTGAAATCACATTTGCATTCCAACCTTTGTGCATCACCTTTCTTCTATTCATCTTTTTAAAAATGCAAATACTCCTGGGAGGGATCATAGTTACAGAGCTAGAGGGCACTTTAGAGGCCATCTTGTTCAATCCCTTCACTTTACCAAGAAAAAAGACCTAGCTTGAGGTCATTCAGATAGTATGTGGTAGAGCTGGTATTTGAACCCACTTTCTCTGAATCACAGGATTTATACACTAAGTTCCTAAAAATGTGCTTTTTGCTATTGTTCTATTGTTTCAGTCCTGTCCAACTCTTCGCGACCCTATTTGGGGTTTTCTTGGTAAAGATACTGGAGAGGTTTGCCATTTTCTTCTCCAGTTCATTTTATAGATGAGGAAACCGAGGCAAACAGGGTTAAGTGATATGCCCAGGGTCACACAACTAGTAAGTGTCATCAGATTTGAACTGAAGTCAGATTTGCACTGAGGAAAATGAGTCTTTCTGAATCCAGGCATTTTATCCACGGTACCATCTAGTTGCCTTCCCTACCTTTGTCCCCCCAAAATGGGCTAGAAATGGGCTTATTAGATCAATTTTCCTGGGTGAATAAGGGAGGAAGATAAAGGAAAAAGCAGTTCTTAAAAGTAAATATTGGGGGGGAGGGATAAATGAGGCAAACACTACCTCAGATTCAGGGCTGGGGGTAAGAGGTGGGGAAGAGTAGCATTAGATTACATGAGGGGGAAAAAGTAAATTGGGGATTAGACAGGGCTAGAATTGCAAAATAATGAAGGGAATTAGTTGAATGGGAAAGTAGTATTGCCTTCCTCTTCAATGGCTGGGGTATGGGAGGTGTGAAGGGAACTAGAACTCTATGCATCCCATACTGGGACTTAAAATAAGCTAATTTATATTTACATACAATGTGCACACTCATGGTGACAAAGCATATTGGAGATATGAGCAGGGGCTTATTTGCACTCCATTATTCTTTAAACCCTCACTGTCAACTAACAGGTAAACACTCTTTTTAGGTTATGCATTGGGGGGAAAGAAGCTTCCTTATGCTTTTCTTTCCTGGGTTTTCCATTGTTAATAACTGTCCTACTGAGATCTCTTTGTAGAAGCCAACCTTCCAACAAAACTCTAAGGGCAGCCCTTGGCATTCTTTTGCATCTCTTCCTCCCTCCTACTTACCCTCCCCCTAACTTAATTTCCCAAGGTGAGATGTAAATGCTCCAATTATTATCTCTGAAACAACCGTTTTCCAATGACAGTCTCTGCAGTCGCTGTGGGCAAACATAGTCATGGGCATGGAAAGCCTTGGATGCTTCAGTAAGAACAGGACCCGACTAGGGTGAGAAAAGTTCAGGTACCTATCAATCACACCCCTTTTTGCCTCACTGGAATCCACAGGGCCTAACCTTAGGTCACCAGGCTGTTCAGATAAATAATTACTTCACCTGAACCATTTCATCGAAAGGAAAAAATTCTTTTAAAGTGCTGCTTACCCCAGAGCAGTGTCTGAACGTAATCCTCTGCTCTACATGCAAAATGAGTATGGAGATGCATGTCACATCGGCAATAAAGGACAATGGGTAGAGACCCTAATGTTTCACACAGGTAATAATGCCCAGGTACATAGTTGCCTTATCAACAACTTCCTTATTTCTCACGACAGGAGATCAGTAGCTTCACCAAGGCTTGGGGGAGGATGTAATAGCTCTTCAGAAAGGTCCCATTCTCAAAACAATCCATTTTCTGAGCCAAGTACCACAGGGACATTTGCTGCTCAGTGGTAAGGTATGTGAATAAGTAATTAACTCTAAATTGTACTTGTCAAAATAAATGAGCCAAATTCATTTTAATGATTCATTCCATTTTTAACACATACATATCTATATACATAAGTATATATTACATGTATGTGTATATTCATGTATATCCACTTGTACCTAGATACTCTCTCACTAATTTGAGATGTTTGCCTGTTTTTAGGTTAAATTAACGAGATCCTGGGATACACTGTTCTGCCTAGATAGAAACCACAATTCTTCATGATGTCAAGAATTGTACTTTCTTAGAATGCTATGATTTCATTCTGGCTTTATTTACTAAACTTTTGTGGGGATTAGTTTACTAATAGGCAGTAAGGTTGTCAGTGTTGTAAGATTCAGAATCATAAAGACCTGAGTTCAAATCTTTGTAGCCTTAGATTCTTAGTACCTGGTCAAGTCACTTACTCTCTGCTAATCTGTTTCCTCATCTGTAAAACAGGGATAACAATAGCACCTACCTCACAGACGTGTTATGAAGATCAAATGAGATAATATATGTAAAGTGCTTTGTAAACTTTAAAGTGAAATATGAACACTAGCTATTATTATAACTATTATTTTTATTAATAATGTTAATTATTAATTAATAAGGTTTAATAAAATACCTTACCATGTAGTTACTTGATTACTTTTGGGGTATCTTTACTTGAAAAAAAATAATATGCCTTTCAACATTCCCTCCGCAGATCTTAACATAATAATCAATCCTTTGTCAAAGTTATAAAAACCCATAGATTATATGAATGACTCAGGTCCTATAAAAAGCAATCATAAAATCATGAAGGATAAGACTTTACATAGTTTATCTCACTTGAATCTCAAAAGTACTCCATGAGATAGGTATTACAGTTATGATTAGTCCCATTTTATAGATGGGAAAACTGAGATCAGAGGGCTTAAGTGACTTGCCCACGGTCATACACCTGGTAGAAATACTGGAAATAAAATTTGAATATACCTTCTATCTGACTCCACATCTCACACTTCTTCAACTATACCATGCTGCCTACAGCTTTGGTTTTGAGGTTAACAACCTCCTCCAAATAACCAATAGATTTGCTCCCCATTGTTTGCATTTATGATTGTATGCAACGAATCTGACTTTCCCTTCTTTTCTACTCACTGTGAAGCATTGATTAGGTCCCAGCACAAAAAAGTCTGCTGAAACTCTAGTCCTCACTGGAGACCCAGAATCCAGACTCAAAGTATTCTCTTAGCCTCCTTCAGTCTCTTTACTATCCAAGTAGCCTGTGACTCCTCTCAGGTTTGACACAGCCTTCCCATCTTTCTTTACTCTCTCCTGAAAGGTAGCATGGTTTAGTAGATAGAAAGCTGGCCTTGATCTCAGGATGGGTTAAAGTCACACCTATGACACATACTTACCCCCTGGGCAAATCACAACTTCTTAGTACCCCCACCCACTTCTGTAGGACTTCAAATTGCAAAAAGGGAGAATCTTTAGCTGGAAGAAGTTTCTTCATATGGAAGTTCAATGAAATCACAGGCCAGCTCACTGCCCACATGGTCTCCTAACAGCTAGCACTAGACTATGTTCTTGGCTGCCAGTGTTGCTGTGAGTTGTGGGAAGAATGAGTATGAGAAAGCAGGCTAGACAGAGATACTCCCTTAAAGAGAAATCAGAGAATGCCTTTTAGCTCTCTGTGCCCTCTGGGAGTGGGCAAAGGAACAGTATCAAATGGCTGAGATTGTGAGTAGGGAAACTTCTCAAATACACAATGGAAGTTCATGGATTTAAGTAAAATTTTAGCTGGGAGAGTGTTACTGCAGCATGGAGCTGTTTCTGCTGACTGGACAGATTTGAAGTTACAGGTTATAATCACTAATTCCATTCAATAAAACCAAACTTTCCACTCATGGAATTCCACAAAATCAGAAATGATGGCATCTTGCGTAACATGATATTATGGCCAAGTGAAACACTCTTTATGCAAAAGATCAGTCCTTCTATTTCCTACCTGTCGATGGCATGTTAACTGAAAATGCACCTATCAAACATATCTAATTAGCCTTACAACCAAGATAAAAATAAATTTGCCTTTTTCTCTGGATATAGAAATAATACAGTAGTCCTCTTAGAGATAGTTATCCATTCTGTGCAATAGCTAAGTGAAAATAAAAATGTAATAAAGGTAAATGGATGTATGATAGTGTCTTATACCTAGTAGGTTGCTGAATGGAACTGAACACAAGAGGAAAGTAACAGTAAGTATTAGAGGTCATCTAGTTTAATTGTTTGTTTAACAAACAGGAAACTGACTGGGTGTGGAGGGTCAAACTTGTAAACCCTGACACTGGGGGAGGCTAAGGCTGGCCACTGTGGGACTGAAGTAGATAGGACGTCCTGCTATGTCTGGTACTAACATGGTGAGTCCTTAGGAGTGGAGGACAACTCCATGCCTAAAGTGAGGTTAACTCACCCAGCTCAGAAAACAGAGCAGGTTAAACTTTCTGTACTGAGTGGCCACTCCAGCACAGGTGAGGTAAGGAAACTTGATCTCTACCAACATGTCCCCACAAAAAGAAACTGAGACAGAAATGAAGTGATTTGCCCAAAGGCATAAAGTTAATGAAGGAAGAAACAGGATTTGAACCATACCCATTGCCTCCAAATCCCAGGCTCTTTTCTATTTCATTTCATTATTTCATTACATTTGAGGTGTCTTGATTTGAGGGAAATAAATAGGCCTTCCAGCATACCCTCCACAGATCCTGACATACCAATCAATCTTTTGCCAAAGTTCTAAAACCTACAGGTTATTTGAATGATTCATAGCCTATAAACAACTATCATAACAGCATGAGGGATAAACAAAGCCAAACCAAAGCCTGGGTTTTGAACATTAGGCTTTATTCTTTCAAAAAGAAGTTCAAATACCCACCCTCAAAAAGATTTCTTGTTCAGCATCCCCAAAAGTATTGATGCAATTTAGCTTTGTATTCCAAAAGTATAGACACCTCCTTCATGGATGAACTTTTATCTGCTATAATCACTGGTTCCTCTTTCTCCCCAGTCCAAGTTCAGGCACAGAGGCTTTTCTTTGCAGCTGACTTAATAACAAGCAGAAAAGAATGAAAAAAAAAAAAAACTAGTGAGTTCTGCCAAAACACCCTGTATCCCATAGCCAGCTGTCTGTGCAGCAGGCTATCCTAAGCAAACAGACTGGAGAGCATCATTCTCTGCAGAACAACATGCTTTTCAGTCCTTGCACAAAAGCTGCAATTTAATGTGTTGTAAAGCTAGCCTGACAATAAATACAAGAAAAGGTCATTTTAGATTGAACACAGCTTTTCAATAATGGGAATTATCTAATGCAACACATGGCCACGTTCTTCCTTTACCCTGGAGATCTGAAGACATTTCAGATCAATGATGGGGTAGAGAAATCTAAAGTCTAAAGTCTAATAGATAGGGATTAAAAGAGCCATAAGAAAAAATTGGGGGTGGCATTATTAAGGTTTTATTTTACTAGTTAAATGAAGAAGATTCTGGAAAGAAAGCTCTACTTCTTAAATCTTTCTCTATTTGTTTGTTAGTAGTGGAATGATAGCTAATTACAAGAATTACTCTGGTCTAGAAAAGGAATTTCAGGTTGACTTAGAAAGCATTTTCCTTACAGTGATCCCCTGACATAGGCTTCTCAATTTTTGTTGTCCCCATTTTACAAATAAAACAAAAAAACAAAGACTAGGGGAAGTTTAATGACTTATCCTTTGTTAGGCAGTGAGTATCAGAGCTGAGACTTGAGATCAGGTCTTCTGACTCCAAGGCAAATATATTGCCATATTCTCCCAAGACAGGAGATAGTAGAGTGTTGATGGACAGATAAACTAGATTGAAATCATAAATGTGGAGCAACTTATTACAAATGATACAGCTTTTCTTAATAGGTCATTAAGAGGTATGTGAAAAGCACACTGACTGGCTATTTAGCTACATTTTCTCTACAAGGCCATAGCACTAATTAATCTTTCCTGAAATGAGATGGTTGCATGCAAAACTACAAATCTATTATGTACAAGTTGTCATTCCCTTTAAATATACAAGAAAATTTCGTGTAAATTTCTCTTTTGACCCAATTTCTTTCTTTTTAATTTTTTAAGTTTTATTTTTAATTTATGGAATAAAACAAGCATTTCCATAACAGTATAGTAAAAAAAGATGATTGCACATGAAACTGAAAATCTATTATGCACAACTTGCTATTCCTTTCAAATATACAACAAAATGATTGTGTAAATTTCTTTTTTTCTTCCCTTCCCCCACCCCACCCCATTCTAACACCATTAGATACATATATACACACATATATGTAAAATTATCCTATACATACTTCTATTTATCAGTTCTTTCTCTAGATGCAGATTGTGTCTTTCTTCATATGTCCTTTATAGTTCATTTGAGCATTTATAATAGTCAAAGTAACTTATTCATTCAGTCATTCTTAAAACAATATTGCCATCACTATATACAATGTTTCCTTCTTTTTGTCGATTTTGCTCTAATTTTGTGCAAGTCTGTCCCTGTTTTTCTAAAACCATTGAGCTCATCATTTCTTATAGCAAAATAGTATTCCATCACAATCACATACCACAACTTGTTAGTCATTCCCCAACTGATGGGCATCCCCAAAAGTTAACTACTTTAAGAGGTCTTTTGTCCATGTGCTTATCTTGCCCCATGCTAGTATTTATTTATCTATGAACAGGTTGTATCCCTCTAAGTTCCTTGAATAAATCTAGAATCTAAGTTCCTTGAATAAAGGGACTCTCATAACTGTTTGTGTATCCCTAACACCTAGTACAGTTCCTGGCACATAGAGCTTACTAAATGGTTATTAATTGATTGATTGGTCAATCAATCTAAAAGGAAATCATGCATAAACAAATTTACCAATAATTTAATTACCATTATTAGAATTAGGGATATCTGCTCAAACTGTTAAATTTACAATTAAGAGTTAGGGAAACTAGACTAAAATAAATAGGAGGTCATTATTTTCACTTGGGGACATTTATACTTCTCTGTTTATAAATTAGAAGCCTTTAACAAGAAACTGAGACTTACTTTATAAGCCATCCAAAACTACAGATAATAACTATCATTAACAGTGGCATAATGTACTCATACATAAATTTCCTGCTCTAGATAGGAATGGGATGTTATCAATTTTATGTGCCCTGGGCTACATTGTTTTCTTCCTCTGTATACAATGCCCATTAAAATTAATGACATCATATACGTATCCTATATAATTTGAAAGTCAGCATTAGAGGTTTGATAGCAGATCTTACAAATGCATTTTTTTCTTTCATTGATGCCATCCACCGAGGAAAATTGTTGTCTAGGTCTAAAAAGCTTCTGTGCTTGCAATAATGAGTGCTACCTTTCTTAATGTAAGATGGCATGATTTACCAGCAGCCATTTGTCAGGACTGGTATTGGGTTGCACTGTGCCTGTCATTCACATGTGTGAGCCTCATCCTTCCTCTGACCAGAGACTAAATTTGCAAGATAATTGTCATTAGCCTGTCTGATCATGAAACAGATTTTCTTTTCCCTTTTGCAAAGCTAAAAAGTTCTCCAAAGGTTTGAACCCATGAACTTGGCCTCAGTACCAAAATCTACCCCCAAAATGTGAATTTGGAACCAGTAGATATGAGTCTAGATTTGATTCCCTACTGTGTAACTTACTAACTGGTGAATTAGATAAGAGATCATGGTGCATTGAGAGAAACCTTGAGGCTGGGGTTAAATGACCTGAATTTGGGTTCTAGCTCTTCTTCTTAATAACTTTGTGAGCTTGGACAAATTGTTTCACTTCTATAAGCCTCGTTTTCTTCATCTGTAAAATGAAAGAGTTGGACTGAATCATCATTAAGAGCATATCCCGTTTTGAATTCTACCATCCTCATAAATTACCACTCAAAACGTCATTGCACCTTTTGGTCTGAGACACTGGGATTAAATAACTACATTATAGACAAAGAATAAGAACTCTTCTCTGTAGGCACAACCTTCCAATAACTAGACTTTTCCCATCTAAGTTTTAATTGAATATCGTTTGCTACCTGTTAATCTTTACTGTCAAAAGTACAACAGACTTATATCTGATTTTGTTTAAGTTTTATTAGGTCTAATGCTGTGTCACGGTAGCATCCTTCACCACCACCCCCCCCCAAAAAACCTTTAAAACAAGAAAGAACACAGTCACAAATATGAATCCATTGCCATTTTAATTCCTTTAGTTCAGAAAAACTGCTCAGCTATCAGGAAACGCTTAACCCCAGTAATGTATTATTTCCAGCCTGGCAGAAGGTGTGGCAGAAGGAACGAGTCACAGGGGAAAGGTGAACTAAGCTGAAGAATTTTAGATGACTTGCCAAAATGTTTTTTTTTCTTGACGTTGCTGCCTTCCCTGATCTTTCTGACTGATGCCCCAGCATCCCTGAGAGGGGGTGAATCCATCTCAAATGGATTTTGGGAAATAGTTATTATTTTTATATGTACAAGTCAAGGTGGTCCCAAATTGGCCAGTCAATAAGCCCACCTCTGGTCTGGTTTTCTCCCTTCCTCATATATGCTTCTTGAACTTCCCTTTCCTCAACTTTTCTCAAATTCTTCAGACTTTTTCTGGCTCCTCATCCTCTCATTACTGTTCATTCTTCTCCAGTTTGCTCTTCTTTGTTTTTACTGAACAAATATACAGTTTTAGTGGTAAAGAAAGAGAGAACTGCATGGATTTCTCAACTTCAATGTCTGAAAAGGCAAGATATAATTTTGAGTTTAATCCAATTATTTACATTTTCTCAATCTCTTCTTAAATCTAATCAACAAATCAATGAATTAAGCCCTGATTGGGAGAGTTTGTCCATTTCTGAGGTCTAAATGTTCACAATGAAAATTTTTAAATTGGCTCTCCTGAGCCAGTAGAAGCTGGCTTCAGCACAGTCCTGCCTGTAATTGTTAGAAAAAAAGTTCCTTACTCAAATATTAAAATATGCATGCCAACATGCATTTATTAAGCACTTACTATGTACCAGGCATTGTGCTAAGCAGTAGAGATACAAATATGAGCAAAATGAAAGATAGTGCTTGCCCTCAAGGAGCTTACACTCAAATGCGGGAAGACAAATCACCAAAGGGAGCTGAAAAGCAGAGTTTGGGGAAGATAGAGGGGAAAGTAGGTGGCGGGGGACTTTCTTCTTTAGCTAAGCAGAACAAGTATATTTTCTATTTTATGTGATAGGTAAGTCTTCCTTAAGTTTTCTCTTCTTCAGAGTAAATATACCCAGTCATTCCCATCCCCTTTGGCCTCCCCCCCCCACAAAAAAGATCCTCATATCAGGAAGCTAGGTAGTACAGTGGATAGAGTGCCAGACCTGGAGTTAGGAAGATCTGAGTTCAAATCTCAGACACTTAAGTAGCTATGTGACCCTGGGCAAGTCACTTAACTTCTATCTACTTCAGTGTCCTCAATTTTAAGATGAAGATAATAATAGTGTCTGCTTCCCATGGTTGTTGTGAGGATCAAATGTGACAATTTTATTTCTAAAGCACTTTGGAAACCTGTTTAAGTGTCAGCTATTACTAATATATGATATGAACTTGAGACCTTCTGCACCTCAAATATCCTTTTCTGAATACTCTCCTTTTTATTAATGGCCATCCCAAAGTGTGGCACCCAGAATGGAACATAACACTCTTCCCCCTAGAAGCATATGATTAAAAAAGTAGAGAATGTTGACAAAAAATAGTCATATAACAGACACATGACTCAATCACAAAGTAATTACTTAAATAAATACTTCAAATACTTCAAATTAGAGATTTCAAAGTAGAGAATATTGATAAAAAATAGTCATGTAACAGACACAAACCCAATCACAAAGTAATTACTTAAATAAATACTTCAAATACTTCAAATTACTTAAATAAGTACCTAAACTACTTAAGTAGTCAACTTATAAAAGTATAAATGATACTGAAGGTCTTATGTATAATGCACAATGAAATATCTTCAGGTTACAGTTTGGTTAGAGAGAAACTTCTTTTTTTTTGGAACAAGTTTCTTCTCTGTAGGAGGATAGGTTTAGTCAAATTTTTTAATAGTAGAAAGAAGATTGGAGAATTGAGAGAGAAAGAACAATACAAATGAAGGATGAATCATGAGAAGAGGCAACACTGAATTAAGGCTAAGATAAGCTTAGAACAGCAATGCATGATACTGGAGTGGTCATTCTTGTAACAAAGAATACTGAATAGGTCTCTTTCACTCACTCACTTTCTTGTTATAAGCAATAGAGTATCATGATTTCTGCCATTAATTCTATTCAAGTGAACAAGGTTTTTTTTTTTAATTAAATGTGTTCGGTGTGTTTGTAGCCCCAACCTAAGGATCAGATAAAATAAAAAAAATGAAAACAATTTACAATTTAAGGAGCATATATTCTACAGACTCACAGATAAATAACTCAATGAATGAATGAAGACACATACAATAAGTGTGTGTGTGTGTATGTGTGTGTGTGTGTGTGTGTGTGTGTTGAAGATAAGAGTGAGTGGCATTAACAACTGCAGGAATACAGGAAAGACCTCCTGTAGGCATAGACTTGAAGGATAGGGATTCTGAGAGGTGAAAATGACAAGGGATACCTCCCAGTCACGGTGGCCAGCTCAAGCCAGTGTAGACATGTTAAATAGAAAGTCATGCATGAAGAAAATCCCTGATTGGAGTGTAGGGTGTATGAAGATTAAGACTATGAAATCAATCCAGAAAGATAGTGAAGGTCTTTTAAGGTGAAACAAAGGAGTTTTCATTTTAAACTAGAGGTCATAGGGAGCCATTGAAGCTTCTTAATGTGGGAAGTGACATGGCCAGATCTATGTTTTAGAGCTATTGATTTAGCAATATAAAAAATGTGCTCATTCTCCTTGGCTTTTAGATATTAGATACTAAATGGACATTATGTTAGATATTAGATATTAATATTAGATATTAAAAGGGCAGCTAGATGGTACAGTGGATAGAGTAGATAGTTCCTGGAGTCAGGAAGACTCATCTTCCCAGTTCAAATCCAGCCTCAGACACTTACTAGCTGTGTGACCCTGAGCAAGTCATTTAGCCGTTTGCCTTAGTTCCTCATCTGGAAAATGATCTGGAGAAGGAAATGGCAAACCACTCCAGAATCTTTGCCAAGGAAGCACCAAATGGAGTCAAGAGGTGTTTTCTGAAGCAGAGTTGGAGAAAGAATATGAGAGATGTAGCTCTGTGTGAGGAACAGAGAAAGGTCAGTGTAGCTGGATTTCAGAGTGCAGTAAGAGGAATAATGTCCAAAGGGTCTGGAAAGATGGAATGAGGCTTTTAAAAGCTAAACAGAGGAGATGGCATTTTGCCCTATGGGCATGGTCAGATCTGTGCTTAAAGAAAATCACTTGCAGTCTATGTGGAGGGAGGAGAAATTTGAGGCAGGACTTGAATTAGAATGCTGACTGTGTGAGTAGAGAAAAGGGGACACATATGCAAGAGATGCTTTGGAGGGAGCAATGGCAAGATTTGGAAACTGAATAGATCTATGTGATAAGTTAGAGTGAGAAAGTCAAGAAAGATACTGAGGTTAAGAACATAAAGGACTGAAAGAATGATGGTGCCTTCAATGGAAATGGGGAAATCCAGAAGAAGTATAATATTGATGGGTAGTGGGAAGATAAGTTCTATTTAAGATATGTTGAGTTTGAGATGTTTTTGAGAAATAGCCTTAAAAATGTCTAACAGGGAGGTAGCAATGGAAGACTGAAGCCCAGGAAAGAGACTTGGGCTGTAGATCTTTTAGTCACTGGCATAGAAATAACTGATAAGGTCACCAAGAGAAAGTATGAGAAAGAAGTACTGAATCTTGGGAAAACTCCACAATTATGGAGTATGATATGGGTGATAAACCTACAAAAGAGATTGAGAAGAAGCAGACATGAAAGAGAAGAACCAGGGTACTGTAGTATCATGAAATCTCAGAGTGGAGGAAAGGGTAGTCAAAGGTGTCAAATGCAGCAGAAAGGTCAAGTAGGAAAAAGACTGAAAAAAAGACAATGAGATTTGACAACTGAGAGATTATCAGTAACTTTGGAAAGAGGAATTTCAGTTGAGTAAATAAATATTAGCCTGCACTTCCCCCCAAAATCTAATTCATAAACACAGTACCATTTATAATTGACATTAGTTTTTGGTGTACTCATTTTGTTCTTTTTAAAGAGTTTTCATTTGAGTAGCGTGGCCTGTATTGAGGGAAAGGCTATTTTAGAAGTAGTACAGGGAAAGTTACACACAGGTAGGTAGCTTGGTAGGGGGGAGGGAGGGAGAGACAGAGAGAGAGAGAGACAGAGACAGAGAGAGACAGAGACAGAGACAGACAGAGAGAGAGAGAGAGAGAGAGAGAGAGAGAGAGAGAGAGAGAGAGAGAGAATAGTAAATCTGGCCATAGGAAGGTACCCCTTAATTATTGTAGAAGAAGTTAAAGGCTGAAAAGAAATAAGAGCTCAAGAGAGATAGTAATAATTGGAGAGATGGGAAAGAAATGAGGAAGCCAAGGTCACAGTGGGAGTAGTTAATTATCAACCATGCTGAAGATTGTTGAGTAGTTGAAAAGGATCAGAGTGGAAACTGTAAATATACACTTTCATGGCAGGAATCCATGGCATCAGAAGACCCTGAATTAATGCCTAAATTTTGAAATTATTATTACTCCCCTTGTCATCAAGCTGAGTCCCTCCCAGAAGTCTTCAAACAAAATCAAGAAAACCACCAGTCAGGTATATTGTCTAGGGGATTCCTGTTCCAGTACTGGGGAAAACTGTTCAAGATTAGACTAGATGATTTCTGTGATCCCATGTAATGCTGAGATTCTACAATTCTGTGTTTCTCAACAGGTTTCAAAAAAAGGAGAACAAAATTAACATTCATCTTTAAAATTTAAATGGTTGAATATTTGTCTTCATTGGAAGCCATCCCTATCTGATTTCAAAGATCAAATTATAAATATGATAAGCTCGTAATTCTCTTTTCCATCATTTTAAAAATACCATATGTAAATAGCCACACAAAGTTATGTTTCTCCATTCTTCTCATGTCTCAGATACAGTTAGTAGGAAGCAATGCCATTTGTACTTGTATAAATAAATTTTTCTGTGACGTGTTATGTGACAGAGATTGATATTTGTTTTACAACAGTACCCAGGCTTGGTTTCCCAGTTTGTTTACTTCATAATATCTTCAAATACCAGAGTGCAGAAATATGCTAAACAGAAAGTTCTTATGTAGAAAGCTCAGCTCATTTCCCATTCTTTTACAGTAATTCTGAATCACTTTTGAGAGCCATCTAAGCCAAATGTTGTCGAAGATCTAAGATGGTGTCATGTTTCCTTTCCACAACAGAATGGCTTTCTTTCCTTCACAGTTGATCTTCACCCTTTGCCATCTGGGGGATTTGAACTCTATTTTTAGCCCTTCCATGAGTTGCCAATTTAATGCATTTAAGGAGTGCACAGCAGATGTCTAAAACATTGAAGGTAATTAATTAAGTCCCACAATTTCCAGACTACACAAAAACAATTTGCCATTGCCTGTAAAATGCTATAATTGAGTATTATAAATGTTTCCAGGCCAAGTCTTGCTATGAATTATTTAGGGCATCTGTCCTAATTAAAGACCTATTGGAAGATTAATGTCTCGTAACCTGACAAACTACTTTACTTAGTAACAAATTATCCATATAATGACCTCAAACTAAATTTATATAACCCAAGAAGCCATCTGAAAGAACATCAAGAAAACTTCAATAGAAGGGATTTTACCTGCGTATTTACATTAATCTATATGATATTTATTTCGCCTTAAAGATTTATTATGATAAAAGATATTTGAAAATAAGTATTTAATGATATCCAAAGCTTTATTTGAAAAAAAGTATGTAATGATATTCCAAGCTTTAGTAAACATCTTGTAAAAATGTGTGATTTATTCCTCTAAATGGGGCAATAACCACAGCATAGAGGATTTGGCGCAGCAATAGAAGGAAGTAAATTCATACATTTAAATCAAATTACAACAATGGGAATTTTTATTCTAATTCTAAACAAATGTTTTAAGGATGAGAGCATCCAGGGAGAATAGCAGGGCAAAGGATTATTTTATGATGATGAGAGTGGTATGCAATAAAATTAGGGAAGCTAGAGCTTGGGCTGACTATCAGAACATCTTCAAAAAAGGATCCCAAGGGAACAGATGGAAGCCACATCCCTAAGCTCATTAAGAGCCAAACTGAAGTATATAGAGGGAGCAATCCAGCACTGGCATTAAGTGACCTAATGGGCCTACTCCAGCTCTGATTTCTATGACATTGTTTTTAAAAAATCAATTGTGTGTCATATGCCTGATGGCCATTGAAAGTGTGCATATATTTTATGTGTGTGTATATATATATTATATATATGTATATATATATACACACATACAGAGAGAGAAAGAGAAATAGAGAGGAGAGAGGAGAGAGAGAGAATAGACTGATCCAATTCATACTGTATGGGAAAGAGATGAGGAAGGCAGGGTCAAAGAGGAGAGGCACTTAGTATCTTAAAAAAAAACCAAAAACATTATTCCTTCCTATTACAAATGCACTGCCCTTATCGTGAACTGCTTTCAAAGGTATTTTACATATCATTCTATAAAGGTTTTTTAAAACATCTTTTCTCCTTGGCTCCAGGGACATTCTAGGTACTAAGAAAATGTTGAAATGCATGTTAGGTATGTGTATCTACTTAATACCAATGACCAGGCATAATATTAATAGAGGAAAAAGAGAAATATATTTTGGAAGTGAAATATTATGTCTTACGTAACAAGACTATTGAAAATTATCCAGAAAGAACTTAGGAGGTCAGAGATGTGACAGAGTAAACCACTTAAATACACAACATTGGTGATCTCTAAAGGAACCTTCTAACACGAATACTCCATGGTTTAGGGAAGGACCAGAAGAATAAATAAGGAAACATGCAGCTAACTGTTTCATTATCACAAGGTCAGAAAATTTTTTTTGAATTAATTTAATTGCATTGAGAAAAATGAACAAAAAAATGGGGGCGGCAGGTAATAGATCTCATATCAAAAGTAGGACAAAATAAAATAACCACAGAATCACTATCATTTTGCATGTATATCCATGACATAACATTTGTTACTCATATAGACATCAATCAGTGTAAAAATTAACTTCTTTTTGTTCCTGTAGAGGTCTGCTGCTCTAATAATGCAATGAAAAAAATTAGGCCTTTGCTATTTTTAGAACAAGAATATAATGTTGAGGATGAATAGGACCAAATTAATGTGCTGCTGTCTCTCTTCCTGCATCCTGGGAGAACTTTATGTTCTTTTAAAAAGAGCTTTTGCTAGATTTTTTTTTTTTTATGTGTACAGAATGGACTTCCATAAAAATGCATTGGATTCTTAAATGGCCTCATTCTGGGGGGAAAGAAATGTACTCCTCACCAGATGTTGACATACTGTCGCTAGGTGGCAGTGCTGTGCTATTCCGGTAGCTCAGTCTCACTGCCCTCAAAAGAGGACAATAAATAGCCAGTTGTAGACTTCCTCTGACTGTGGGTACTTAGAAGAAGGAAGGCTACAATTGCTTTAAGACGTCTAATAGGAGGAGAGGGATAGAGGGGATCATAGTTTTAAAACTTGCGGGGATCTCAGAGATCATTTAGTCCAACCCCTTCAATTTGTTTTTTGAGGCAAATCGGGGTGAAATGACTTGCCCAGAGTCACACAGCTAGTGTCTGAGGCTGGATTTGAACTCAGGTCCTCTTGATCCAGGGCTGGTGCTCTTTCCACTGAGTCACCTAGCTGCAGTCTCTTCATTTTTACAGATGAGGGGAGATATTAAATGATTTACCCAACATCAAACAGGAAGTATGTGGTGGAACCAAAATGTAAACCCAGGTCCTGGGATTCCACAGTCAATGCTCCTTCCATTTTTTTTCAATGTTGCCTTTTCATGAAAAGGGAAGGGGAAGTATAGAGAATATCTAAAATGCTCTGATTTTATGGCCAGTGATGGTATATGTATAAGCCTATCCAGCATTGGGCTTAATCTCTTGATCATTATAAGATGAAGGTAGATCTTCCTCTGCCACAGAAGTGATCCTGCATTGTGAAGTCATGGAGAGGCCAGGTATTTTCACCTCCAGTCTACATACATCTTCAGTTGGAGTAAAGGGCACTGGACAAGAATGGCCAGTACCCATTCCAGCTCCCTCCTGCTCAACTAGAAGAAAACACAAGCTGAATAAATTCCCAGCTTCGTCAGCTCCCCAGAGACAGCAGTGATAAGAATCAATGACCATAAGTTAGAGAAGATGAAATTGAGGTGATTGAACTATTGTCATTCCCCAAATAATACATTAGAAATAATTTTCCTGATTTTTAGCATCTTACACACTAGATGAAATAGTCCCTCTAAAGGCGGTACCATTCCTAAGTAGAAATGAAGCTTAATGAAGAAGGGGGAAAAAGAAAAAAAAACATACTATATAGCAAAAGGAATTGAGTTCTAATCCTGATTTTAATTTTGAGCTCTGTTATCTGGAGCAAATTATTTGATCATTTTATATCTCAGTTTTCTCATCTTTAAAATGACCAGAATAATATCAGTTTCTACAATCCTGGACCCTAAACTGGTAGGGGCCCCAATGGCCATTTAGTCCAACTCCATTATTTTACTAAAGGGCAGCTAGATGGCGTGGTGAATAAAGCATTGACCCTGGAGTCAGGAAGACTTGAGTTTAAATCCAGTCTCAGACAAACCACTCCAGTCTCAGACAAATCCAGTCTCAGACAAACCACTCCAGTCTCTTTGCCAATGAAACCCCATATGAGGTCACAAAGAATAGGAAAGAAAGATTAAAAAAACTCAACAACAGCAAAATTATTTTACAGATGAGGAAATAGGGGTCCCCAAAAAATTAAGTGACTTGCTCAAGGTCACACATGTGTGAGAGATTTTACTTCATAGTACTTCATAGCTAGGGCTTCTATTCCATACTAGCTATATTGGGATCTCCCTAATGCAGTGGTCAGATTTATCATAATACCTTTGATAAACTGGTTGCCCCAAACATCATTTACAGAACACAAGGGAACTATTAACAGAGATAACAAATGTGGTAAGTTCTTACATGAATTACATAGTGGTTCTTCAGTTAAGCTTGATGGAATCAGAAAGCAGTTAGCTTCTTGTTGTTCAGTTATTTCACACTCTTTGTGACCCCATTTGGTGTTTCCTTGGCAAAGATAATGGAGAAGTTTGCCATTTCTTTCATTTTACAGATGAGGAACTGAAGCAAACAGGGTTAAGTGACTTGCTCAGTGTCACACAGCCAGTAAGTGTCTGAGGCCAGATTTGAACTCAGGAATATGAATCTTCCTGACTCCATGCCAAGCACTCTATCCACTGTGCTACCTAGTTGCTGATTCCAAAGGATTGGCCAAGTCTCTGTCAACCTTCTAAACACTAATAGTCTCCAAGCAGTATGATGAGACAGGAGAGAGTTCTAAGGAAAAGTGACCCTTGGCAGCAAAGAGCCAAGTATGGAGGAAGAACCCAGCTCTTGAAAGATCTCCCCTTTTCCTTCTCCTTTGTGCCTCTACCAGAAGGCAGTAGGAGAAAAGGAAGGTTCGTCTCTTCTCCATACAACTCCATCATGGTGTTCTGAAGTGGAACTATTTGCCTAAAAGGAAGAAAGGTATCTAGCAGTGAGCAAATCAGTCAAAAGTGGAGGTAGGAGATAGCATTTGTGAAGAAAAGAAACAGGATTTCAAAATAGAGTTAGCTTTGACAGTCAAAATCTGGCTCCAGAAAGGAACAAGCTCAGGGAGTCTAGCTGAAAGAATAGTGCCACAGAAATGCAACACCCAGTAGGGTGCAGAAAGAGTTTGTCATAAGAATTGAAAAGACGTAAGGGTTCTGCAGGGCTGGTGGGCCTGACTTGCCTTGCCCATGTGTGTTGTCTATGTATGAATATCTCTACTAGCATACCATATATACGCTGACATTATGTGTATTTGTGGAAAATACACCTCAGGTTTATAAGGGAAATGTTTTGTTACTATTCTTCTTCTGCTTCCATCTCAGTAAATATCTGCTTTGAGCAAGTTTTGTTTGTTAAATGAAGTAAAGATAACTATTCATGGAGGTTCACAAGCTATATTTTTTTAAAAATTATTTATTTTATTTTTATTTTATACTTTTAGGGATATAAAACCACAGAGTACTTCAAACTTGGGAATAGTTGCTCCTCTAGGCACACAGCCTGTGAATGACAAGTTGGTGGGATAATCTTGGAGAAAATATTACATTAATGATCAACTCAATTCAAGAAAAGGAATGAATGCTATTTCCACTACATCACAAGAAACTGTCTCTTTCTAGTTAACACAGTTACCACTCTGTGGGCTTTCTCACTCCTTACACTGATTACTACAGTAGCCTCCTATTGATTTTCCTGTTTCTAGTCTCAACCCTCTTTAATTTGTTATCCACATAGCTCCACTAGATGGTGAGCTCCTTGAGGGCAGGGACTGTTTTATTTTTATCTTTTTATGTTTCCTCAGAGCTTACACAGTGTCTGACATATAAAAAGTTTTCAATAAATATTTATTGACTGACATAGCAGCCAGATTGGTATTCCTAGAACACAGGTCTGACTTGTCATTATCCTGCTTAACTATCTTCTAGAATCAAATACAAACTTCTTAACTTGTCATTTAAGGCTCTTCACAACCTGACCTCAGGCTCCCTTTTCAGCCATATTCCTCCTTTTCATGCAAAATATAGTTCAGTTGAACAGTTCTCATTATTCCTCACACATGACATTTCTATGCCTTTGTACTGACTATCTTACATGCCCAGAAAGGACTCCCTTTCTCTCAAAATCTAGTTTCCTTTAAAGTTCAGTCACTTTCTGTATGGGACCTTTTCTGGTGCCCCCCCAACCTTTCCCCTCCCCAGCTACCAATGGTTTCCCCCCAAAGGCATTCATCATCAGTCCTCTGAAGTCATAAGTGGTCACAACAGTAGTCAAAGTTTGAAGCCTTTCAGAATAGTTTTTCTTAACATAATTGAGGTTGCTTTGAGAATTAGTCTCCTGTTTATGCTCATTTTACAATGCATCATTTTCATATAAATCCTCCCAAGTTTCTCTGGATCCACTAATCCATCATTTCTTGTAATAAAATTATACATAATTATAAAATTCATCAATTTTATTTCATTACATTCATATACCACATCAGAGTAATAGCCCAACAGAAACTACAGCACAGCTAAATCCAGATACCTCAAAAGATGAAAACAGAAAAACCTCAATAACTTGTAGAAATTGAATATTTTCTCCAAAGACTGCTCACTGGAAATGGAAATTTCCAGCATGCCCCTCTGCAGTGATAGGTTGATTTATATCTGTATGATATGGCATCCTTAAGGCTCAGTCTTTGAACTAGGCAACCACATCAGTTTAAGAGATCGCTCCCTGGGGCAGTGTAATTTATATCACTCATGACACATTGGGAAGGTGACATTTATGCTGGAGGATGGCAGATGTGTGTACAATAGCCATCCAAAGGGGAAAATCAAAGTTGAGCACTGAGAATGACCAAGGAGGAGGCTACTTTTCCACTGTGCAAATAAGGTGGTTCCAAGACAGATAAAAGACCCAAATTGCTGGGGGGATGGCATGAGTTGCTAAGAGATTTCATTGATGGTTTAATGGTGGAAAGGAAGACCTTGAATCCTATTTGGAATGTTGACATATATGTCAACTATAAATGTTGGAAAGGAAGAGAGACTATAAAATGGAAAAGCAAAAAAAAATTACACCAAGTTTAATTCTTCCCTCCATTTTATCATCTTCAGATCCACATCATTTATACATGACCTTTCCCTTCAGCAGCCTTTCCATGAGGTAACTCAAACTTTGCTTTTTCTATCATAGATTAGTGTGGTACAGTAAATTCTCTAAACAGATGTCTAAATGTTATTTTATGTTCAGTTTTGTTTTGTTTTTTTCGGTCACTGAAACAGTATCAATTAGCAATCTGGTAAAATGTGACACAATGAAAGTTAGTTGGTGCCTGAGGTACTTTTCACTTTCCTTTGATTTTAGGGGTGATATTTATGGTGGTGTTTCAAGTTATCTTTTGATTGTTGTTGTGTTCTAGTTTCTTCTTACTAATAGGAAGGAATACTGAAAAAAGTCTTCATTGCAGTGCAAGCCTGTTCATTAAATCTTGAAGATGATACAGCAGAAAGTATTTAGAATTTCAAGATGCTCAGTCTTTGAATTTACTGCTTCAGGAAATATAACTTCAAAAGTAAATAATGACCCCTTCACCTATTACACTGATCCAGTTAAAGTAAAAGATTACTTCCCTAAAGGCTTAAACATTATTTGTAAATAAGATCAAATTTAAAAGGGAGATACTGTTTTTCAAGCTTGTTGGACCCCATTAGCAAAGCTATCTCCTCTCTCTACTATTTAGTCATAGCCTATGTTTTGTCAGGATGTAAAACCCAGAAAGTGATTTGTACAGTCTAGAATAATGTTCACAAGCTATCTGCTTCCACTGATATTCATAATATTAGTTTTTACTCTAGAATCATAAGATCACAGATCTTAAGCTGAGACAGTACTTAGATGTCATTTTTCCAATCCTCTCTTTCTATAGATGAAGAAACTCAGACCTATGGAGAGAAAGATCACACAGGTAGTAATTAGGAAAGGTGACTTTGAACCCAGGTCCTCTGACTCTAAAGGTATTCCAGTTTCCATGACACTACCTTTCCTTCTTCACCTCTAGCAATACATGGTACCTGCTATGTGTTGTTGTTGTTGTTCATACTCTGTTTTCCTAGATGACCAATGACATCTTGATGTGAGGGGTAATATCTTGACTTTTGGGTGAATTAGATTTAAGTGAGGCAGAGTTTCATAAATTCATCAGTTTCGCTCTCTCTTTCAGAGTCATCAAAGTCTAGTAGTAGGACAAAAATCAAGATGACTAGTGACAGCCTGGGATATGGTGGATGACCTTGGCATCTTCGATGTCTGGTCAAACTCTAAGCACTTCACAGTACCTGCTTCAGCCGCCTTCATGGCCAGGGGAATTAATTGCTCTTATCCACCCCATTCTCCTGGGGAAAATCTTCACATGCTTTGGATAAATGCCCCCTAACTCACTGATGGATTTGAGGTCTACTGGTTACCCCCAATCTGGTTTGGTTCATCTGCTGCGACACCCCGGGGGTATGGGTGCTGTACATGCTACAGCTTCTTGGAGTCACAGGTGAGAGTTGGGTAACAGGTGGACACCAAAGGTAGATGAGTAGCCCTGAAAAGGACTCAGCAAGCCCTCACACCAGAGCTGCTAGTCCTATATTAAAATGTAAAGCTAAATCTTGCATATGATATAACATATCCTCATTTGAAACTTCGAGGGGAAAAACTACATCTGATAGCTAACAAGTGCATAGTGCTTTATAGTTACAAAATACTTTCACAGTCATCATCTTATTGGATCCTCAAGACAACCCTGTGAGGTGGTGGATAGTACAAGTACTTCCCCTCATTTTACAGATAAGAAAACTGAAGTTCATGGGATAAGTCATTTGCCCTAAATCACATGGTTAGTAAACAATACACTCAGGCCTCTAACCCAAGTCTTCTAATTCCAAGTATGTTATTTTCTAAGGCTCCACGGTCCAATTTTACAGATGAGACTACTGAAGACCAGAGATAAGATAACTTACCCAAAATAACACAGCAAGCAAGTGGCCAAGACAAGACTCAAAACATATGCATATGACACATATACACATATATAATATAGTATGGTTTGTGTATATACCATATGTATCATGCATATGCATATGTGTGTTTATGTGTGGGTATTCCTTACGCACTAGTACTGGGGAAAATATTATCAATTGCTTAATGCCAGGAAAAACGTAAGCTCTGAATAATGAGGAAGTACGCTTCCTCCTTGGATCACTTCTCAAATGTCTAAAATCCATTCCAAGTCTCCCAAGAATCAAGTGTTAGTTCAAGAAGATGCTATTATATGTAGACATATCCATCCTAATTGGCATCCTTACCTCAAATCTCACCCCACTCCAATCCATCTTCCATACAGCTGCCAAAGTGATTTTCTTAGATGTAAATCTGACCATGTCACTCCCATTCCCAGCCCCACTCAATAAACCTACAATGACTCTCTGTTGCTGCCGAAATCTAATATAAACTTTGTTTGACATTTGAAACTTTTCACAACCTGGTCACTTCTTACTTTTTCAGTCTTTTTAACTCTTTTACAGACACACAGACACACACACAGACACACACACACACACACACACACACACACACACACACTCTTTAGTCCAGTCACACTAACCTTCTTGCCATTCTTTGCATACAGTGCTCTATCCCCTATACCAATACCTCCATACTGATTATCTTTCATTGTTGCCATGCTCTCCTTCATTGCCTTTGCCTCTTGGAATCCTTGGTTTCCTTAGAATCAGCACCTTCTGGTGCTCCTGGTACCTCAAGCTGCTACTACCTTCCTCTCTAAGGTTACATTGAATCTACTTTGTATGTGTGTTATATGTACCTAAATGAGTCTATGTTGTCTCCCCTTTTAGAGTAGAAACTTCCTGAGGGTAGGGAATATTTTGCTTTTGCCTTTTTATCTCCAGTGCTTAGAATAGTGCCTGGTACATGGTGAGCAATTAATAAATACTTATTAATAGATTGTTTATGTAAGAGGTAGTGTTATGTGGCAAAGAAACTGTTGGGCTTAAAGTCTTGGGTTAGAATTCACCTGTGAAATTGATTATTTTTAGGACTATGGGCAAATCAGTTAATCTCTGTGAGTCGTGGTTTCCTCATCTTTAAAATGGGGATAATACTACCTGTACTACTTACCTTATAGAATTGTGGTAAGTCTCAAATGAGATATACATGCTTTGGAAACTTTAGTCTATAATTTTCTTTCTCTGTTTTGACTCTTCCTGGTTTAGGTATCAGTACCATATTTGTATCATAAAAAGAATTTGGTAAGATTCCTTCTTTACCTATTTTACCAAATAGTTTATATAGTATTGGAATTAATTATTCTTTAAATGTTTGATAGAATTTGCATGTAAATCCATCTGGCCCTGGAGATTTTTTCCTAGGGAGTTCATCAATGACTTGTTCAATTTCGTTTTCTGAGATGGGGTTATTTAAGTATTTTACTTCCTCTTCTGTTAATCTGGGCAATTTATATTTTTGTAAATATATATCCATTTCACTAAGATTGTCAAATCTGTTGGCATATAGTTGGGCAAAATAATTCCTAATTGTTGTTTTAATTTCTTCTTCCTTGGTGGTAGTTTCACCCTTTTCATTCTTGATACTAGTAATTTGGTTTTCTTCTTTCTTTTTTTAAATTAGATTAACCAAAGGTTTATCTATTTTATTGGTTTTTTCATAAAACCAGCTCTTAGTTTTATTTATTAGTTCAATAGTTTTCTTAATTTCAATTTTCTTAATTTTTCCTTTGGTTTTCAATATTTCTAATTTGATGTTTAACTGAGGAGTTTTAATTTGTTCTTTTTCTAGTTTTTTTAGTTGTATGCCCAATTCATTGATCTCCTCTTTTTCTATTTTATTTATGTAAGCATTTAGAGATATAAAACTTCCCCTAAGAACTGCTTTTGCTGCATCTCATAAATTTCAGTATGTTGTCTCATTATTGTCATTCTCTTGAATGAAATTATTGATTGTTTCTATGATTTGTTCTTTGACCCAATCATTTTTAAGGATTAGATTATTTAGTTTCCAATTATTTTTTAGTCTATCTTTCCATGGCCCTTTATTACATATAATTTTTATTGCATCATGATCTGAAAAGGATGCATTTAACATTTGTGCCTTTCTGCATTGGATTATGAGGTTTTTATGCCCTAGTACATGGTCAATTTTTGTGTATGTGCCATGTACCACTGAGAATAAAGTATATTCCTTTCTATCCCCCTTCAGTTTTCTCCAGAGGTCTATCATACCTAACTTTTCTAATGTTCTATTCACCTCCTTAACTTCTTTCTTGTTTATTTTGTGGTTAGATTTATCTAGTTCAGAGAGGGGGAGGTTGAGGTCCCCCACTAGTATAGTTTTGTCATCTATTTCTTCCTGTAACTCCCTGAACTTCTCCTCTAAGAATTTGGATGCTATACCATTTGGTGCATATATGTTTAGTAATGATATTACTTCATTGTCTATGGTGACTTTTAGCAGGATGTAGTTTCCTTCCTTATCTCTTTTGATAAGATCTATTTTTGCTTTTGTTTTGTCTGAGATCAGGATTTCTACCCCTGCTTTTTTTACTTCAGCTGAAGCATAATATATTTTGCTCCAGCCTTTTACCTTTACCCTGTATGTGTCACTCTTTTTCAAATGTGATCCTGTAAACAACATATTGTAGGATTATGATTTTTAATCCAATCTGCTATACGCTTCCATTTTATGGGAGAGTTCATCCCATTTACATTTACAGTTATGATTACTATCTGTGTCTTTTTCTCCATCCTTCCCCCCCCCCCGTTTATGCTTTTCTTTCTCCTTTCTCCATTCCCCTCCTCACTAGTGTTTTGCTTTTGACCAGCACCTCCTTGGGTCCCACCTCCCTTCTATTATCCCTTTCCTTTTTCCACTAGCTGGCTGGGCGACTCCTGTTTCATACTGCTCCCCTTCCCCCACAGTAAGAGGAGCCTTTCCCATTAATCCCTCTAGCTACCTGGGCTACTGCACTGCTGCACCCCATCTTTCTTCTGGTTCAGCTGTTCCAGGGTTTTTTTTTTTCTGGGGTGATATTTTCTGGGTTTTCAGAGGCTGATAGGAGAAGGTGAGAGTGACTACCTTTTTATTCTGCCATCTTGGCTCCCGGAAGCAGAAGTCCTGCTTTGGAAACTTTAGAAGCCTCATATAAATACCAGTTATTATTTCTGGTTCAGTCAAAAGAGTGTAATCCATCACACTGTCCTTTCTTTCACTTGATGGGATCCTTTCCAACTACACAATGATTTTTATTATAATAAATCAATCAATCAAATACAACTCAGCTCAACTTATTTTCAAGATGAACTTGGAAAAAGCCATTTATACTCAGTGTCTCCACTTCTGTCATACTTTGAAATCCTCTGCAGTCTGGATTCCAACCTTATCATTCCACTGAAACTTCTCTCTTGAAAGTTATCAGTGATCTGTTAATTGACACGTCTAATAATAGTCTTTTCTCAATCCTCATTCTTCTTGACTTCTCTGCTAGGTTTGACTCATTTCTCTCCTCTCTGGGTTTTTGCGATGCTCTTATCTTTTGGTTTTCGGCTTATTTCCTTCTCAGTCTCCTTTGCTGGATTTTTTTTCATGTCAAGATCTCTAACCGTTGGTATAACCCAGGGCTCTCTTCTTTCCCTCTGATGATTTCATCAACCTCCATGGGCTCAGTTATCATCTCTATACCAAGGACTCCCAAATCTACATATCTAGACTCAGTCTCTCCCCTGAGCTTTTCAAATTGGAAGTTTCAGAGACATTTCAAATTCACCATGTCCAAAAGAGAACTCATCTTTTTTCTAAGATCCACCATCCATCATCTGAAATTTCACAAGATTGTTGGGAGCATACCCTATACCTAGAATGAACCACCTATTTACCTCCTCCTCTTGGAATTCCCATTTTCCTTCAAAGCTCAGCCCGATCACTTCCCATAAGAGGATATCCCTGAGCCCCTTCACTTACAGGGCTTCACTCTCAAAATGATCTTTTCTCCACTCACTCAAGTAGCCACTACACCAATTCTGGCCTTTATCACTTCTTGCCTGGACTACTGCAAGAGACTTCCATTTAGATTCTCTGCCTCAAGTCTCTTCCCACACCAATCCTTTTCCACACAGCTGCCAAAGTGAACACACACATATAAACACACATACATACATGTATGTATGTATGTATATACATATATGAACATACATATAAAATATAGTAAATATATACATACAATGTATGTTTGTGTGCATCTTTATACATAGAGATATGTGCAAATATATGTCTATATATATGGAAAGAGAGACAGAAACAGAGAGAGAGAGAGAGAGAGAGAGAAAGAGATGAGGTGGGGGTAATATCCTTCAGTAGAATGTAAGTTCCTAGAGGGCAGGACATTTTTGCTTTTTCTTTGTATCTCCAGTTCTTAGCACAGTGCCTGGTTCAAACTAGGTAATTATTGATTGATTAATTCAAGCAATCAGCAAGTAAAATGGAAATTCTAAGAGGAGAAGGTAAGTAGGTGGTTTCTTCTAGGTATGGGTGGGGAAAGCTATGAAAAAGTCACAGAGAAAGGAGATGAAATGTTCTGTATAAGGAAGATCAAAGGAGTCAGTTTGACTGGACTATCAAGTAAATGAAGAGAAGTAATGAAAAAAGAGATATTTTTGTCAAGGTAAAGAAGTTTATGTTGAAGAGACAGAACTGTTCAAACCACTAAAATTGATAGACTCAGGAAGTCTAGAAGTGAGTTGGAATAAAAATAATAAGTCAAATCAAAGTCTAAAGATTCCTGGCTTAGTCAGTTAAATTCCCTTCTTCACATCTGAAGAGCATTAGCAACCTTCCTTCCAGGAAGCCAAGGGGGAGAGAGATTCCCTCAAACACCACCACCCCTTCCCCAAAGTTCTCCAGGACATCTGGCATTCTACCAGGTGGAAAAAAATAAATTGTCTTTATCTCCGTTATGTCTTGTGGTCAGAAGAATGGACCAGATGCACATTTTTGTAGTTACTTGTAGGCCAAAGAACATACTTCAGAGGAATCTGAGAGGAGGAAGTTTTCTGCCACCAAATCCTACCACTCCCTTTGTGAACTGTCATCACCTACCAATCGTGGCAAAGTGTCTATTTATGTATGTGTCTATTTGTACATTTGGGCTATTCAGGGATTTTTGTTACTAAATTACATCTGGCTGGGATAAACTCAGGGAAAGATGCCTTCTCCAGCTTCAATGAAGAGACATCTCCTTGAAGACTAGCCTTCCCTAGATTTATTTTAGCAAACCCACCTTCTGCCTTTAGGTGAGGGAATGGAAGAAGGGTTGAGCACATGCAGGAAAGTAGAGGTTAGAAAAGCAGATTTAGGTGGAAGTGGGAATAATAGATACCTTTCACAGTGTTTCCACATAACCCTACACTAACACATCTTCTACTTGAAGCATCGAACATCAGATTTTAAAACAAAGGATGTGGCTATGGGTCTGGATACACAATCAACAGGATTATCAACAGGATTGATGAAGATATAGACAGGGTAAATAATTCTCCTAAGGTGTCATAATTTCCAGCAGAATCAGAACCAAGCGCCTTCAATATTTGGCATGATTGTCCTTGTAATATGAAGAGGCCACAATTCCATTAAATTCAAACCAACAAATGTATTCAGCACCTATGCGCAAGACACTGTGTTGTGTACTAGACAGTACAAAGATAAATAAACCAGGAATTTATTTATTTTGACCTTTGGGAGTTTATAACCTAATTTGAAAGTATCAAATAAATATAATACAAAACAGATAAAGATAAGTACATAAGACAAGTACTCATAAAGCACTATGAGGGACTCAAGGAGGGAGGTATTACAATGGAGAAAAATGGAACAGAAATTAGAGACAGAGTAAATATTGCAACCTTAACTCTGAATATCATTAATGACAATTAAGAAGGTGAAAATGATCAACACTTTTTACATACTTCAATCACTGGTAATGGTTGTTAAGATAAGGCCCAGGAACTTCAGTTTTATAGACAATTACATCAGTTTTTCTTCTTCTATATTAACAATTGGTATGTATTGAGAGGTGCAACTAATGAATTCATACACATGACTCATTGTCTTTTCAACTTGAAATTACAGGACTCTCCTTCCACACCAAGGAATAAGAAATGCTGAATATGATTTTAAAATATATTACTAAGGCAAGGCTTTTTTAAAAAAGGTATTGACTGTTCAGTGATTTAAGTCATTCCCCATTCCCTTCCCCCCAAACAGTTAAGTGCTGGGTGTTGGGAATGGGAGTGGGACAGGTGTATTGAATGGTCTGCATTTCTGTTAAGTGAAGGTGTGGGGTCAAGCTGACCCCTGACATCATCCTCTTTTCTTGACACTCCAAACTGAACAGCAGCCAGCTAATAACTCTTTGAGCTAAGCTTCAGGACCTGTTACAGTTTTATCCCAAGGAATTATGGATCCTATATCCTTTGGCTGGCAATTAGTGAAATTCTCATAGTGTGAAGACATATGGACAATGCTATATCCAAGGATATTAAAGCATTTTCTCCATAGATGAACACAATGTGCATCAAACTATTTAACCTTTAAAAAAACTGTCAATTAATAATTGGAAAGTGTTAAGACAGGGTCACTAATTAGGATGTGATTCCAAATATTTTATATCCAAGTTGCTAATCTTCACGATAGGAAATTTAGCTTGTTCATTAGCGGCCCATTTAAAAAAAAATTTAGTAGTATTTAGGAATGGGCAGCCATAAACTATTTTCTGACCTATGCTCATATAATTATCTTTAACTTGAATGAATGCATGGGATTCTTGCCAGAGACACATTTCAGCACTTCAGAGAAAAAGAGAAATCTGAACTAATTAACATGTGGGAAACAACGCTGACAGCTTACACTGGGACTTAAACACAGCCCTAATGAAGAAAATGTTCTCAAGGATGGTGTAGTATTGATTAAGAATCAACATTTTCTTATGGGAGAGCTATTAGTGAAAGCCCAAGGTAAATGAATATTTAACTAGTTTATTTCAAACTGGGATAACAATTTTTATCTTTTAGCCATCAACTTGTTGCTTAATAGCATGCCATCACCTGAAGGTGATTATTTTAAATCAACCTCAGGCTTTCTTAACACCCACCTTTCTAGAGTTCGGTTGCTCACAATATCATAATAGCTTTGAGTGAGAGATATCTTCATTAATTATCTCTCTTTAAAAATGTGCAGTCATTGTATAAGAATCAGTGTTCTTACTGCCTTTTTTTGATTTTCCTTCTTTTTCAAAATATGAAGATAACATTATGCTAAATTTAAAGTTTAGTTTTGCACTTCACCTTCTCAGTGTTATCTCATTCCAGAGAGAGGGCAGAAGTTCTCTGTATTTAGCGTGAAAGAAGAAAAGCCAGAAAATACATACACATGGAGTAATTAGCATGTTTTGCAGAAGCCATGAGTGTTCAGGGCTTTTATGGAATCAATTGATACATATTTATTAAGCACCTTCTATGTGTCAGGCACTGTGCTAAGCACTGGGGATACAAAGAGAAATAAAAGTCAATCCATGCCCTCAAGGAGCTTATAATCTAATGAGAAAGGCTTACATTTTTTACTGTTACAATTATAGTGTTGGGAGAAAAATGGAAGTAACTCGGGTGGTGGGGGAGTGAGTTGGCAGTGTTCATTCACAGACCCCATGTTGTTTTTATGTGTTGTCACCCACCATGACTAGAGGTGTGCAATGGGTGACATTACATAGAGGGAGGCTGGTGCATTATTCTGGGAAATGAGATCCCCAGTAGGGATAAGCCATCTATATCTCTTATCTATTTAGCTCTGTGTCTTCTAACTCACACATACAATTACAGCTTGGGAGCCTGATGGATCTGGGATACAAATACAGAAGAGCTTGGACTGAAATGTCTATCCCATGAGCTGCATTACTATACTACCATTATCATTGTAGCTACAGTATCAGTATCCTTACTGGCTATACTTGTAAAGCTTAACTTCATTGAAAAAGCCTCATCAGGCCTTCATTATCCCACATCTGGACCACTGCAACTATGCTGGTTGGTTTCCCAGTCTCAAGTCTCCTCACTCCAGTCTATCTTCTACTCAGATGCCAAAGCGGTCTTCCTAAAGCACAGATTTGACCATGTCACCCTCCTACTCAACAAACTTTGTTGGCTCCCTATTTCTTCTAGGATTGCTGCTGGATCCAGTGACATTGGCTTTCTTGATATGCTTCTCACATTACATTCAATCTCCTAACTCGGTACTTTTTCTTTTTCTTTTTCTTTTTTCTTTTTTTTTTTTTTTTTGGCGAGGCAATGGGATTAAGTGACTTGCCCAGGGTCACATAGCTAGTAAAGTGTCAAATGTCTGAGGCCGGATCCTGACTCCAGGGCTGGTGCTCTATCCACTGTGCCACCTAGCTGCCCCTTAGTACCTTTACAGAGGTTGTCTCCCATACCTGGAATGCTTTCCCTTTTCTCTATTGACACCTGGTTTTCTTGATTTCATTCAGGACTTGGCTCTAATCCTACTTTCTAAATGAGTGTTTTCCAGACCCTCTCCTAACACTTTCCCAACATTCTCCCCAATGCCTTTCTTCAGAGAATATGTCTTGTATGTACATAGTTGTTTGCATATTGTCTTCCCCCTCAGAATGTAAGCTCCTTGAAGGCAGGGGTTATATACATTCCTTTCTTTGTATCTCCAAGACTTAGCACAGTACCTGGCAAATAATCAGCACTTAATAAATGTTTGTTGATTTACCTACTTAATTTTTTTAAAAAAATTGATTTATTTTTAGTTTTCAACATTCACTTCCATAAGCTTTTGAGTTTTAAATTTTCTCCCCCTCCCTTCCCACCTTTCTTACCAAGATGGCATGCAATTTGATATAGGCTACACATATATATTCCTATTAAACATATTTTCACATTAATCATGTTGTAAAGAAGAATTAGAAACAATAGGAGGAACCACAGGAAAGAAGAAACAAAACAAAACAGAAGGAAAAAAAGAGCAAATAGGATGTTTCTATCTGCATTCAGACTCCATAGTTCTTTCTCTGGACATGAATAGCATTTTTCATCATGAGACTTTTGGAGATGTCTTAGAACCTTGCATTGCTGAGAAGAGCTAAGTCTATCAGAGTTAGTCATCGCACAATATGGCTGTTACTGTGTACAACGTTCTCCTGGTTCTGCTAACTTCACTCAGCATCAGTCCATATAAATCTTTCCAGGTTTTTCTGAAGATCAATTGAAATATTTAACCTCTCAACAAAATCACGGGGAAATCCTACACTTTCCCTAATTTTCAAAATAAGCATTAGAAATCATGTAACTTCTTATTATTGGTCAATTCGGTCATACGAGACAAGATTGGGTGGGCAATATGTTCTCTACTATTACATCTCAAAATAGCCTGCAAACCACAGTTAAAGCCAGGTGGTAGAATTTAATGAGTAAACAGCACAACTTCTGACCTCCAGTGAGGGGTGACAGCTCCTTGTGAACACCTAATCCAGTATCTGTCATCAACTGCATAATTTATAAGCATTTTATCATTTTCAAAAATTGATTATCCTCCAACTGCCAAAACCACAGTTTGTTTGTTTAATTGCTTTTAAAGCCTTTTCCAGTCCACAATGTCTAAGGGTTTCATAAATCTTCCATAGGAGGGTTATATGCCTTCAGTGCCCTAAAAGAACACATAATAAATTGCTCAAATAAGACAGAATAATAAAACCCAAATTAAGCGAAGCAATCCTTACTAACTGCTTCAAGCATAGCAACCCAAGAAGATGCATAGCAACAGAAACAAATGTCTTACTCAGGATCTGAAGGTTCTTCATGCTTAGAATCCACATCAGCACTTAAGGGAGTGAGCTGCAAATGCTAACCCTTTGCCCTGAGAGAGCTCAGTTAATATCATGAAAGAGTGTCACTGTCACTGGCTAGACTATATGATTTCCTGGGAAGCAGGAACTACTTTTCAATCATGCTATAGAACAGTCTTTAAATTTTATACACACACACATATGTACATGTATATGTATCTTTTGAAATTGTATTCTATATTGTTACCTATTCTATAATGTTTTTATTATGAGTCTTAATAATGGTTAATATAATGATGTTTTGTTGTTACCATTGACATTCCAATGGGCCAAAGCAATAGAATGCATTTTATCTATATATCATTGTAGTTTATTAGTATAATTGTTTTTAAAAATCTGGGGAAGGGAGAGGAAGGTAAATTCTGGTGTGGCAGAGGGAGCTCGGTACTAGAAATTAGGAGATGAATTTTAGTACTGGTTCTGTCATTAACTTGCTTTACAACCTTGAGTGAGTAACAATAGTTTCCTGGGCAATCATTTCCTCACCTGAGAAAGGGAATTGGGCAAGATACCCTTTAAGGCACATAACTCTAATCCTAATTCCTTCATTTCTAAAATTAAGAGTCAATGTTATTTAATCCCATTATATCAGTTATAGAAAATCCCCTAGGTTGCACTGTCTCCAGCTGACAACTAGATAATATAATAGATATTAATTCCTGGCTTTGGTTTCCCTCAAAGCAGTTCAAGTGTCATATTGGCTAATTTGGTGGAGAAGTTGTTTATCTATTAATCAAATATTTTCATCTTATATGAATCAATTGCAGCCATTTTCCCTTTATTCATAGCTTTATTTCCAAGGATCAAATCTCTTTTCATTTCATGGTTGCAGTTGCCATCTGCAGCGATCTTTGACCCAAGAATATAAAATTTGACATTGCTTCCATTTCTTTTCCCTCTATTTGCTAGGAAGTGATGGGAGCAGTTGCCATGATCTTACTTTTTCTTTTTCAAATGTTAAGCTTCAAGACAGCTTTTACATTCTCCTCTTTCACCCCCATGAAGAGGCTTCTTAATTTTTTACTTTCTGCCAACAGAGTGGCATCATCTGCATATCTGAGATTGCTGATATTTCTCCTGGTAACCTTAATTCCAACTTTTAATTCTCCATTCTGGCATTTCATATGGTATACTCTGCATATAAGTTTAAAAAATGAGATGACAATGTACAGCCTTGTTATACTCCTTTTCCATTCTTAAACCAATGAGATGTTCGATGTTTGGTTCTAATTGTTGCTTCTTGACCCACATGCAGGTTCCTTAGGAGACAAATAAGATGATCCGGTACTTCCATCTCCTTGAGGGCTTGCCATATTTTGTTATGATCTATACAGACTTTAGTGTAGTCAATGAAGCAGAAGTAGATTTTTTTTAACTCCTTTGCTTTTTCCATAATCCAACAAATGTTGGCAATCTGTTCTTTAGTTCCTCTGCCTCTTCAAAAACTAGTCTGTACTTTGGGTAATTCTCAGTTTACATATTACTGAAGTCTAGCTTGCAGAATCTGAAACATAACCTTGCTGGCATGTGAAATGAGTACAGCTGTTTAGTAATGTGAACATTCTTTGACATTGCCCTTCTTTAGGATTGGGACATAAACTGGTCTTTACCAACCCAGTGGCTACTGTTGAGCTTTCCATATTTGCTAGCATATTGAGTGCAGCAATTTAGCAGATCTTTTAGGATTTTAAATAGCTCAGCTGGAATTCTGTCACCTTCACTAGCCTTATTTTTAGCAATGCTTCCTAAGGCTCCCTTGACTTCATTCTCTAGGATGTCTGGCTCTAGATCAGTAACCATACCTGTACATTGGTGATGTTAAGTTCTTTCTTGTATAGTTCTTCTGTACATCCTTGCCATTCTTCTTAATCTCTTCTACTTTTTCTAAGTCCCTACCATTTTTGTCTTTATCATTCTCATTTTTGCATCAAACATTTCCTTGATATCTCTAATTTTCCTGAAAAGATCTTGTCTTTCCCATTCTATTGTTTTCTTCTATTTCTTTGCATTGCTCATTAAAAGCAACAACAACAACAAAGTCTTCTTGTTATTCCTTGCTAGTCTCTGGAAAGATGCATTCAGTTGGGCATATCTTTCCCTTTTCCCTTCATCTTCCATTTTCCTTTTTTCCTCATGTATTTGTAAAGCATCATTATACAGCATCAGTATCAATCATTTTGTTTTCTTGCTTTTCTTTTTGTTTGGGATTTCTTTTGTTGTTGCCTCCTACACAATATTGAAAACCTTTGTCCATAGTTCTTTATGCACTCTATTTACCAGATCTAATCTCTTAAATCTATTGGTCACTTCTTCATAATCATAAGGGATGTTATTTAGGTCATACCTGTATGATCTGATAGTTTCCCTTATTTTCTTCAATTTAAATCTGAATTTTGCAATAAGAATCTCCTGATCTGAGCCACAATCTGTTCCAGGTCTTGTTTTAACTGACTGTATATAACTCCTCCACAGTTGAATCAAAGTACATAATCAATCTGATTTCTATATTGGCCATCTGGTGATGTTCATGTGTCACCTTTTGGGTTGTTGAAAAAAAGCATTTGCTGCGACCAGTGAGTTATCTTGACAAAACTCTCTGCCCTGCTTCATTTTGTACTCCAAGGCCAAATTTGCCTGTTTTTCCAATTATCTTTTGATTTCCTACTTTAGAATTGCAATCACCTATGATTCATGTGATATTTAAAAAATGTTATTTCTAGAAGATATTTTAGGTTTTCATAGAACTGATTACTTTGGCCTCTTTAGCATCAGTGTTTGGAGCATAGACTTGTATTACTATGATGTTGAATGGTTTGCCTTGGATTCAAATAGATATCGTCCTGTCATTTTTGAGATTCTACCTCTTACTCACCCTTTTATTGCCTATAAAGGCCATTCCCTTTCTTCTAAGGATTCTTGACTACAATAGTATATGTAATGATCACCTGAATTAAATTCCCCATTCTGGTCCACTTAAGTTCACTGACACTCAAGTGTCAATGTTTAACCCTTCCATCTTCCTGTATGACCACATTCAGGTCATCTTGATTCATAGATCTTACATTACAGGTTCCTAAGCAATACTGTTCTTTACAGTATCAGACTTTCCTTTTGTCACCAGATGCAACTATAGCCAACCTTCCTTTTGGCTTTGGCCCGGCTGCTTAATTGTTTCTGGAGCTACTTGTAGTTTTCCTCCACCCTTAATGTGTTGGACAATTTCTGACCTGAGGGGCTCATCTTCTGCCATCACATGTTTTATCATTTTAATACTGTCCATGGGTTTTTCTGGGCAAAGATCCTGGAATGGTTTGCTATTTCCTTCTCCAGTGGATCACCTTTTGTCAGAACTCACCTCTGGGATGTTTGTCTCAGTCAACCCTGAACAGCATAGCTTATAGTTTCATTGAGCTATGCTAGTTCCTCTGCCATGACAAGGCAATGATCCAGGAGGAGTTTATACACTTAACATCCCTTTATGTTGCATAAAATATTAGTCCTTAATTCATCATCACAAAATGCTAAAATTCCTGATTGCGCATGGTACTATGCTAAAGACTTTACAATATAGGTCGTAATTGACTCCACTAAACTTCTCTATTACATCTGATACTTCTCTTGTATTCATTTTCAAGTTCTGGTAACCCATAATACTTTGAATTATACTAGATTAAGTTAGAAGATAAGATGAATTTTACCATGACTGATTCACAAATGTTGGAAAAGCTTTGAGAAGCTCATACAGGTGATGGGATTTAATCCCAAATTTCCTTTTTAAAAGTCATCATCCTTCTAATCACTCTCTAACTTTCAATCAATTAGTCTATCAGCAAGTATTCCTTGTGTATTGACTGTGAAGTAATCATTGTACTACAAATTGTAAATACAAAAATAATCAATCCTGAATATTTTTTCTATTGTATTCATTAGATAAACCTTTAGGCCTATAGTTTTCTTTCTCTCATTTGTCCCTCCTTGGTTTAGGTATCAAAACCCTATTTGTGTAATAAAGTGAGTTTGAGATGATCCTTCTTTTCTATTAAAAATGACTTATAGTATATTAAGTATAACAATATTATTAATGCTAATATAGTAATTACATTAACATTCATTATTTAAGTGTTTAATAGAATGTATTTATAAATTCATCTAGACCCATTTTTTTTTCTTTTAGGAGTTCATTGGTGTCTTGCTCAATTTATTTTTCAGATACTGGGTCATTTTATTTTATTTTTTCATTTTTTTTAAGGCAATTGGGGTTAAGTGACTTGCCCAGGGTCACACAGCTAGTAAGTGTCAAGTGTTTGGTCTGAGGCTGGATTTGAACTCAGGTCCTCCTGACTTCAGGGCCAGTGCTCTAACCACTCCACCACCTAGCTGCCCCTATATTGGGTCATTTAAAAAAATCTATGTCCTGTTATGATAGTCTAAGCATTTCATATTTTTGTAAATATTAATTCATCTAGGTTACCACTTTTACTGACATATAATTTGGCAAAATCATTTCTTTTATTTTGTCCCCAATTCTGACTTTTTCATATTTTTACACTGAAAATTTAGTTTTCTTGTCTTTTAAAAAATCACACTAGTTATTTATTTTATCAGTTTTTTGATAACAAATTACTCATTTTATTTTTCAATTTAGTGGTTTTATTTAATTTGCTTTCAATTTTTTAAACTCTCTTCTCTGACTTTATTTTTTGTTGTTTTTTTTTTTTGTTTTTTGTTTTTTGTTTTGTTTAGGCAATTGGGGTTAAGTGACTTGCCCAGGGTCACACAGCTAGTAAGTGTCGAGTGTTTGGTCTGAGGCCAGATTTGAACTCATGTCCTCTTGACTTCAGGGCCGGTGCTCTATCCACTGCACCACCTAGCTGCCCCACTCTTCTCTGACTTTAAAAATTTATAATTTGGTTTTTAGTTGGAATTTTAAAATTTATTGCTGTTCTAGTTTTTACTTGCTGTACATATTCATCGAGCTTTTCTTTCTTTGGCTGAAGAAAGCATTTAGAGATACAAATTATCTCCCCCCACCCAATCTATTTTAGTTGCAACTCAAGGATTCTTTATGCTACTTCATTACTATTATTTCCTCTGATTAAATTATTTATTATTTTTTATGATTTGTTCATTGGCCCACTAATTCTTTATAATTAACCTATATAGGCTCCAATCCATTCTTTAAAGTCCTTTTGTTGAATGTGATTTTATTGCATTGTAGTCAGTAAAGGATATGTTTAATATTTCTGCTTTTATGCTTTTGTTTGTGTGGCTTTGTGCCTTAATCCATGGTCAATTTTTGAAGAGGTGTTATTCGTAGTTTATGTATACATGTGTGTGTACATATATATACATACTTGTGTATATATGTATGTATATAGAGATATAGATATATGAACATATATGTCTTCCCCTTCAGTAACTGCTAGATATCAATTTTATTTAACTTCTCATCTAAATATAAATTTTATCTAACTCAGACACATACACACATTCTCATTCAGTAATTGATAAATGTCAATTTTATCTAACATTTAAACAATTCTATTTGGGTCCTCTACTTTCTTTTTTATCTGTTCTACAGAAATGTCTAAGTCTGAAAAAAATACTTTACAGTCACCCATTTTATTTTATTATAGTTTTACTGTCAATTTCCCTCTGCAACTTGTTTAACTTTTCCTGTATTTAGATACTATGCAGTTCAATGCATATATATCAAGTATTGATATTGATTCACTATCTATAATGCCTTTAAGCATAATGTAATTCCCCTGTTTATCTCTTTTAATTGTGTATATTTTAATCTTGCACTGTCTGAGATCATGACTATTATTTCTGCTTTACCAAGTTCATTTGACATATAATAGATTTTGTTCTAGCCACTTAACTGTATGAGTTCTGATGTTTCAAGAGTGATTTTTTAAACATCACATTGCTGGATTTGCTTTCTGATATAGTCTTCTATTCCCCTCTGTTTTACAAGTGAGTTTCATCTCATTTGCTTATGTGGTTGTGATTTTTAATTGTGTACATCCTTAAATCTTATCATTCATATCTATATTTGCAACTATATTTGATTTGCAGCAATCTATTTTTGCTGCTTTATCGTTATTCTTCACCACTTACATAGCACATATTAGATTTTTACTTTTTATTTCTTTCCCTTTAGTTTCCTTTTTGTGCTGCACCCTCTAATGATGAAGCTGTTTTGCTTATAACCAACCTCACCAATCTCTCCCTCTCTTTTAAACTACATTCTCCTCTTTCCTGTCCCAATATTTTTCTGTTAAATTGAATGTATTTCTATTACAGACACTTTGTGTGTATATCTTTCTCTCTAGTTCACATGAAAGTGAAGTTCATATGGTCCTGTTCCCCTTAACCTATCCCTGAATTCCTATTGTGTAAGACACTTGGCCCATCCTCTTCTTTATTTCTTTAGTATATTGTTTTCCCTCTCAATCCCCATCAAAACCAAACAAAACCAGCTCAGGACTTCTTTTTATTTTATACAACTCATTGCACAGTCCTTGAAAACATTAAAGTTCTGAAGGGACACAATAGCAGCTGACATTTGCAAAGCACTTTGAGGTTTTCAAAATACTTTACATATGTTATCTCAATTGAACCCTGTGAGGTAGGTGCACTTGAACCTTTTCCCTCATTAGAATATAAGCATGTGCTTATTGTATAGCTCCTTCCACATACTTACACGTACCTCTCTAGTTTTCTCTTCAATCATGTGTTTTCTCTAGTCTTTACATCATGAATGCTTAGAATTTCTCTTATAATTACATATCCATTTTTTCATGTAGGAGTACACTCAATTTCAAGAATAAGTTTTTCTTGGCTATCAGCCATTATCTTTTGTCTTATGGAATATTATATTCTGAAGTTTCCTTTACTGTAGAGAAGTAACTACTAAGGCTTGTGTGATCCTAAGTGTGATTCCTTAGTACTTTAATTTTGTCTTTCTGGCTGTTTACAGCATTTTCCTTTGATGTGATAGTTTGGGATTTTGGCTTTGACATTCCTGATTTTTTTTCATTGTTTTCCAGAAGCTGACTGGCAAATCCTTTCTATGTTCACTTTGCCAGCTAATTCAAATAGATTTGATCTGTTTTAATTTATGATTTCTTGAAATAGAGTATTTAGACTTTTCTTTTTAGTTATAATATTCAGGTACTCTAATGATTCTTAGATTATCTACTCCTCAAGATAATGGTTTCTGAAAATATTTAATTGGGGATTTTTCAATTTTGTTATAATATACCTTGTTGCTTCATGAAGTCATTACTTTTCTGCTTGGCCCACCTTTATTTTCAGTAAGTCCAATGATTGGGTAAGGTTTACCATTTTTTGTTCTAAACCATTAATTCTCCTTTTCATTCTTTCCTTCCTAGCTCTGTTAATTTACTATTGCATTTTATATCTCTTGCTTCATTTCTTCTAGCACTATTCTAGTCATTATAGCTAGGTCATTCTTTTCTATGAGGCTCTATTTGGCTTTGGGAAATTATTCTCTCCTGGATTTACATCTTGGGTGTCTCTCAATCTATAATATTTCTTCACTGTGTTTGTCATTTTCCTCATATCTCTAGTCTCAGTTTCTGGGTTGGGGCATTATTCTTATATCAGATTCTGCTACACTTCTCATACTCTGAAATGATTTGTGTTGACCAGGTTGGTCCTGGATTTGGTGGCTAAGACCAGGCCTACCCTCTGCAAGATTTCCTGGGCTTTAAGTCAATTTCCTGGTGTTTCACCTTAGGTTTTGGTTTTGTGCCCCTTCTGTACCTTCTTCTCTTTTCCCAGTCTTAAAGCTAGAGTAGTTTTTTTTTCATTTCTATGAACCTGACAGGTTCCTACTACATGGTACCAACTAAGCTGGTAGCAGGTTTTCCATAAGACCTTAGGGGATTAGCCATCTATGTGCTGCCTTAGCATTTCCTTTTTCAGTGGGCTTTTTTATGTAACTTGACTGTGTCTGAGGATGCTGCCCTATCCAGGCACTGGTCTGGCCCTATCTCTGTGGGTCTGGACTGCTTACACATGCTTTGCCTTGAGCCCACCCTGACTTGTTTTCACTCAGAGCCTTGTTAGATTTACTGCAGTCTTATTGGGCAGTTCTGGACTTTTACGGATACTTGTTAGTTATTTCTTTTTGGCTTTCTTTAACGTTTTTTCTTTCTGGTGCATTATTTTCAGCTTTACTGGGAACTTTATAGGGATTCTAGGCTCCTCTAGGTCCTAATATGGCACCACCTTAGTCAGAAGTCAAAACATTAGATTCTTAAATAATAACTGACTTTTACATAACATTTTAAGGTTTGCAAAATTATTTTCATATTTTTCTCACTTGATGTTCACAATAACCCTGTGAGGAAGTGCTACAGATATCTTTCCCATTTCTCAGATAAGGAAACTGACATTCACATGACTGATAAAAACAAAAAGTAGGTTTTGAATTCAGGGCTCCCTGGATTTCAGGGTTAGGGATCCTTTCCCTTGTTTCATGGCCTGAAGTAGTTCAGCAGTTTGCTTACTGACTTCAGGTGGCAAAAATCTGAGTGACAGTCCTATTACTGAGATTCAGAGAAAACAAAACAGAGGAATTTGCCGTACGAAAACACCAATATGTCTGCTTGACTTGAACAGACTTTATCTGTCAGAGAACATCACTTCACATTTCTCCCTTCTATAGAATGAAACTGAAGGAGACATAAGAATCTAAAGGATCTAACAAACCTTAGATTAAATTTAGGGATTAAGCTGCATTCTCACTTTGTCTCTACCTGCCTCCACCCCCTCCCATCTAATTCAGTGAACCACAGGGTAGCTGAGGTGAATTATTTCTTCTCTCTCTTTGGGAGAGATAAGAAAGTGGCAGTCTATAGGCCCAGAGAATAAAACTCAAACGGAATTTAAAAAATAGTCTCCATCAAAGTACTGAATAATTTTGCAATTAAAAACTGAAACTGAATAGATAACATGTTTGAATAATCTGGTATAGAAGAGAAATGCTGCTGTTCAAAAGAAAAAAAAAAGCCAGTTCCTTTAACTACTGTTGCCTGTCTCCTTATCAGCTATCTTGGATCAAGTAAATCTGCTGGGCTTCATTACCCACTGTGAGGATTGTAGCTCCTGTATATATCATAGTGATAAAATCATTAAGATGGGCTAATGCAGAGTGTAAAGCAATTCTTCATGTGTATCTCCTCAACTAAAGTGCAGTCCATGGGCGATTATTTTAAAGCACTCCCTCCTACTTGTCTGTTGCAATCAATTTTAATATAATTAATTCTACCTTGATGGCCACACTCTCACCCTCTTCTCAGATGGAAAATCACTTCATTGGTGGAATATAGAGACAAAGCATTTGTTGAAGAAGGACTAAACACGCAACATTTAAATCTTCTAGAATGATTTTTTAAATTATCCTCTGGGTCATAAAACACTTTGCAGAGTAGATTTGTTTAGTCTATTAATTGGCTGCACTTTTAATGATTACTGATATTGAATTAGTATTTATGGTACCAGTGTGAGATTTGAAAACTCCATTTGCATATGCTCAGAGCAGTGATCAGGAACCATATGTTAGGTTATCTGGATGTGAGTGTTTACATTGGGTTACTTCTATACGACAGACGAACTAACTTTCGCAGATCAAGCCTTCTCAAGGATATTTATGAACAACAAAACATATTGGTAATTGCCTCTTCTGGCCCACTCTTCTTTTGTTTTTCTCGTTTTTCAATAAACAATCATTTACTTTCTTTCTCACCAAACCCCCTGTAATTCCCTCCTCCATCGTGGGAGAAGAGATACTTTTTAACAAATATGCACAGTTAAGCCAAATACCCACAATGACCATTCCCAGAAATGGGAATTCCATATCTATATCATTCTACATCCTGAGTCCATTATGCATATATTGTTTCACCATGGGTCCCCTGGAATTGAGGTTGGAGTTTGAATTGTCAGTCACTCAGGCAATAAACATTTATTAAGCATTTACTGTGTATAAGGAACTGTCCAAAGTGCTGAAAGTATAAAAAGAGGTAAAAGATAGTCCTTGCCCTCAAGAAGCTTACAACTTAAGGAGGGAGACAACAAGCAAATAAATATGAACAAACAAGCTACAAACAAGATAAATAGGTAGTAACTAAAAGAGGGAAAGGCACCAGAAATGAGAGGTTGGGAAAAGCTCCATATAGAAGATGGAATTTGGAATCTAAAGGAAGCCAGGGAAGGCAGTAGGTGGAGATGAGGGAAGAGCATTCCAAGCATTAGAGAGAGCTAGAGAAAATGCCCAGAGCTGAGAAATGGAGTGTTATGTTTGTGGAACAACAAAGAGTTTGGTGTCACAGGATTGAAGAGTATGTGTTAAGGAGTAAGGTAGAAAAAAGACTAGAAAGGTAGGAAATGGCTAGGTCATTAAGGGCTTTGAATGCCAAACAGAGCATTTTTTATTTGATTCTGGAAGTGATTGGGAGACACTAGAGTTTATTGAATAGGGTTGTGACATAGTTAGATCTGCCCTTTAGGAAAAAAATACTTTGATGGCTAAATGGAGGATGGATTGGATTGGGGAGAGAAATGAGGCAGGCAGATCCACTAGCAGGCTGTTGCAGTAACTGAGATGGGAAGTGATGAGGTTCTGTACCATAGTGGTTGTAGTGTCAGAAGAGAGAAGGGGCATATTTAAGAGATGTTGCAAAGGTGAAATCAATAGGCCTTGGAAACATATTGGTTATTGGGGGGGGGCAATGAGAGATAGTGAGGAGTCTAAGATGACTCCTAGGTTGCAAGCCTGAGATTCTGGGAGCATTATGTTATACTCTACACAAAGGGCTTCTTAATCTTTTTCCACTTACAACCCCTTTTCATATTTTGGTAGCATTCATTGGTGACACATGGCCTGAAGGTCTGTGCAGTGCAAATTGCTCGTGCTTTGGGTTCAGAGCCAAGGTTGCAGTGAAGTTGCACAATGCAACATGGGCAAACACTGGCAGAAACACCTCAGATTCATTATGCATTTGATTTTTAATTAAATTTTGGTCATTGTGTGTTCAGAAACCTTTTACTGTTGCCAAATTTTTTTGTGATTCCATATGGAGTCATGACCCACAGTTTAAGAAGTGCTGCATAAGGAAGGGGTTTTTTGGGGGGGTGGGGGGAGAAAGAGTTAGGGAAAAGATAGTGAATTCAGTTTTGGACATGTGGAGTTTAGTATATCTACTGGACGTCCAGTTTCTGATATCTAAAAGGCAGTTAGATATGGCAGAGTGGAGGTTAGGAGAGAGACTAGGGCAAGATAGGTAGATTTGAGAACCATCAGGGTAGAGGTGGTATTTAAATCCATGGAAATTAATAAAATCACCAAGTGAAGTGTTACAGAGGGAGAAGAGAAGAGGACACAAGGCAAAACCCTGTGGGATACCAATGGTTAGAGGGTATAATTTAAGTAAGGATACAACAAGGAAGACTAAGAAGGAGTGGTCAGAAAGGCAGGAAGAGAACCAGAAGAGTGGTATTCCAAAAAATAAGAGAAAAAAGAGTATCAAGGGGGGTAGCTAGGTGGCACAATGGATAGAGCACCAGCCCTGATGTCAGGAGGACCTGAGTTCAAATCCAGCCTCAGACCAAACACTTGACACTTACTAGCTGTGTGACCTTGGGCAAGTCACTTAACCCCAATTGCCTAAAAAAAAAAAAGAGTATCAAGGAAGAGAAGATCAACAGTGTCAAATGCTGTGGAGGTAGAGAAGAGTGAGGACTGAGAAAAAAGCCATTGCATTTGGCAACTAAGACATCATTGATTATTTTGTAGAGACTAGTTTTGGTGGAATGGTAAGGTTAGAAACTGGATTGTAAGGGATTAAGAAGAGAGTGAGAGGAGAGGAAGTAGAGGCACTTATTGTGATGGCCTTTTCAAGGATTTTACCCATGAAGGAAAGAAGAGACATAGGATGATAGTAGGGACAGAAGGATCAAATAAGAGGGTATTTTTAGGATGGGGGAGACATTTTTGTAGGGAGTAGGGAATGGTGGTATATAGGGAAGTCTTTCAAATTTATTTAGCTTTATAATGTTGTTGTTATATAAATAATACCCCTTGTTCTTCTCACTTTGCTCTGTATCAGTTTATGCAAATCTTCCCAGGCTTCTCTGAAATCATCCCCTTCATCATGTCTTATGATACATTATTGTTCCATTTATTTACCATAATTTGTACAGTCATTCTAGTATAGATGGACCCCTTTAGTTTCTAGTTCTTTGCCTACAAAAAGAGTTAGATCACTATTTCAGGAGAGTTCTAACCATATAACTTCCTAGTGGCCAGCCAACTCCTCCACAGCCTTGCCAAATAATTTTCAATGTGCATGTACCATTTCCTCTCCTTTTCTCCCCTACAATTCCAGAATCATAAATGACAATCAAATCAGTTCTGATATTGACCTGAATGGAATGTGTCAAGCTATATAATCCTATATGCATTATGTCTGTATCTGGTCAGAGCAAAGTACTCCCCTATGACTCATTTATATATACCATCTCCCCCATTATTATGATGGGGATAAGTTCCTTAAGGGCATAGACTGTGTTTGATTTTGTGGTTGTATCCCCAATACTTAGTATAATGCTTGACACATGCCAAGCATTCAATGAAATGCTTTTTCAATCATTCAAAATTCATTTCCCTATGGATGTCCAAATTTTACAGAAATTATCATGGCACACCTGAAAGTAGGTTCAGAATATCATACATTTAGAAGTACTAGGGGCCTTAGAAGTCATCCTATCCAACCTTTTCATTTGAGATGCAAAGGGACTTGCCTGGCATCACGCTGCAGAAACCAGGTTCAATGACTTCAGACTCAGAATACCTTTTTATTACAATTTGCTTGCATTATAACTTTTTGAAAAGGAAATTGACAGAGAATACACATATTCAAACCCTTCTGTAACTTAGCAGATAAGTCCTAGGGAGCTACTCAAGGTGACTGGTTAGTGCTAAAGTCCAGGACTTGCATCCATGTTTTCCTGATCCCAGGTCCAGGCCTATCCACTCTTCATGCCTTCACTGCTTCAAGGGACTAAATTGATAAAATACTTTGAGATTATTATAACATCTTGGTAGTAGTTAACACTAATCAAACCTTTAAACATAAGATCTCTGATATTCTGGTCTCCCTTCTCTTAAGGACATGTACTAATGTCTGGGGGGGGTTTATTGTGAATATATTTCTGAAATTATATACACACGTACAAACACCAAGGAGGGGATTCTTTTGGTGGCTGACCAAGAACACTAGTCATTGAAGAGGTCTAGGGTGCTTGTAGTTCCATAATCATTCTATATGCTTGGTTATATGCTATCACTGACACAAGAGGAAACCATGGGCTATCACCAAGCTCTTCATGAGAGCTACCTCTCCCCAGATCCTCCCTTTTAAGTGTGGTAGAGCTTGTTTTTTCCACTTAGGGGACTGGGATATATGAATTTATCTAATTAGACTCATATATTATGCTATCTCTACCCACTGAGGCACCCTGTCCAAGCTTGGTACAATTAGAACCAGACACACAACTATTGCTTAATTGTATATAGTTTCTTAGTCATAACCATAAATTTTTTTTTAACAAGGAAAATAAAGTGAAAAAAGTATGCTTCAATCTGTACATCAGTTCTCTCTCTGGAGGGGAGACCATTTTTCATCAAAGGTACTTAGGAACTGTCTTGGATCATTGTCTTAATCAGCTAAGTCTTCACAGTTCATCATCATTACAATGTTGCTATAATGTATACCATGTTTTCCTGTTTCTGTTCACTTCATTTTGCATAAGTTCATATAACTTCCCAGGTTTTTCTGAAACCATCCTGCTTGTAATTTCTTTTTATTTAATTTCTTTTTTTTATTTTTAGTTTTCAACATTTACTTCCACAAGATATGAGTTCCAAATTTTCACCCCATCTCACCCCTCCCCTCACCCCAAGATGGCATGCATTCTGAACACCCCTTCCTCTAGTCTGCTCTCCCTGCTATCTCTTCCCCCCTTCCCCTTCTATTTTCCTGTAGGGCAGGATAGATTTCTTTACCCCATTTCCTATATTTCTTATTTCCCAGTTGCATGTGAAAACATTTTTTTTAAACATGTGTTTTTTTAAACTTTGGGTTCCAAATTTTTCCCCTTCCTCCCTCCCCATCTACCCTCATTGAAAAGGCAAGCAACTCAATATAGGCTATACTTATGCAGTTATGCAAAACACTTCCATAGTAGACATGCTGTGAAAAACTAACTCTATTTCCCTTAATCCTATCCCACCCCCCCCATTTATTCTATTCTTTCTTTTGACCCTGTCCCTCCTCAGAAGTATTTGTTTCTGATTACCCCCTTTCCCAATCTGCCCTCCTCTCTATCATCCCCCTACTCTTTTGTCCCCTTCCCTTCCTGTTTTCCTGTAGGGTAAAACACATTTCCATATCCAATTCAGTGTGTATGTTATACCCTCCTTAACTCAAATCCTATGAGAATAAGATTCACTCATTTTCTCTCACCTTCCCCTTATTCCCCTCCACTGTAAGACCCTTTTCTTTTCTGTTTTTTTTTGTGAGATAATTTACCCCATTCTACCTTTCCCTTTCTCCTTCTCCTAGTATAATCCTCTCTCACCCCTTAATTTTATTCTCCAGATATGACCCTTTCATCTTCAACTCACCCTGTGCCCTCTATCTATCTATCTATGTATATATACATACATATAATTTTTCCCCTCCAACTACCCTAATACTGACAAAGGTCTCATGAGTTACAAATATCATCTTTCCCCACAGGAATGTAAACAGTTCAACCTTAATAAGTCTCTTATGATTTTCTCCTTCCTGTTTACCTCTTCATGTTCCACTAGAGTCTTGTATTGGAAAGTCAAATTTTCTATTCAGCTCTGGTCTTTTCATCAAGAATGCTTGAAAGTCCTCTATTTCACTGAATGATCATTTTTCCCCTGAAGAATTATACTCAGTTTTTCTGGGTAGGTGATTCTTGGTTGTAATCCTATCTCCTTTGCCCTCCAGAATATTATATCCCATACCCTGCGGTCCCTTAATGTAGAAGCAGCTAAATCTTGTGTTATCCTGATTGTGTTTCCACAATACTTGAATTGTTTCTTTCTGGCTGCTTGTAATATTTTCTCCTTGACCTGGGAACTCTGGAATTTGGCTACAATACTCCTAGGAGTTTTCCTTTGGGAATATCTTTCAGGAGGAGATCGGTGGATTCTTTCAATTTCTATTTTGCCCTCTGGTTCTGAAATATCAGGGCAGTTTTCCTTGATAATTTCTTGAAAGATGATGTCTCAGCTCTTTTCTTGATCATGGCTTTCAGATAGTCCAATAATTTTTAAATTCTCTCTGCTGGATCTATTTTCCAGGTCAGTTGTTTTTCCAATGAGATATTTCAAATTGTTTTCTAATTTTTCATTCTTTTGAATTTGTTTTACAGTGTCTTGATTTCTCATAAAGTCACTAGCTTCCAATTGCTCTATTCTAATTTTTAAGGAAGTATTTTCTTCAATAATCTTTTGGAATTCCTTTTCCATTTGGCCAATTTTGCTTTTGAAGACATTCTTCTCCTCATTGGCTTTTTGGACCTCTTTTGCCATTTGGGTTAGGCTATTTTTTAAGGTGTTATTTACTCTCATTTCTCTTCCCAGTTTTTCCTCTACTTCTCTTACTTGCTTCTCAAAATTCCTTTTGAGGTCATCCAAGTCCTGGGACTGATTCACATTTTTCTTGGAAGTTGTGGATGTAGGAGCTTTGACTTTGTTTTCTTCTTCTGGTTGTATGTTTTGATCTTCTTTGTCACCAAAGTAAGATAACATAGTCTGACTCTTTGTGCTGCTTGCTCATGATCCTGGCCAATTACTTGAGTTTTAAACTCTTTGTTAAGGTAAGAGTCTGTTTCCAATGTGGAGAATGTACTGTCCCAAGCTTCGGGGGTTTGTACAGCTGTTTTCAGAGATGCTTCTAGGGACCTGAAAAGTGTCAGTTCTTCCAAGGTGGTATGATAAGGGGCGAGGTATTTTCTCTCCACCACCACAACATGCTCCACCATGCCAGCACTCCTCCTCGCCTCAGGACTGCCCCTCAGAACTGTGACCCAGATCCATGCACCGGTATAGCAAGAGATTCCTACCTCAGCCCTGGCAAAGAGATCCTTGCAATCCCCCTCTGATCAGCCACTCAATGCCCCCTCAGTCTGTAGGCTGGAAGCTCAGGAGGCAGCCGCTGCCCCAGGGGTGGCTGAGATCCAGCTTCTTCTCTCACTGCAGTAACAGATTTTTCCCACTGACCTTCTAAGTTGTCTTTGGCATTCGTGGGTTGAGAAGTCTGGGAACCGCCACAGCTGCCCACGATTCAGTTCTCTGAGGCCTCCTCCAGGTTTGCTGCGGCCTGCGAGCCCACACCAAACTGTGCTCCTCTCCCAGCCCGGCGCGATATACCTTTCGGATCAGCCATCCAGGTTGTCTTGGGCTGGAAATTTGTTTTACTCTGTTTTTTTGTGGGTTCTGTTGCTTTAGAATTTGTTTAGAGCCATTTTTGGTAGGTATTTGGAGGGGTTTGGGGGAGAGCTCTAGCAAGTCACTGCTTTCCCTCTGCCATCTTGGCTTCGCCCCCCCATAACCATAAAAATTAAATGGAAATATCATAATGGAAATGTAAGTGTATAAAAAAAAAAACACTATGTAGGTTAAGTGTCTGAAATTGCTTCTAAGTGAGGCAGCCTAAACCCTTTTTGCTGTTTATGCAAACCAAAAACCCAGGAGATAAAGAAATACAGTTAAGGTGCTTAGATTTTAATTTTCCCACCATCTGTAGTCAATGTCAGAAGAAAACCTAGCAATGTAAAGACATAGTTTGGGGGCTTAGATGCAAACTTCTGCCTCCTTGTACTGCAGGGAAAGACCAGCATGCATGAGCCAATCAGCTTAGGTCCTGGATGTCTGAGGCCTCTAAGGCTTTATCAGCCTCTCCCTTGCTCTTCCGTATTTCTGGCCTTACTCTTTGGTACTCTAGGTACCAGGTTTCTGAATCCTGTCAAGTGACTTGAATAGAAACACATGTACCCTGTTGTCATTACCTCATGTCCTTTTCCATCTCCTTCCTCCTTCTCCAATATGTCTGCTAATGAAGGTTTAGGTCACTTATATCTCAGGACAGCTGAGTTCTACCTATATGCATGAGGGTACTTATTCCTTCTTTCTCATTCTTCTTCCCCCTATTCTCCATCTCTTGCTTCTGAGGACACGGGCTCAATCCCTGCCCATTCTTAATAAGGAGGAGAGGCCCACAAGCTAGAGACAGTTATTTATAGACCACACATAAGGGGTCCAGATGCCAGGGCTCCTATTAAGGAGTAACCTGAAGTCAACCCAGAACCGAAGCCTCAGCCCCACCTCTAAGAAAATCAAATCAACATTTTAGCTGAGGCCTGAAGGCACTTAGCTTTGCTCATTTGGAAGGGTGTGAATGTATTGTCCTATAGTTATCAAACTATCTTGCTAGTCTCCAAATCTATGTAGTACAATGTAGAAGGTTGCCTGGGTGAATACTTCTTTCTCCACTGTGAAATGATGCTTTTTTATACTCATCCTCCCTCTATCTCTGTCAAGTCCCTACACCACTCTGCTGTCTCTTTCTATAGTGTTGTCTAGAAATTTTGGGGGCAGCTGGGGGGGAAGTGGATAGAGTGGCAGGCCTCAAGTCAGGAAGACACATTTGGCCTCAGACACTTACTAGCTGTATGACCCTGGGCAAGTCATTTAATATGCCTCAGTTTCCTCATCTGTAAAATGAGCTGGAGAAGGAAATGGCAAACCACTCCACTATTTTTGCCAAGAAAACCCCAATTGGGGTCAAAAAACAGTCAGACACAACTGAAACAACTCAACAACAACAACAACAAAGAAATTTGTGGACCTTGTCCGCTCATACTCCTTCCAGCTTCTTGAATTTATGAAAACTTGGCTTCCCTAAGGAGACACTGTGGTTCAGTCCTGACACACTGGGCTAAGAGCAGGAGGAGGAGACATACTCTTTGCTTCTTATTGCCCCTAGACAATCAACGGTGCCTTCCTTCTCAAACTACTTTGTATTATTATTAATGTAAAGAATTAATATTATATTATTAATTACTTTATATTAGTCTCTTATTTGTTCTGTGTGTGCTGATAAAAGTACTTATTATTTCTTCTATTAGAACATAAGCTCCTTCAGACTAAGGATTATTTTATTCTTTGAACCTGTGTCTTCACAGTCCAGCACAGTCCCTTGAATACAGTAGGCACTTAATAAATGCACTTTGTTTGTCTGACTGATTCATTCTTGCCTAGACACTGTTTGAACTAGACAAGAATCAATCAATCAATCAATCAAATAACACTGAGGTCTGCTCCCTGGCTTTGAATACATACATAGATAGTTTCGGATTTCCTCACAGGTTCCAAAAGTGTTTGTGCCATCTCTTTGACACTTTGGGTTTTATAGCAAAATTAAAAAAAAAAATTTAAACCCAGTTTAAGCAAACAGTGAGACAAGCTGTTAGGACACTTAGGATACTAAAAAGTTAAGTAGGGCAGATTCTTTTAAGTCACACCATTCCCCTTTCCTCATTTCATCCTAGCATAGCTTGGGGTCACCAATAGAGCTGCAATTTCACCTTCAAATTTGTGCCTTTTTCACTCATTTGGACTTGCACATAGCTGTGTACAGGCTTTTGTTATGTGGCAGAATATGACATAGCAAGTATATAATTGCCATTGTAAAGGAGGAAAAGGGAGAAAATGTTAGGTGAGGAGCAGAGGAATTATTTTATTTGAAAAATATTTGGGGGTGCTCTCACTAGAAGAACTTAGGTAGTCCTATGGTTGTAGGCCCTAATTTCCTAAACTTGTGTTTGGCCATGATATATGGAATCCAGACCACTAATTTGGGCAATTAATCTTAAAGCAGTACTGATCAGCAAAAAGGCTACACTTGTATTAAATCAGAACACAAAATAATGCTTAATGTCCATTAAGCACTTTCATTCTAAAGTAACACAATACTAATGGCATGAAAATATGGCCCGAAGCAACACATTTGAATAGATCAAAGCCCCAGTGTTTTCAATATCCTCTTCTGGAAGGGGAAAAAGTATATATATTTTTTTAAATAGCAAAAGAAAAGACATTATAAAGCACATTAGTTAGCATAAGCAAAAACAAGAGGCTATAATGAATGTTGATGTTAAAGCCTAAATGTTTATTGATACGATGAAACAACCATGAGTAGTAAAAAGGCCTGTTTTAAAAAAATAAAAAAAGGGGATGGATAAGGCATATCAGAATTCCTCTTTGATTAACTCTCATAATTGAGCTACATTTGTAATTTTCTTTTTCTTTTCTCTCTTTTTAATATCTTACACTCTCTCTTTAAGAGATAGCATTGCATAATGGAAAATTCCAGCCTCAATACCAGGAAGATTGAGTCCCATTTCTGACTCATATTGGCTGTGTGACATTGGCCAAGTCACTTAACGCCTCAGGTCTCTAGGCAACTCTCTCTTTTAATCTACAAGGGTACAGAGAAGGTACTAACCTTTGGTAGAGGGAGTTTCCTAACCCAGGGGTTCTCTGGAACAATGAAATCATAGTCTAGACCCTACCCTAAATAGATTTTCATTCTCTCATTCTCTCTCTCTCTCTTTCTATATATATCTATATCTATATCTCACTATATATAAATTTATTGTTATATTATTTGCTATTTCTTTATTATACTTATATTAATTATATTCTTTATTATTTCTTAATTCTTTATTATTTATAAGAATATTATCATATTCTTTATTAAGTTTGGAAGCATCTGTCAAGGCTGTTATCATATCCCACATCTAGTCCTACCTTTCACAAAGAACTGATTTAATAATGAAATTTGAAAGCAATAGAGTCATCACAGAGATGAAATATGCCCTCAGCTTCTACGCTTTCAGCTCAGCTAAAGATGCCAACCATGACTAACAATTCCAAAATAGATCATGTTCTGTGAAGAGTTTAAAGAGGCTCAATACATAGGACTCTCTTGATCAGAAAACAAAACCAATAATCTATTTAAATCTACATCTTCTGTTGGGTCATCAGACTTAAGACTGAACTCACTAAAATGACTTGGTTCCAACCTACTGCTAGAAAACTACAGGGACTCATGATTTGCTAAAACTCTGTTGAAGGTGCTATCTGGTACAAGCCAGATATTAAGATTTTAAGTTTCTTCACAGCCCACCAGGACATAGTTGGATTGCTTGGGTTTGGTTACTGTGCATTTGACTATTTTTGTTTAGAAATATATGAGTTAAGCTATTTCATTTAGAGATAGATAGAGTCATATTGTTTCATGGCCAATTGGTCAGATTTTCACAGGGCTAGGACACTTAGTAGTGATTTTGGAAATAGGGATTCTGGAGGTCGGTTCCTGAATTCAATCTCATAAAACTTCAATACAAGCTGCAATTTTCCAGCCCAAGGCACCAAACACAATTTTCTCATTTCTTATTAGGTCAGTTCAGTTTGCTACTGAAGGACTGGACTGGATGGACCGAGGTGAAATTAAACTAGATTTCATCAGAACATGCACTTTTCGAGAGAGATGTCTTTAGGCATTAAAAAAAATAAAAAGTTGTCCCAGTTAAGAGAAATGCATGCTTAAAAGTGGCAATGGATACCAAGGAGGATCAGAAAAAAAAGTGTGACCTCTCTCCATTATCTTAATGAAGGTTATCTGTTAAAGCTGCCAATGTAGTTTTCCATCTGGTAACTAAAGGGAACACATAAAGTTGTGACCCAGGTGATAGGCTGATGCTCATTTTTTTTTCTTTCAAGAAAGCTCTCCCAAATTGACCTCTTGTATTTAAAGGATCTTTTTAGCCACCAATTGCAGAGCCTTGACATCAGCCATCAGTTTCACTAAGGCAGTAATACTAGGCATTACTAGTAAGAAGTGCCTCTCTGTACCTGTTTGAAGATTTTATAATAGAATCAATCCATTCTGTTCTGGGCAATAACATATATGCTAGATGATTTGCAGCAGCCTGTTTCTTCTTAGGGAAAATGAGCTTCTCCATAATTCAGGAAAGCTAAGGGCAATGTAGTTGAACAGTATTAAGAACAGACTCACCTAGATTGCTAGTGAATGAGAAGGTCCTTAAAAGATGCTAATTGAAAGGCAATGGATTTTTCCCCCATGTACTAAACTGTATATATAAATGAGACTATATACACATATATTTTAGGGGCTAGTCATGTGGGGAGAGTGAAGTATAATTGCTGCATAACCCATGTATTATACTTGCATCCTTGTGATGTAAAGAAAAATAAGGAAACCCCCCCCCCAAATATTAGGAACACCAATCATCATGATAGGACATGAACAAGAGTCCCATAGGATAGGCAGGCATATTTGGTTGTAATCTGCATGCCTTTACAAAGGGTCCAAATTGATGAGATCATAGATATATTTGATTATTTGGTGATTTCACATACACACACATATATACATACATACCTACAACTACATACACACGTGTGACCTATCTTCTGATGGATTTTTTAAAAAGTCTTATTTTAAAACATTTGGTAAAATATTTAAAGGCAATTCTGATTTTAAAAAAGCATTTAGAGTAGGAGAGGGGGTGAAGGAGGGAGGGAGAGAAAGAGAGAAAGAAAGGGAGAGAGAGACCAATAGAGAGAGGGAGGATGAGGGAGAAAGGGAGAGGGAGAGGAAAAGGGAGGGGAGGGGGGAAAGAAATAGGAGAAAGGAGGAAGGGATATGGGGAGAGGAGAAGGGGAGGGAGGGAGAGAAGAAAGGAGAGAGAGAGAGAGAGAGAGAGAGAGAGAGAGAGCGCTTTCCAACCAGGTATCCCTCATTAGGCAGAACCAGAGAGAGAGAGAGAGAATTGGTGACAAAACACTCTTTCCAACCAGGTATCCCTCATTAGGCAGAACCAGAGAGAGAGAGAGAGAATTGGTGACAAAACACTCTTTCCAACCAGGTATCCCTCATTAGGCAGAACCAGAAAGAGCCAGCAGAAGTATAATTGGTGAAGTTAGAAGGGAGCACAGGGGAGAAAGTCACATTCTTACTTCCCTAGCGTGAAACTCAAACAAGGGTTAAGTGGGACAAAATGTTCAAGAGCTGTAACCTGGACATTGTGCATAAGGTTACATTACTATCACAGTTTTCATATCATATTGTTGACATATTGAACTTGTAGGCCAGTAAGCTTCTTAGATCTTTTGCAGATGAAATGTCTAGCTATATATCCCCTTTTTCATACCTGCAGTGTTGATTTTTTTGAAATCACTTATAAGATTTTCCATTTAATCCCTATTAGATTTAGTACAATATTCTAACTCTAGCTGATTGAAATCTTTTGAGATCTTTACCATTCATCGTGTGCTCTCTCTTCTAGATTTGTGTCATCTGTCAATTTGTCAAGCAAGGAGCATGACCTTTGAAAGCAGAGAAGAGAACCAACCATGGCTTCAAGAGAGAGCTAGTCCTGGTAGTCAACAGTTAAGTTGCCAAGAGAAACAGACTTACCTATCTGGACACTTTATCCTGTGGGTAGAAGTGTGGAGACACTGAGAAAAGAGAATATCAGGGTCTGTGGTACTAGAGGAGATATTTGCATTGGCTATATGTGTTCCTTACATATGTGCCTCACCACCAGTCCGTTCTAATTTTCTGCATTTGCTTTTCACGGATGTAGTATGTATTTCTGGGAAAATATATACTAGGAAGGAGAGTATTTTTAGCTGCTGTTCTTTCTACATCATCTTAGCAAATGCCTTGTTTTGAGCTAATTGTGTCTATTGACTGAGTATAAAACCTAAACTCAGGTGGTGCAGTGGATAGAGCACCAGCCCTGGAGTCAGGAGGACCTGAGTTCAAATCTGCACTCAGACACATAACCCTCACTAGCTATGTGACCCTGGGCAAGTCACTTAACCCCATTGCCTAGCCAAAAAGAAAAAAAAAAGTTGGGGCAGTTAGGTGGCACAGTGGATAGAGCTGTGGCCTTGGAGTCAGGAGGACCTGAGTTCAAATATGACCTCAGACACTTGACACTAGCTGTGCTACCCTGGGCAAGTCACTTAACCCCAATTGCCTCACCAAAAAGCAAAAAAAATATTGTAAAATGTAAACTTACCAGTGAGGACTCATGAGCTAAAGGTTTAGGAGTACAAACCCACAGGGTACCTTTGAATACTGGAGATAGCCATTCCCATTGGGATCCAACTTGAAAAATGCATGAGTGTCAAGTTGAGGAGGAGGGTAGTCTAGATATATAGCTACATATATTTTTCTATGTAGATATTGTACCTCCCCAATAGAATATAAACTTCTTGAGGTCAAAGACTAGTTTTTTTTTGTCTTATTTTGTATCCCCAGTGCCTAGCACGGTGTTCTGAATATAGTAAGTGTTTATTAACTGTCTTTTGAATTGAATTGAATAAGCACCTTCTGTGCCTTGCACTGTCCTAGGCACTAAGGTACTTAGATAAACACAAAATGTATATAAGTCAATGGCCTTACTGCCCTCATTGAGATTGTGATCTTGACTCCCAGGTCTTTACTATGTTCTTTACTATGTTCATTTCTAATTATACTCATTGTCATCCGAACTAGTAGTTGCTTTGGGAAGTCAAATCCTGACAGTGAAGATTTAGAAAAAAAAAAACCTTCTATATTTTCCCCTAATCTCTGATACATTTAATCTGTTGTTGAATGTTCATTATCATGATCCCAGCCTGGGCAGTATTGTTCTCATTATTATATTAAAATTTATCTACCAAACAGAAAAGTACAGTCATTTCCCATTATATGGCTGCCCTGTTTTGACAGCATCTTGGGTAAGAGTTCATGAGTAATTATCCAAATAAATCATCAATAGGTGCTGGCAATATTGATTGTGTGTCAGTGTCTGAAAAACTACAGCCTTGCCTGGCTCCTGTGTCGTGGCCATTGCCTCTTGTACTTTATTTTTCAAAGGCTGTCCCAAAAAGTGTTTTGGCTTCCACACAAAATTTATTAGAGAGGTGCTTTCCCCAGGAAAACTCACTCACCAAATCAATTCTCACTCATGGTTCTCTCACCCTCTGGACAGTCTCCTTGGATCATTTTACTGTTCTTCCCTAACTAGTGTGAAATGCTAATATGGATGACTGTGATTTCCCCACAAAGCTAAAGGGAAATGCAATTACTGTCACAGGGTTTCACATTAGCACTTTCCTCCGTTAATGTGAAAGAGGTTGGTCTGCAGGAAAGTCAATTTCCCTCCTGGCTTTAGCTTTTTTTCTTCCTTGTTGTTCTTTGTTTAAGAAATATCCCCTAGGTCCACACCAATGTGAATACAAGAAAAAAATAGAAAAAGCACAAGATCTCAAACTATGCAATATAAATTCCAAATCTAGACTAGACTATATCTTTTGCTGACCATCTTTTGCCTAGAAAGTAATTAAAAATATAGCATATTTGTTCAAATTTTTTTCAGCTTTCAGCTTTCTTAAGCAGAAAAAATGGAGGTGGAAGGTTTTCAGAAGGAATAAAAATCGGAGTTTGTTGAAGAGGAGGTATGTAACATTGAGTCTCAGTGAATCAAGTGAAGCAAGTAAGAATAGATTATAATTAAGTGAAATCGTATTTAATTTTTAAAATTTTAATTCTGGAGACTCATGCTTATTGCCCCTTAACTTGTGAAAATAAAATATAACCCAAAGAGTAGAATTCAGGGCTTCTTAAACTTTTTCCACTCGTGACACCTTCAGCACTTCTTAAACTGTGGGTCATGATCCCATATGGAGCAAGGACCTATAGGTTAAGAAGCTCTGGAATGGATAACCCCCAAATCTAGAGGCAGTGTTCTATGGTGGATTCAGGGACACCCCTGGAGGCAGGTAGACCTGGGTTCAAGTTCTATTTCTGACACATATGCCACCTGTGTGGCCCTGAGAACATTATTAAGCTACTCAATGCCACTGTAAGTTAGATTTTGCCACTGAGATTTTCTGCTTTGATAGGTGATTCTTTTTTTTTTTTGGTCTAGAATCCAGGATATCTCATACTTCTGGGTGAGAACCTCTCCCCCCTAACTTTTTCTCCATGCTATATTTTTTTCCACTTGTATATCTACCACCACCATCCCCATTTCTACTTTATGTCTCATAACTGGAGGTTTAGAGTTAAAGAGTTGGAATTATCGAGCTATCTCCAATTCCAATTTACCATTTATCCCCATTTCAAAGCATATTCTCTCTTTGAAGACACTGGCTACCTTGCTTGCTTCTCTTTGTATCTCTAATAAGTATCACAGTGCTTGGCTCATAGTAAGTGGTTAATAAACTCTTTTTCATTCATACATCCATTCATTGGGGTAATGGGACTCTAAGTAACTGAGGAACAGCTCCCATGCTTCTTTACACCAATGAAATCACAGGTCCAGACCAAAATTATGAGATAACCCTGATTCAGAGTATATAAACCCAAACATCTACATTTTTAGAACTACCAGTTTTGGGCCAAATTTATTGGCCCATTAGTTCATACAAGTAGATGCATGAATTTCACCACACATACACTTTACATCTCACATATGGAGGTTTAGAGTTGGAGGGATAGCTTTCTTAGAATAGCTTCAATACTAATTACCATTTTATCCACTTTTCAAAGCATATATAAAATCCAAGCTATCATTTTTTTATTGCCAGCATCCCTGCTCTGTCATCTCCACCTGTCACCTTCCTTTCACCTTTTCTCTGCTTCTTTTATTCCTGGTGTTCTGCTGGACATCAAAGAAAACTGAAGGACTCAGTGTTCTGTAATGGAAATGTTATTCTATATTCTTTCAAATGTGCACCTTTTCATAGTGGGTTTAATTGCATGCCCATCCTTGTAGCTTTTTATAGGCATTGTCATAGGAGATAAGAGTGTTGGACTTAGTGACAGTGGGCTATGGTTTGAATGCTGCTTCAAATATCTATTCACTAAGTGACCCTGGATCAGGAATAGCACCCCCCAGAGCCTTACTATCTTCCTATTAATAATAATACCTACACTATCTACCTCACAGGATGGTGGTGAGCAAAATGCTTTGCAAACCTTAATAGATTTATAAAAATGAGTTATTATAAACAATTTATGAGATGTTGTTCAGTCATTTTTTCAATTGTGTACAATTCTTCATGACCCCATTTGGGGTCTTCTTGGCAAGGATAGTGGAGTGGTTTGCATTTCCTTCTCTAGCTCGTTTTGCAGATGAGGAAACTGAGATAAATGGGGTTAAGTGACTTGCCCAGGGTCACACAAGTACTAAGTGTCTGAGACAAGATTGAACTCACTATGAGAAATCTTCCTGACTCCAGACCCAGCACTCTATCCACTACATCACCTAGCTGTCCAATTTATGACACAATGCAAAAAAATAAGACAATCATTTCTGATGCAGTGGAAAGAAGACTGGATTTGGAATCACAGGTCCTAGGTTCAAATTTTGGGTCAGTCAGTTATTGATTGTAAGTCTGGGAAAATCACTTTAATTCTTTGGATCTCAATTTTCCCTTCTATAAAATAAGGAGTTTGGACTCAATTATGTCTGAGTTCCTTTCCAGTTCTAAATCTCAGATCCTAAAAATGGAATATAACTGGAATAAACAAAAAATGTTGAGAATGCTTTACATTTTCATTCAGTATCATATATATGAGAAGATGCTGACTGAGGTAGTAGGCAGAGAGCCAAGGTCCACCTCTGATCCGCAGTGGCTGGGCAACCCTGGGCAAATGCCTGTCCTCTTAGTGCTCTCAGGAAACTTTGTAAGATTATGATTTCCAGAAGAGCATCTGATCTGCATTGCTAGAGAGAGTATTTACATACCAAACCCTGACACCTCCTTCCTCCCCAAAAGCTGTAGATGTCAATTCAGCAATCTCTGCCTTGATACCAAAACAATCCTGTCCTTTGCTGGGGTCTCTAAGCTGACTGATCAGTGCAGGAAGCATAAAATCATAGACATTTATTTAATGAAACATTTTATTGGAAAATACAGATTTTAGTCCCTAGAATCCCTGAGCCACGGTGACTTTTTTGTGTATGAAAGATAGCCCCCATTCCTTAGGCAGCAGAGGTATGGGGAATAATAGAGAGATGAATGATGATACAGTCTTAAAATACTATTTTTTTAAAAAAATCTTATAAAATGGTTTCCTTAACTCTTACTTTTGTCCTCAGTTCTCCAGAAATCCTGACAGAAGCACAAAGCAGATTCCTCTCAATTAAATCTTAGCTAACTACTTTTAATAACTGAAAGATGCACCTGAGAAGTATCTACCCAAGTGGTATTCTATCCACATAAAGAAGTTCAAGGACTAGGCTTACAGCTACTCTGGGCTGCTCTATGGCCTCAGCTTCTCTTCTCAAGCATATGTTCAATTTTATTCCTGGATAGGTATGTGTATGTTTGCATGTGTGTATATATCTATATGTATAATATACATGTATATATACAGACCTATATTTATATTTTATCAAAATGGCTTGTGTGGTAACCTGGCTATTTAGGGCACATACACCTCCCGTTATAAGGTATGATTAAATAGATTATTTAGCCAGGTTTGTCTCACTATTGCCCACAAAACTATAAATTCAGATAAATCTTTGTAGAATTTGTTTCTGCACCATGTTCACTGTCATAATGTAAGGTAACTACCATCAGATTTCCAGGTATACATGTGTTTACTGAGGTCCTGAGCTGTCGAATGTCCTACGTCTGTTTTCCCCCACTAGCTTTATACATTTAGAATCATGACAAAAGGCCATGGGAGGAAGGAAAGGGAGAGCAACACTAATACGTGTTCAGACAAGTGCAATTCCAGAAAAGGTGAGATCCTCACTGTTGGAACAGATATCTAAGTAACTTTTATAATCTCTTTTTGTATTATCTGCTTTAGAAATTAGAGCAACAGGTTTTATACAATTGAAAATCTGGTGGTTCCTCTGATGAGAGTAACCCTAAAATGATACTTAATTCATGCTTAGAAATATACTCTAGCTCTCTTCTGCTTTGACTGTGCAATCTAGTTGGGAAATTGGAGTCCATATTTGGAAGGTTCTCCTTTTTCATTCTTTTCCATACTGCATTCCTGACCCCTCCCAGACACTTTTCTACCAAGCCCCAGGAACTTATTCACCTTGGAAGCTCACTCCAGCCCTGGACTTCACACATTGGGAGTACCCTCTGCCTCTGTGGCCTCTCCCTCTGATTGGATGACTCTTCCCAGAACCATCATTTAAGAAGGCCATCCAAGCCAGCCATGTTTCCCTATGATGCTCTTTGAACAAGAACCTTCTTCTTCCCTTCCATTTCCCCTTTCCTTTTGTGTGTTTCCTTTTTGAATTAGAATGTCAGCTCCTGGTGAGTTGAGGCAGTCTTGTTACTTGTATTCTTATTCCCAGTATTTAGCACAGTGCCTGGCACATAGTAAGTACTTAATTAACACTTATTGACTTGATTTGGCTTGATTTAAGTGCTGGGGATACAAAGACAAAATAAGTTTGATTTCCAGGAGCTTATATTCTAATGTGGGGAATATTATGTATATAAATTAGTGTACATACAAAGTAGATAGAAAAGGAAGGTGCTAGCAACTAGTGAAGTACTGTTGTTGTTGAGTCATTTCAATTGTGTTCAACTCTCTTTGATCCCATTTGGGGTCTTCTTGGCAAAGATACAGGAGTGGTTTGCCATTTCCTTCTCCAGTTCATTTTACAGATGAGGAAACTGAATCAAACAGGGTTAAGTGACTTGCCCAGGGTCACATAGCTGGTATATGTCTGAAGCTGCATTTGAACTCAGGTCTTCCTAATTCTAGAACCAGTACTGTATCTACTGTGCCACCTAGCAGCCTGGTGGAGCACTACAGGACTCTTACAGAAGGTGGCTCTTGAGCTGAAATGTGAAAGACATCAAGGCAGAAGTGAGGAGTGGGAGCACCTATCCTTCACAACTTCACTAGAGAATTCCACTTTCTTCCACATTGATATTGAACCATTTTTTTCTCTTTATCTTAGAACACATCCTTTCACAAGTCTTCCATCTTCTTACACTTAAGGAAACCAGACAGCCCCTACAGTCAACTGCCAAAAAGTAGTTAAGATGTCAATTCTGTCTCCACAACTTCTCTTCCATCTGCACCCTTCTTTCTACTTATATGGTCACTCCTCTAATTCAGGTTCTTAGGACATGTCACTTGAATTATGCCAACAACCTCATAATCGGTCTTTCTGCTTTCAGGTTCTCCTCTTCATTCTATCTTCCTGTTGGCTATTAAAATGATCTACCTTAAGCACAATTCTGAACATCTAAGTCCTCTGTTCAAGAAGCATCAGTGACTCCCTATTGCCTTTAAGATAATATACAAACTCTTCAGTTTGGCATTTAAAACCCTTAACAATCTCCAGCCTATCTTCACAGACTGATTTTACATTACTTCTCCTCACACACTATACATATCAATCAACCGACCTACTTTCTATTCCCCATACATAACATTCCATCTCCTGCCTTAGCACTTTTGTGCAGGGATATCTACAATGGACTTCTTTTCACTACCTCCCCTCTGTACACCTTTGTTTCTTCAAGGATCAGCTCAAGTATTACCCTATATGAGACCTTTCCTGGACACCTAAAGGTTTGTATCCTCTCTTCCCCAAATTGCTTTGAATTTACTTTGTATATACTTTATATTTACTTCTCTGTGTACATGTTTGTTTGTTTTTTCTACCTCCTGCCTAGTAGCATTAAAAAACCTAAGGGCACAAACTGATTTGTTTGTGTCTTTGTATCTCTAGCACCTGGCATTTCAGAGATGCTCCTCAAATTGAAATGTTTATTCAGGAGAACTCTTGAGGAGGCCAAAGATAGAAAGAGTCTCATCTTACAGAGGCTAAAATAAATAGAGATCCCTCCTTTATCTATGTCAGGGGCCAAGTTTACTAGTCAGTACCAGAGAAAATGTTGTTTCTTTCAAGGTCATAGATTTCTATGCTCAGATATAAATGTTTAAAATAAGATTCTAGAAATGCTGACGTTTTAAAATCTATGTCATTCCAAATTCCTGACATAACATTGAGTCCAGTTAGTGAGCTAGTTGACTAATGATATGATCTAATGGGAAAAGAGTGTCGGATAGAAAGGATCATTAAGCAATGAGATGATTAGTCTGACTGGAAGAGGGGATTATGTTTGGAAATAGTGGTAGATGAAGCTAGATAGTCAGAGGCAGCTTCAGTATAATGGAAGTGCAGTGGCATTATAGTTAGAAACCTGGAGTTCAAATCCTAATTTTTGCTTTCAACTAACTGGCTGACCCTTGACAAATCCTTTAAGTCTCCAACCCTCAGTCTCATCATCTGTCAAATGTAAATAATGAGATTGTTACTACCCATATCACCAGATTGTGTCTCAATTAAAATGAGGTATTTGTAAATTACTTTATGAACCATAAAGTACTATATAGGCAAGAGTACAGTACAATAGAAAGAGTGCTGGCTTTGTAGTTGGAGGACCTGGATTTGAGTCACATCTCTGACATTTCCTCCCTGTGTGACTTGGACAAGTCATTTAATCTACCTGGGCCTCAGTTACCTCATCTGCAAAATGAGGGTTTTGGACTAAATGTCCTCTGAGCCTCTTTCCAAATCTACATCTATGCTCCTATGAATAAAATATAAAATGACAGATAATATTTTGAGCAGTGTGCAAGGCTTTGACTGAGGAATTTGGATTTTATTTTCTAGGCAGTAGGAAACCACTATAGGGTACTGAGCACAGGGGAGAGTCAGTGAAACTCATATTTTAGGAAGAAGAATCTGGCAGCAGTAAATAGGATGAATTAGAGGTGGGAGAGAGAGACTAGAGACAGGGAGACCACTTAGGAAGGAGTATTTTATAACAACCAAGGACTAAGGTGAGGATATTCTGGATAGTGGCATTAAAAATAGGAAGAAGGATACTTAAAAGGAGTTTTTAAAGTCATATTGCCAAGAATGTATTGGTTAGGGAAAATTCAATGATGTTTCTGAGTTTTCAAACATCAGATTGACAGAATAATAAAAGCACCGATTGAAATATGCAATGAATGATGGTAAGTTGACCGGATAGAAAAATTAATAAGATATGGCTTGAACCTATTACATTTGCACTGAATATGCAAGTGGGAAAATCCTGTCAGAAGGCAGAGTTAATGAATTAAATTTCAGGGAAAAGACTGGTTCTGTAGAGACAGTGTACAGATATGAAGGTTATGAGCAGGGCCATCTCTAAGGGGTGTCAGGTTGTGGTGGTGGTTTTTGTCTTCAAGCAGTCAAGTAGCTCCATTTGAATCACAATAGGCTTGGCAGAGGGCTGTAAGATTGAAGGTGAGAAGGGACAATCCTATTTGCTTTGCCTTGAGGTTGCATGTATATGAGCTTCTAAGCTGTTATTTTTTTGTTTAGCACCAACAGAATTACCTTCTCCTAGCTGCCTCTCTTAATCACTGCCCATCCATGAGGTTACTGATTATTACAATAATAGGTCCACTAAGTGTAAAGGACTGAGGAGGTTACCTCAGTTTACCGTACCGAATGGACAGCTCTGGTCCTAGAAATACAAGTGACAAAAGAGAATTCATTCCCCGGGACTCTAGCATCACCTTTTAAAGTGACCTCAGCAAATGGTAGTGATTGACATCATATTAGAATTTAGGATATTTGCAGGGCTTTAATTATCTATCTTCTCTAACCTTAAGGAGCTAAAAGTCTTGTCATGAAGGAGATGGGCAAACACAAGCTTGACAAATACGTAGAGCATGATGAAAAATAAGAGATAATCCTGATATGTTTATTTATGAAGGCATATTTAGATAACATAAGAGAGCTTTGGATTTACTTGTAAACTCCTTGAGAGCAGAGATTGGTCTTCATTTTATCTTGAATCTCCAGTGCTTAGCCCAGTGCCATTTACATTTTTTTAACCTGATTTTGATTTCAATGGTATAGGAACTTTCTGCTCAGGAAGCTCCCAATACCAATACAAACTGGTGCCTAATTTTCAATAGATAGTGTCAGAGGGGGACTTGGCAACACTGAGAAGCTAAGTGACACATTCGTACGTTGTCTATCAGGAAGAACTTGAACCCAGATCTTGGCACTGAGGCTGACTCTCTATTCAGTCTTCTAGGCTACTTATCACATAGTGGATTCATAATAAATGCCTGTTGAATTGAATTGCAAATGTAGAAAAATGTCACATCTCCAGAGGAGAATTTAGATCCAAGTTTTAAAAGCCTGGAAAGATACATATTGGCAAAGGGGATAGGGTAAACTGCTCTGAATGAAGGAGCCAGCTTCTCTGAAAACTTGGAGATAAGAGGAGAAGTTTAGCTTCGCCTGGCTGGAGTGCCCTTTCTGGGGAAAGGCCTAGCTATAGCAGAGCAGAGTTAAGCGGAGTGCCACACTGTGATGAAGTGCCCTTGAAACACACTCACAAGGGGCTCATATTGATCAGATGGACAATTGTGAATCATTAGAAGACTTTAATAAAGTTATGATATGGCCAAATCATTGTGCTTGGCGAATTACTTGGACTGAAGCAGGTAGAATGGTTTGAAATGAAGATAGAGGATAGCTGCAAAGTCCTATGATAATAAGAAATCTGGACATGGACAGAAACTACATAATGACTGACACCAAGAGAGTGACTGGTCTCTCTTGGGGAGTTGGTGTGATCAGGGAATAGTATGGGACTAAGCACAAAACCGGAGGGAATTTTCTGAAGGTATCAGAGAGTAAAATCATTTCTTAAATGGGATGTTCCTTGCCTATTCTGTATTATGTACTTGAAGGTTCTCACAGGGAAAAATATCTCATCATTTAAATATAGCATACATGTAGACATACAAACACACATGTTGTGGTTGTTCAGTCATTTCAGGTGTGTATGACTCTCTGTGACCCCTTTTGGGGGGTTTTCTTGGCAAAGGTGCTAGAGTGGTTTGCCATTTTCTTCTCTAGATCATTTTATAGATGAGGAACTGAGGCAAATAAGGTTAAGTGACTTGTCACTTGTCACACAGCTATAGTAAGTGTCTGAGGTCAGATTTGAACTTGTGAAGATGAGTCTTCTTGATTCCAAGTTCAGTGCTCTATCTACTGCACTGCCTAGCTGCATATGTATATGTATATCTATTCATACACACATGTGTGTATACATATATACATGTACATACACATACACATATACATATATACATAAACATGCATACATACAGACACACAAACATATGTATATACATGTATGAGTATATGTGTATTTGTGTGTGTATTTATACACACACACACACAAACACACACACACACACATACATACACACACACACACCCTTAATCAAATGTTGAAGGATTCCAGGGCAGGTATGGTTTACATAATAGAATTTCTCACTGAATTAACCCAATGGCTGCTTCCCTTATGTAAAACATCATCTCTGATCTAAAATAAAATGCTTCTGTACCATGGAAAATAGCACACATTTAAAAAAAATACAGATGTAGTATCAGCACAATCCAAAAGGCCAAACTGTAAAGTCTAATGCTGGTCATATTTCACAAAAATGGATCCCATAAATATAGTGGTTAGAATAGAATAGGGCAAGAGCAGATGATGCAATGACTATAAAATAACCCGGGAGAATACAAATGAGCTCACTTCTCATCATCCTAACCCCAACAATCTAACAGCTGTGTGCCTCCTCATCCCTATCCTCACCCAACAACTCCCTGGCTCCTTCTTATTCCCCATCACTTTGGTGACTTTGAGCCTCATGCCAATGATTAATCACTTCTAACAGACTCTTCAGACTACCATGCTTTGCCATTACATCCTCTGTGCAGATGAATGCTTCTCCAGAACAATAACACTGCTTTGGGGGATGATTTTAGCCTGCTAACAATAGATCAGGCATGCAACTCCACACCCCTAACTATTCTCTGATGTCAGTAAAACAAGGAGATGGAAATGGAGCTGCTTTTTTTAATGGAAACTTCACATATTATAGATTAAATGTATACCATTTTTAGTCATCACTCTCAGAAAGATGCCTCCTTTGTGGTATGTAAATTGTTTCAGAATCTTATCATCTTGGTCAAAAATGTAAATGGACATGTTCTTGTCATAAAATGAGGAGCTGCTATGAGGTGGTGTGGGAGGAATTTAACCAGCTTATAAATGTTAAAATGCAAAAGCAAAGAGAGTTCTGTTATTCATCTTCTCTGCAATATTCAGACATTCATGAAATTGAAAGTTAATGTACCAGGGACTTTCATTATCTGACCCATTCCATCCTATCTATTAGATTCTCATAGCGTTGGAGACAGAGGACCAATATGTCACCAACACAAGACTGGAAAGGTCAGAAAAACCAAGCATCAATAAACCACCACTTCTGTATTAAATTCCTCAGTGCTTGGTGGAAAGGACATTTCATGAACTAAGAATATTTATAAATATAACACTGATAGCTAAGAAGAATGTAACTGGGAGGATTTCATGATTTATGGGAAAACTAAACACTTTTTAATAGTTCAATTAATTTTTTATTAAATGTAATCTCTCTTTTAAACCCTTAACCCTGAAAAAAAGAACATTGTCTTTTAAGCACCACAAAGTTTCTTTTAGTAAAACTTATTAGTGCTTTATACATGGCAAAATGTCATGTTAAAATTACATTTACTCTTTTCCTTATCTGTTCAGTAGGTCATTATGTGTGTTTTCATATCAGTGTGTTTTATGTTTTTATCTATTTCCATTTTTTCAAATATCTATGACTTTGTTCATGTCTGTATTCTTCCAATTGACACAATGACATCCCCTCCCCACCTTAGTAGGACCATCAGGTGGTTTGTCCGGAGTCACAGTAAGACTAAAGCTACATTTGAACCCTGGGCTTCCTTACTCCAGGTTCAGCACTCTATACTTTATGCTATATTACCACAGAGTTTCTTGAGTTGGCAGGAGAAGATTGAGGCAAAGAGAGAGAATAAATGACTTGTCTCTCCAGCTCTAAATCTCAATAAGTATCCAGAGATAGAGATATAGCAGGCTAAGGGGAAGTTTCCACTGATATTAGAGCTAGAAGGACACCCAGAGATCATCTAGTTCAAAGTAGTCATTTTATAGTTGAAAAAGCTGAGGCCTTCATTTCTCAAATATGTAGTAAACTGAATTGAATTTATAAGAATGCAAGTCATTCCCTAATTGATAAATGGTCAAAGGATATGAATAGGCAGTTTTCAGAGCAAGAAATTAAAATTATCTATAGTCATATGAAAAAATGCTCTAGATCACTATTGATCAGAGAAATGCAAATCAAAACAATTCGGAGGTACCACATCACATCTATCAGATTGGCCAACATGACAAAACAGGAAAATAATAAATACTAGAGAAGATGCAGGAAAATTGGAACACTAATGTATTGTTGGTGGAGTTGTTAACTGATCAAACCATTCTGGACAGTGATTTGGAACTTATGCCCAAAAGGCTACAAGAATGTGCATACCCTTTGACCCAGCAATACCACTTCTAGGTATGTATCCCAAAGAGATAATTTTAAAAAATGGGAAAAGGACTCACATATACAAAAATATTTATAGCAGTTCTTTTTCTGGTGGCAAAGAATTGGAAATTGAGGGGATGCCCATCAATTTGTGAATGGCTGAACAAGTTGTGGTATATGAATGTAATGGAATACTACTGTGTTATAGGAAATTATGAGCAGGCAGACTTCAGAAAAACCAGGAAAGACTTAAATGAACTGATGCTGAGTGAAGTGAGCAGAACCAGAACACTGTACACAGTAACAGTCACAATGTGTGATGACTAACTTAGACAGACTCATCTCCCCTCAGCAATGCATGGACCCAAGACAACTCCAAAGGATTCATGATGCAAAATGCTGTCCACATCCAGAAAGAGAACAATGGAGTCTGAATGCAGATCAAAGCACATTATTTGATCATTTCTTTCTTTCTTTTTTTTTTTGTTCCTTCTTTCTCATGGTTTTTTCCATTGGTTCTAATTCTTCTTTACAATATGGCTAGTTTGAAAATAGGTTTGATGTGAATGTATATATAGCACCTACATCAGATTGCACACCATCTTGGTGTGGGGACAGGGGAGAGATGGGGAGAAAATTTGGAACTCAAAATCTTATGGAAGTAAATGTTGAAAACTAAAAATAAATAAATTTTTAAAAATTAAAAAAAGAAAAAAAATAAAAATATAAGGCCTAAAGTATTGAATAATTTTCCCTAAGAAATAAAGAATGAAGCAATAGGGAATAGCAGAGCCAGTATTTGAACTGGGGTTCTCTGATCCAAACCCAGTAGTACTTCTACTATATTGTGCTCTCTCCAGAGAATGATTCATAGGAACTGTTACATAATTCATAGCAGAACATCCAATTCTAGGGGCATAGGCTTGGATGGTGCCCTTGGCTTACACTATAACCTTGGGTAAGTCACCAGACTACTGAAAAGAATAATGGTATGATGAAAAGAGTCTAAAAGGTATGGTTGGGTCACAGTTCTGACACTTAGTAGAGTTATTATTTAGATCATAGAACTACAGTCTTAGAATGGAAGGGACTTTAGAGGATATACTCTAGCTCACTCATTTTACAGATGAGCAAACTGAGGTCTGAGAAAGTTAAGTGACTTGCCAAGGTCACAAAGGGAGTAAGCATTAGAGGCAGGATTTGAACCTAGGTCCTTGGATATCAGTATCAAAGTATCACTATGACAAGTCATTTAACTATGGCTTAGTTTCCTTTTCTAGAAAATAGATATTTTTTTAAAATTGACATCTAATACCTATAATCAATATCCTAAGATAGTGATATTTTATCTTCTTTGGTTTTATTCCCCATAAACATTCTAGTTTTAATCTGCTGTCACTTAGTTTTATCATCCATCATGCTCCTGGCTTCTTAGTAACATGGTTTACCTATAGTCAGCATCCTAGCTTGGTGATTTTCTACCTTCTCTGGGTTTATTCTGCATAGGGTATCTACTAGTCTGGGATAAAGTGCTCTGCCTTATCCCTTTTTTTCTAGCACTTTATTATAAAGATTTTTTTCAAACTTTCCTTCCTTTGATTATTTTATCTAGAAAGTATTCTAACTAATAATCCTTTTACCCAAAATTTTGATTGATTTTTATAACTCTACAAGTCTCAGATCTTTTAATGTCTTAAAACATATATACATATATATATATATATATAATATATATATACATACATACATATATATATATAATATATATATATATATATATATTTATAGTCCAGGCCAAGTGGTGATTGATTGTTTTTTATACTTTACTATTGTTAATACCATTATTATTTTGTTTCTTCAACTCTACCTTGAATATTTTAGTATCAGCAACATTCCTTTATCTTTTAATATTAATTAATAATTATTGTTAACATACTGACTAATGAAGCTATGCCTGCTTCTGTATTTTATTGTTTTTAAGTGTACTACACATACATACATAAATATACTTAGATTAGGATTAAAATTATAATTAGGTAATAGAGTGAGAAATAGGACTAGAGAATTAGGGGTAGATTTAGGTTAAGAATAGGGACAATGATATGGACAGTGTTTCTTTTTTATTGTTTTTTGTTTGTTTTTTTAGGGATATGTTAAGGGCTTGTGTTACAGATAATTTAAGGAAAAGTAATAAGGATGAACAGAGAGGAACCAGTTAGGAGTAAGTACATAAACAGGTTTAGGTAACTATTGGTAAAAGGAATAGAAGTTAAGGTTAGAATTAGAAAAAAAAAACTTTAAAATTTAACGACTAGATTTTTAACCTGAAATCAGCTCCTAGATGATGGTGTCAAATGAGGAAGAAACTGGTCTGGAAAACTATATTTCCACTGACAAAAGCAAAACAAAATTTCTATAGGCTATGACCTTCAAATATCAGACAATGTGATTCCTTCCCAAAGTTTTATGGAGACATCAAAACATATGAGAAAATATCATAAATGAAAATTTGCTTTCATATGTACAAGGCATCCCATAATATCCTGCTCTATTAAAGAGTATAAGAATAAACAGAAAGGGATTGAACCATATTCCAACATGTTCCATGTTCCATGTTCATAGACATCAATGGAATTGGTAATCCCAACAACACCGGAACTTGTTGAAGGGTTTTGCTCAATAAAGGGGGAACACTTTCTGTTTTAGTTTCTAATCTCATTTTTTTCTTTATCTCACTTTCTTCTATCCTCTTCTATTACAAGTTTTTTTAGTTTAGTTTCACAGGAACATAGTTCCAATTTATAGCATTGTTCCTATAGAAATAACTGTCCACTGCAATGTTTTTCCCTCAATACCATGTCTTTGTGTAACCACCTGACCAACATAGAGAGGGTATGCCTGGAGGAGACATTTGTGACTGGCCTTATGTAGAGGATTAATATACCATATTGAACCTTAAAAGAAAAGAAAATCTCTCCTTGACCAATTTCCTAGGAAAGATGCAAAAATATTGAGACAAAATTAAGTGCATCGTTTTAACCTGGAAATGTCTATTGATGTTTCCCTTGGTTACTTATTGGACTGCTTCATTTTTTATCATACATCTCTCCCACTATTTACTTGGCTAATCCTCTCCTTTCTGTTCACTAAAAAACTTCTTGAATCTTTTCTAAAAGCAAAATACTTTTATATTATTAAAGGGGCTGATCTACTTAATTTTCCACCTGAATTATAGTCAAAGCTGGGTCACATTTCCTGAGCAGAACAATACCTTACTGTTTTTCAAGCTCTCAAACATTTTTTGGAACAATCTAAGTAATATTCTTTCAAGGCAAACATCCAACCCAAAATGTTTCAGTAATAGAATACCAGTCTACCCACTGCAATTTCATTGAACTATGAAGAGATTAAAAAAAAAACCTTAGAAAATTTTAATGAATAATAAGATCTAGAATATGCTTATTAGAGTCTGAAAAATTAGAAGGTAATCTCTTGATAGTTTCTGAACCACAAAATGATGTGTTTTTGGAAGCCAAGAAGGAAGTGGTAATGGTCATTCTAGCCAGACATGCTCTATTAAAAACAGTAAGGATTTTTAAGACCCTCGGGAGACTGGGCCATAAGGTTCTTAAAAAGCAGTGTCCGTTAAATTGTGAAGCCCCACTAAAGAAGCTCAGCCTCCCCATTAAGTACCAGCAGGCCCTACTCACTGAGAGGATGGATAATTTCTCCCCAAGGAAGCTGTCAACTTATCAGGTTTAAGTCCTTAGAATCTTTCTCAGAAAGTTCATAATTGTCCCTTAGTTTTTCTCCCAGCCAGCCTTGGGGATAGTGATATTGCAATAGATTTTGAAATAACTCCTTCCCTGTTTTCCTAGATATAGTGCTGCTGTGTTTTTCAAGCCTACAGGTAACAGTCTGTTTTAAATTCAAATGGTATCTAAGGGTCTTGACAGAGAGGACTCCAGAGAGGATTTATCCAATTGATAACACAGAATCCAATAAGTGTTTTCATTTTAAACCATTAGAATCCATATGGAGTGGTGGTGGGGATCAGTAGAGGAAAACCAGAAGGAAGTGAGTGTTAATAATCTTGGAAAGCTCTTGTTAAAAATAAATAATACTCTCTACTCCATTCCCACCACTCATGAATCCTCAAATTGACTTTGAGTCTTTGGAAACTCAGTATGTATAGAAAGTAGATCATACTATCATAGATTGAGAAATGGAAGGGACCTCAGGGGTCATTTTCATTTTACAGATGAGGAAACTGAGGCTCAAGGAGGCCAAGTGACTTGCCCAGAGTCATAGTTGTATCAGAAGGAAGATTTGAACCCAGCCTCTGTGACACCAGAGGCATGGCTTTTTCATTTAACAAGCATTTATTAGTAAGCCCTTGCTTTGAGCTGAGCACTCCATTAGGTGTCAGAGGAAAGATATAGCAGAGGGTGTCCATGATTGACATGATCTATATGTTAATGAGATTTGATAAGATGAGCAAAGGATCCTTAATTCTCTAGGAGAATAACCAGTTGTTTGTTTCCATGAAAATACTAGCATTTCCATTGTTTTCAAATTTTTTTGTCCTTTCCTGCAAAGCATCATTTTATTAAGCATGACTTTGAGGGGCTGGATGTTATAATGAGAATGATGTATTTGGAGTCAGAGGACATGGATTCAAATCAGGGGTGTTTTGGAGCCATCTTGGAGAGATACTAAATTTTTAGTGTGAGCGTTAATACCTCTGGAATTAGCAAAGGACCCAAATCAGGACTTGAGTTATTGTTTTCTTGATTGTCTAGACTTAAGAAAATGATTGAAAAATGTTAATAATGCAGATGAGACTTAAAAGTGGGTCATTCATTTTTATTTTTGGAGAGATGATCGTTAACTATTTACTATACTTCCAATCCAGACTTCCATTATCTATACGACCCTGGGAAGAAAGTCACTTAACCTCTCTGGTCCTCATCTGCAAAATGAGGGGGCTCTGATGAGCTCTGAGATGGCTTTATATCGAAGTCTAGTCCTATGCATCATGTTTGATTGTAAATGGAAAGCTCTCTCTCTCTCTCTCTCTTCTCTCTCTCTCTTTTTCTCTGTCTCTGTCTCTGTCTCTCTCTCCTCTCTTCTCTCTCTTCTCTGTCTCTGTCTCTATCTCCCTCTGTCTCTGTGCGTCTCTCTCTGTCTCTCTCTGACTAAAGCTTTAACTGTTACTATTAGTTGTATGCCAGCCTTTGTTGTTTTACACATATTTACAGCTGTTTTATTGCTTGAAGTCACGTCTCAGTATATCCTGAAAGTATTTCTTCTGTCCACCACACCTCACTATTTAGCTGCTTGATTCATTCTACACACATTTAGTTGTATTACATTGACACTGGGGTTTTTTAATTGATGATCCGGCTTTGTCGTTTTTAGACAACCTGTTTAAACCTTTTGAAAAGATCAACTGGGAGGGGAGAGACAGGAGGGAGGAGACAGAAGAACCAGGTACTCCCCCAGGAGAAACTTGGGGAATGCTTATCTTGATGCATCAGGAAAAGAAAAGGAATTAATAAAGGGAAATAAAGGAGTGATTGGAGAGGAAACCAAAGGAGGATAGAGTATTCAGAAGAAGGTGTGCACAGAGCGATCTCAATGAAGTGATGTGCACATATGTTTGACCACAAGGGGCTGAAGAGGAAACAGATGATGAGGCTGTCCAGTAACTGGGTGTAGTCAACTTTGCAAGAAGTAGAAAAGGCTGACTAAGACTAGACATAACAACCATCACTGTTTCACTCTACTGGTGAATGAAATTGGTTCAGACAGGCAGCCATTCACTCTGATGCAACTGAGCAACCGTCCTTCTCTGTGACTGCTTCAATACTTACTCATGCCAGCTGGCACATGCCCAGTCACACTGTCCCTTCATTGTCCCCTGTACCTTTCCCTGTCAAATTAAGTCTCCTCTCTTCTCTTATTTTAAACTACTCAAAATGTGCCATCTCTAAGCACTATTTCCAGGCTAATAGTCCCAGGTCAGATGTTAATGCTGTATCTATTAAACTTCAACTTAGAAAAAAAAAAGATTTGGAGGGGAAAGAATCTTTGTACTTGAAATAATCATTTGTATTTACATGAATTAAAAATGTGTATGCATTTAATAATTCACTATTTCAATTGCTTAAAATATTTATTAATGAAATTAATAAATATAGTTATTAAGCACCTACTCAGTGCAAGGCATCAAGCCAGCTAGGTGGCGCAGTGGACAGAGCACCAATCCTGGAGTCTGAAAGACTCATCTTCATGAGTTCCAATTCAGCCTCAGACACTAATTAGGTGTGTGACCCTGGGTAAGTCACTTAACTCTGTTTGCTTCATTTTCCTCATCTGTAAAATGAACTGGAGAAGGAAATGGCAAACTACTCCAGTATCTTTGCCAAGAAAACCTCAAATGGGCTCACATAGTCAGACACAACTGAAAAACAACCAAACAACAACAACAAAGTGCGAGGCACTATTAAGAACTTGAGATCCAAGATGAATGAGACATAAACCCTGCACTCAAGGAATTTGCTATATAATCAGGGAGAATAAGTTAGCAATGCCATAGCTCTGAGTCTTAGATGGGGGGTGGATGTTCTCAGAAGTTTTTCAAGTTCATGATTTTCCAAGAGGAAAATACCACAGATGATGAGCTCATGGAGAATTACAAACCCCAGTCTCTAGGAAGGAAATCTTGGCCCCATGGAGGCTGTTAAGCATCAGAACAGGTCTCCCCTCAATAACATATTTTTACATAGGCCATAGGAAGAGTTGAGGACGGTCACATAGAATGAGATGCCATGGTGTTTGGTGGTAATGGCTACTTTGTTGGCATTATCACCTTTGGGGACTACACAGCCTGTCCCACAATTAAGATTGCCATGTCTTTGTGTGCCATGGTCTCCATGGAAAATAAAGGTACAGAAATATTCTCTCATTAGTTTACGTACCTTAGCTGTGCCTTTAAATTGTAAAACTGTGTCTCTATACAGAACACATACACCAGGTATATAGGAAGTGGATCACACTCACAGCTATGCTATAGCTGTCCTGGATGGCCAGTAACCTCGTGTTATAGTGGGTTAGCACTTTTACCTTACTGTCCTCAGAAAAGTCCACTCCGAAAGGTACTGGACCCCATGTTTTCCAATGTTCTAGTTGTCCCTAATGTCTCCATCTAGTATATCCTCAGCCCAGCCGTTCACCCACTCTTGGATAAAATCCTCTGTGAAACCCTCATGCCCACTTAACGAGGCATCGGCCTTAATAGTCCCAGATTAGTCTAAACCAATGGAAAGCCACAGACTAGTTGGTCAGTAAGTAGTAAAGTCTTCATGAAGCCTATCAAAGCTTGAGTCCCAGGCTGCCTATCCTGACTTATAGCTTCAACAGCCAGACTTGGGAGATGAGGATGGTGATAACCCAGACTGTCCTAATCCTTTATGGCCCAGATGGCTTCCCTATCCTGGTTACTGCCCCAGAGTATCTCTGCTTTGACAACAGCACGTGGTTTAGGCTAGAAAGGGCTAGAAAGGAAAGTAGATCACTTCTACACTCATGACAGGCCCAGGACACTGGAAGAAACAGTGCAGGGTGCTGTGATAAGCCCTGTGAGGGATATGAAGTAGTGTAAGGGAGAAACAGAAGACATCCACTCCTAAATAAAATAACTCTGAATAAAAAAGAAGTATATAAGTGCCCCTCAAAAAGCATCATAGTCTACAAATGAAATGTGAGTTCATAAGTAGAAATCACAGTAACCAGTTATAGAAGGCATTATAAACTTGAACAGAACCCTGGAGGACAGACAGAATGTGAACAGGCAGAGATGAATGAGAAAAGCCTTCTAGATGGAGAGAACTACGTGAATAAGAATGGGAATTGACGAAAGGCAAGATAGGTTGTGGAGACAATGAGTAGACCACTAAAATGAGTTAAAGTAGAGGAGCAGTAAGACATCAGGCTGAAAACAGGACAGAACAAGGGTTCTTAACCCTTTTCATGTCATGAACCACTTTGACAGTCTGGGGAAGCCTATGGACCTTTCTCAGAGTAAGGTTTTTAAATGCATAAAATAAAATACATAAGATTACAGAAGAAATCAATTGTACATGAAATTATCAAAATAGGTTCATGAATATAGGGGGTTCTTGAATTGTAAATTTATGAATTCCCTGAAATCTAGCCACAGATTCTGTGGACTCCTAATCAAGAATCCCTGAACTGCAGTAAGATTGAAGTAGCCTTGAATGACAAGTTTGGGAAATTGTACTTCAATATTGAAAACCATGGGAAGTCATTGGAAGTTTGTAAGCAGAGGAGTAACTTGATGAAAGTGGCTTTTAGTAAAATTCATCTTGTTACAGTTTGCAGTGTAGCTGTAAGAAAGAAAGAAATTTGAGAAAGGAAAGTGAATTATTAGGCACTTGCAAAAGCGGAGGTGTGATGTGATTAGAATTTACCTTGATACAGATGCAGAGATAATGGACATGATGGGGGTGAGGGGGGGCGGAAAGTCAGATCTTGGTATGCTAAACATTTGGACTTTAAATAAATCTTTTGTGGCTTGTTTAAAAGGTAAGCCATCTCAATTATATAACCGATATTTTACTTTATCTTAACACTAGTCCAAATAAAGAGTGTGTGTGTGTGTGTGTGTGTGTGTGTGTTTTGCCAGTCACACCTAAATCTTTTATTCCTAACACATGAGCCAGAGGGCAAAGTACTGTATTTATAAAATGTACATCACATTGCACTTGGATAACTCTCCAGCACATGGCTTATGCTTTTCTGAGTAAAGTACCTTCTGAAGGTTAGAATAGACAAAATAAAGAGAAAAAATGAAAAAAAAAAAGAATTTGGCTTGGTGAGGTAGCTGTTTAACATGCTTCCTGTTACTGTTCTCAGGGACTGCTGTTGTGGTTTAATTAGATCTTCCTGCCAAAATTCATTACAGAAAAACCTGGCATAGTGAAGAAATAATAAACTCAGCTCATTCATAACTTATTAATTATTTTACTCTTAAGCAACTGGAATGAAATTTCCTCCTTTCTCCAGGGAAGGTGGGGAGGAGAGAGATAAAAACAGCAAAAGGGAGAAGGATAGCCATTTTAAATCATTTTTGAAAGTAGAGAGGCTATAAATAAATTAGTTCATTAAGAATGAAAAGGAGAATGCAACAATAAAGCTAACCTGACTTCCAAAATGTTGACCACTCAACATCACTTTGCTAAATCCTGTTAACCATTCATATGTTTAGGAAGGATGGTAGCTAAAATCGAAATAGGTTCAAATACTATTATTGCCATTTTACAGATGAGGAAATTGAATAACTTCCCAGGCTCAAAGAGCTATTAAGTGTTATCATCGTTATCATTATTATCATTATTTGATAGTCCTTCAAATACTTGAAGTCAGCTATCATAGTCCTTCTCGGTCTTCTCTAAATATCTTTATTTCCTCCAAATGATCTGCATATAAAATGAACTTGATACCCTTAACTATCCTACTTGCCTTCCTCTAGTGTCCTCCAAATACTGTCCTTTCCTTCACCCCTTCTCTCCCATCTTCTTCCCTACCAAGGTACATATAGTGCGTATATCTTATCACATTCCCACAAAGCTTTGAGCTCATAAATGTCTTTCATAAAATGTGATGGCCAGAACCAAAGACAATACTCTGTGTGAGATCTCACCAGGATGGAGTGCAGTGAGATTATCACTTCCTTACTCCTAGAAGTTGTGTCTTTCAAATACAACCTGATATTAAATTAGTTTTTTGGGGGCTGTCCTGTCTTAATAATGACTTATTTTAAGATTACAGTCCACTGAAAAGCCCATATCTTCTTTAGAAAAAAAAAAACTACCTAAGCATGCTTCCCTCATCTTGTACTTGTGAGACTGATTTTTGAACCCTAGGATAAGATTTTATATTTATCCTTATGAAATTTCATCATTTTAGATCCTAACACTCTACCTACTTAAATCTTAATTTTGGATCCTGATTCTGTCATCCATGGTTATCTATCCCTCCTAACTTTGTGTCTCATGTCATTACCTTTATCCAAGGCATTCATTAAAAAGCATTAGAAAGAACAGGGCAAAGCCCAGATTCTGTGGGGCCTCCAGCATAGTTCCCCACTAGAGGTTTTCTTCCAAGGTTAAATTACTGACTACTTTCCTTTATGCAAAGCCAATTAACCAGTTTCATATCTACCACACTATCAACTAGCCCACATCTATCCATCTTGTCCACCAGAACAGCAAGAGTAACTTAATGTAGGGGCAGCTAGGTGGCACAGTGAATAGAGCACCAGCCTTGGACTCAGGAGGATCTGAATTCAAATCCAACCTCAGACACATAATACTCACTAGCTGTATGACTCTGGGCAAGTCACTTAACTCCAATTGCTTCACAAAAAATTTTTTTTAAAAAAAGTAAGTAAAACTCTATTATATTTCCTTGATCTACCAATTTAATAATTCTATCAAAAAAGGATATGAAGTCATTATATCCTGACTTGGCATTAATAAAAACCATGCTGGTGACTTTTTCTAGATGTTCATTAACTGTTTCTCTAATAATATAGCTAAGAATCTTACTTAAAATTGAATTCAAATGAACTGGCCTGTTATTTGCAGACTCCATTCTTCCCTTTTCTGAAAAAAATGAGATATCTATCCTTCTTTAGTATTATGGAACCTCTACTACTCTCCAAGGTCCTTCAAAGAATTCTGACTGCAGCTCAACAATCTCCCTTAGTAATTCTTTCAGGACTCTGGGATTTGGTTTACTGAGGCCTGGTGACTTGAATTCATCAAGGGTAACTAGATGCAACCAGTATTGCCTTATTTAAATCAAGTTTCAACTTCCCAGTAATTATGTTTTCCTTTCCTTGCAGTTCAAAGATTATTCTCCTTGGCAGAGCAAAGAAAAACCAAATAATATTTGTATGGTTTTGCTTCTGTCCATCATCTCATCTTTCACCCTCCTCTTTTCCCCAACATATATAAAATATAAGAAAACTGTAACACTTTGATATCTAGGAGGACAGATCATACCAGAATAGACTGAGCACTCATATTGTTGCTATTGTTCAGTCTTTTCAATTATGTCTGACCCTTTGTGACCCCATTTGGGGTTTTCTAGGCAAAGATGCTAGAGTACTTTGCTATTTCCTTCTGATTTCACAGATGAGGAAACTGAGGCAAACAGGGTTAAGTGACTTGCCCTGGGTCACATAGCTTGTAAGTGCCTGAGGCTGGATTTGAACTTAGGAAGATGAGTCTTCCTGGCTTCAGGCTCCAGCATTCTGTCCATTGCACCACCTAGCTGCCTGAACACTCATATATGGTATGGTTAGTAAGTAAGTGAATACATAAATAAATAAGTAAATAAACAAATTAACTCTTAGATTATAGCCAGGAGACCCAGGTTCTGCATCCAGCTCTGTCACTTAGAAGAAATGTTAGGCCAAACATCTAAAATGCTTTACATATATTATCTCTTTTGATCCTTACAACAATTCTGTGAGGCAGGTGCTATTATCACCCTCATTTTCCAGAGAAAGAAACTGAATCTAAGAGGCTATGACTTTCTCAGGATTTGACAGGGAGTAAGCATTGGAGGGCAGTTAAATGGTACAGTGGATAGAGTACACAGCCTAGAGTCAAGAAGATATGAGTTCAGATCCAACCTCAGACACTTACCAGTTGTATGACCCTGAGCAAGTCACTTTACCCTGTTTGCTTCTGTTTCCTCATCTGTAAAATGATCTGGAGAAGAAAATGACAAACCAGTCCAGTATCTTTGCCAAGAAAACCCCAAATAGATCATGAAGAATCAGACAACTGAAATGATTGAACAACAACAAAGAAAAGTATCTAAAGAGGGATTCAAACTCAGGCCTTCATGTATCCAAGTCCATCACTTCATCTACCCTGCAGTGCAGCCCTAATTGGGAACAGATACTTAAACAAACTTGTGAAAATTTTATTTTGCTGTCCTACAACTACTACCCTCTCCTTTGTACCTTTCTGTCTTCTAGCTTCCTTCCTGGAAAGGTAAATATAATGCACATATCTAATGACATTCCCAACAGTGCTTTGAGGTCAGCTATCATCACCTCATCTAAATCATGACTTATGCCTTTACCTTTCTGACGTTTCACTGCATTGTGAAAAAAGATCTTTGTCAACCTAAAAGACTAGCTTATTAGGGGAAGAGTCTTCAAAATGGGCTCTTGCTCTATACCGGTCAAATTCTCTTAAGGGATTTCAACTCTGTTGATTATCTCCATTTTAACCTGTATATATCTTATTATACAGACTTACTGGCATGTTGTCTTCTCCATTTAATTGTGTCCTCTTTAAGAGTATGAACTGTTTGTTTTTGCTTTTCTTTGAATCCTCAATTCTTAGCACAATGCCTAGAACACAGTAGGTACTTAATAAATGTTTATTGACTAAATGACATAGGTAGCTCTACAAATATGTAATCCTCTGTATGTGTGTGTGTTTGATGGTTGTGGGGGATGGAATTTGTGGCCAATGATTCACAAACTTTTACTTTTTATAATTTCCAAAATAAACATGTAAAGAAAGAAGTTAATTGGCAAGCATTATGTTTACCTAGTTCCAGGAACTGTCCTAGGTTCTAGAGATACAAAGATAATGAATGAATCTGCTCTCAAGTTTACATTTTTTATCCAGGAAGCCAACACATACATAAACAAGTATATAGATTTAAAGGGTGAGAGGGGAGTATTAGGGAAGTCAGGGAAGTAGAGGCTTTATACCAAAGATGATATTTAAGTGGAACTTCCCAAATAAAATGGGCATTCTAAGAGGTGGAGGTGAGGAGGGAGTGCATTTCAGACATGGAAGACAGTCAATGCAGAGGCATAGACATGGGAATAGGCTGGGTGAGTCATGGTAAGGGTACTTTGGACAAACTGCAGTGTATGTGAAAGGGAGTAACATGGAATAAAACTAGAAAGGCAGGTTGGAACTAGGTTTTGAAGGGCTTTAAATGCCAAAGAGAAGAGTACATCTCTGATTCTATAAGTAACAAAGAAGAGTTTATTTAGTGTCTGAGTAACATGGAAATGTCTGGTAAAACACAGAAGAAAAAATCATTTGACAACTGTGTGGAGGATAAATTGAAGTTGAGAGTGACTGGAGGTATGGAGAACAATTTGAAGACCGTTGAAATACTCCAGGCAAGAGGTGATAGGGGCCTGAACAAGAGCAATGGTTGTGTGAATGGAAAGAAGAATATAGATTTAAGAGATACAGAGGTAGAAATAGCAATATTTGATAACTCATTAGACATGTAAGGAAGCTAGGTGGAACAATGGAGAGAGTACAGGGTCTGGAGTCAGGAAGTCTCATCTTTCTGAATTCAAATTCAGTCTCAGATACATACTAGCTGGGCAAGTCACTTAACTCTGTTTGCCTCAGGTCCTCATCTGTAAAATGTCCTGGAGAGGAAAATGGCAAACCACTCTAGTATCTTTGCCAAGAAAACACCTAAAGAGGTCACAAAGAGTTGGATATAACTGAAACAACTAAACAACAACAATATGGACATGTAAGATGTCAAATTTTTGCTTTAAAATTGTAATCCAGGGAACAGGTCTCCTTGTCCCCCAAGGCTCTTAGCCCTCAATGGCCAGATTCAATCCCAGGGACTGACTGAAGGAAGTCACTCTCTCTTTGGCTTGATGTTGCTACCTAAAGTTACTCCAGGAAATGTGAATTAATGGCATAACTTCCATCTAGGTTTCCCAAAGGGAGTGGGATAGTAACAAGATTCTATATAAGCATTTAAGTAAATAATATGGGTATCAGATCTGGGACAGTCCATTTCATAGAAAATACAGGTGACCATAAACAGATATAGAGAACACAGAAATCTCTGAAAATAACCAGTCAGCACTCCCAACACATGTGCTACAGAGGGGAAGTGAACTTAGAGGTTACTCTTGAGGCAACCCTTTGACATCCTCCCATAGGGTCCAACAAAATCTCTTCTAGACTTTTACCATCACCTTGCATTTTAGAATCCTCCCAGAAGGCTAAGACACTCTGGGGCTACTGAACAAGCAGCCTCTTTCCATTTGGACCCATACTATCTGAAAAAAAAAAACTCATTGGCTTTGCTTTCCAAGTAGCATACTACTTAGGAAATGCATGGTGAAGGTTCTTCTTTCTCTGAAGAACAAGCTACATGAACAATTCCTCTTAACTCTCTAGAAGTTTTGGTGCTCACAATCTCAAACTTTGGAATTTTCAAACTTGGGAACTCTTGAACATCCCTAGCTCCCAGATCCAGCCTGCTTTGCTGCACAGCTTGATCTGTCTTCTGCAGAGAAGGACACAAAACAAAAATTCAAGGGAACAAGGTGGTCTGTCAGTTTGCTTTTACAGCTCACAGAGGGAGGTAGCTCCTTTGATAAAAATTCATGCATCTGAGTCCCAGTAAGTCAATCATCAAGATTTTCCTGAGTCCCCTCAGCAAGATTTCAGTGGGCATTCCCACACTTACACAAGAAGGTGGCTCTAAGATGCTTCCCAAGGTTAATGCCCCAGCCCTGCTCTACACTCTCATTAAGGTGATTGGGGAACTGATAAAATCGATCAAGGATTCCTGCAATTGATTCCCTGTATTTGTATTGTGTATTTGATTTAAGCTGACATCAACTTGGCCAAACCCAACCTTGTGCATCTGAGCAATGATTTTACTTGACCAGATAAACCCATCACCATTTACACTCTAAACTAATCTATCACAAATGTGTTCAAAATGTATTTGCTGATCCTAATTCCTTTAATCCATCTCATTCCCCATTAAATTCCTTCATCTTGGTCAAGGAGGGTGATCCAGTTATGTCTCCTGTTAAACGCAGTACTGTGTTGGCTTCTGACTCTTTCAGTACCCTTGCCAACTGAAAATAATTGACATTAATAATAACCCCCAAAGGGTCCTATCCAGACTGCTCATAGCACCAGGAGATGACCCAGAGATAACTGCCCAATGTTTTCAAACCTGTGAAGAAGCACAAATGTGCCCACATACCTGGCAGCAAAAAGAGCACATTCCCTGATATATGGAAATAAATGGAAAAGCTGAAAACATTGCGATAAAATAATAATGATAGCCTAAAATTATTTATCACTGAGCAATCACACCCTTTTTGTCTCTTGTGTGATCTAAGCTATAAAGCATAATGACATCAATGGATGACATGAGGAGAAAGATCATGGGTCATTTCAATCTGGAAGCTGTGATGTCATTTTTTTATTAGGGTTATAGTTATCATAAGAGGTGAAGATGTTAGAGAGTGTATCAAAAGAAAAACTGAAAGCTACTTTTTAACCTTTGCCTACCATGCTCTTATATACTGGATCCCATGACCTCTTTCAAACAAAGTATGTGTGAAGGAGAGGAAAAATCATTAGCAGACCCTTGTGTGACTTTGGAGGCTCCAAAGCTGAATATCTCCCTTTGAAAAGAAAAATGCTGGACAGAGCTTGGAACTGATAGTGACACACCCTTTGCTTATAATACAGCATTATCAAGAAATTATCATCTGGTAATGATGGCCATTGAGGATGATTATTTCTGCAGACTTGAGACTGCGGGAGGGTGAGGAAGGAAAGGGCCATGCAGAGAACAGAGACTAAAAACTGCTATAATTTCAGTGCACTGTGGCTGCTACACTCTGGAGAGGTCACAGGAACTAGAAACAAGCACAGATGATGCTGCCCACTAAGGAACCACATGCATTTCTAATGCATGCATTAAGTATACTCATATTACTGCCATCATTGCACATGTTTCAAGAGCCTCATGGTACATTCTGTTCAAATTCTATGTCCTCAGAACAAAAATGTTACCATGGAAACCTGTGCCATACGCAGGTGTACTTGTGCAAAGGACGGTGGGGGTACAAATTCATGTTCCCATGGCAACATTTTTATTCAAAGGCTGAAGAACCTCAACTAAATGTGCCAGTACATATTATTACCCAGCAGGAGACACAGGTGGGATTAACAAAGTTCAATATTTGCTCAACTAAAAGTTATAATCATGGTTTTAAAAATGAGTTGAAGATAGTTTGTATGGATAGTTTGTGTAAACAGGGTTCAGAGTTATAACATTACTTACTGTCTCAGCAAAAGTGAAAAATATCAGAGGGACACAGTGAGCAAATGGTTTTCTTTTATGAAACAGAATTAAATAAATATATTACTATACAAATGTATAAAGAGAGTAGGAATAACTGGGAAGTAATCCAATCATCTATCAGGTTCACTAATGAAATTAGGGGCTTAAACTTCCAAAACAAATGACAAGCACTATGCAACAGAATGAATTAAACAGAGTCAATTATTCACATGAGCAAACAGCAAAAGAGAAAAAAAGACATGGCAATATATCAAAATTATATGAACCTCTCTAAACAAAATGTGCCAGATCACTGTCAAATCTAAGGACCTGAAACATCTGTATAAATTTACGGATAAATATCATTAAAATTAAGAAATACTGCTCCATATTAATTTTACAAATCTTTGAAAAACCAGTGAGCATTCTTTCCAATAATGTGGCATGATAGAAGAATAAAATGAAGGCACAATGTTGAAGACAAATATCACAATAAAGTTATTCTGAGCACTGCTTTTAAAGATTTTTAATCTATAGTTATTTTAGGTCATATCTAAAATTCCAAAGCTTAGTTTGAGGCTGAATTTGGTCATTAACAAATGGAGGTATTCCTTGCTTTTCTGTAATTTTTATGGAGGAAGTATGCATAAACAAAACTTCAGGAAATCAGATCTTCTAATTAGGTGACATTTTTTGGTAAGACACTTAGTTTCCTCATTTCTAAATGATCTTCAGTGAGTATTGGCACCTAACATTTTTGTTTTGAAATTACCTCCTGGAAGGACCTTAGCAACTGTCTTTAGATTTTTGTTTTTAGGCAGTTGGGGTTAAATGACTTGCCCAGGGTCATAGACCCAGTAAGTGTCAAGTGTTTGGTGAGGCCGAATTTGAACTCAGGTCCTCCTGACTTCAGGGCCGGTCCTCTATCCACTGCACCACCTAGCTGACCCCTTCACTACTCTCAAATAGAGTTACCAATTGACCAGTACTTGACTTCCTTGACCTATATTTTTTCATAGATGCTTATTGCCAGTAAGGGTCTATGACTGATTGGAAGTAAAATAATATTATGACATAGTAGTAGTACCTAAACAATATGCTAACCATGACGGAAATTGAGGTGGGAAGAAGAACGGCAATGGAGGTTATTAATGTGTTTTGTTTTGTCTTAGTCATGATTTGTTAGCCCTACTGTCAAAGAGTTAATGATCCATAATGAAAGATTTACTTTCCATAAGGGAGTTTGCCATATAAAGGAAAATCAAAGAACCCATTTTAAACCATTCATTGATCTATTCTATAAGCATGTTTTTCTTAAAGGTAGGGGAAACACACTTTCACCATCTCCATTTTCAGCTTTAGCTTGATTTTCCCTCTGAATTCCATTGTAAATCACATACTTTCCCAATACTATTTTTTGGAAATTTAAAAGTCACTGGTGTGGCCTAGGTCATCAAACCTAGTTTCCACAAGTCCATTCTAATAAATGGCTTTTCACTATTGAAAGCACAAGTCAGATCCACCTGTGCTGACTTCTTAATGAATGTGTTCATTATAATTGCTTTGGAGAGATAGTACAAAGTTATTTTCCAAAAACAGAGATTTTTTTCCATTTATCCATAGGAAAAGTTGAATACAATTCTCTCAAGGCACACACTTAAATGTTGAATAGAGGAATATCTTGGACATGGGGGAAACTGGGTGCAAATAAGATGACTCCAGAGAAACTTTGAGGAAAATTGTACCTCTTAAAAATGTGGAAGCAATGTGCAGTTATCAAAGATCATTAGATTGGGAGAATACATGAGTTTTATTACCTCTGTCACTAATCAGTTGTGAACTTGGGAAAGGGAGAGGAGAAGTCTGGTGGGCAAGTTACTTCACCATGATGGGCCCCAGTCTCCTTATCCAATGAAAGGTTTGACAAATTAGATTATTTCCATTTCTGTTATTTCTAACCCTAACGTACTATAATAACTTTGATACTTAAGGGGAAGGGCAACACCAATTCCATGACAAATCATGTTTCTGCCACTTACAGCCATGTGATTATGCATAAGTCATTTAACCTCTGAGTCTTAGTTACGTCACATGGAAATTAATGGGTTCTGACTAGATGGCTTTTAAGGTCCTTACTAGCTTGAAATCTATGTTCTTGTGATTCTTTGTGGTTCTTCTTCATATTTTCCCATAAATTTTTATGGATCTGATACACTTGAGGCTTTCCTCTTGTTCTTTTCATTTCTTGGAGGTGCCAAATATCCACTAGTTGGACTATTTGTTGTCTTTCATTCTTGTTATTGATCATGAAATATTGTATGATTTCATTAATTTTCAATCTTCAATAACTTGACCTCCGCAGTTCCCAAAGTTCATTTAGGTGAAGCTGCTCTAAATCCAGCAAACTTATCCTTTTTCAATAAAGGTAGAGCACCACAGACTAAAACAAAAATGGAACTAACTCAAACGTATCAGAAAAGAAAGATACAAATAGACCACTGTTTATTTTTATTAAATTTCATTTTTTAATAATAGAAATCTATTTTCTTTTTCTTCCATCCTACATTCTATTAGGTAAAATGAAAACAAAACCAAAATTTCTGTAATACGTGTTAGTCAGGCAGAAACAAATTCCCTTATTGGGCATATCCAAATACACTCACATATGTTTCATTCTGCATCCTGAGTTTCTCACATCTCTGTCAAGAATCTGTCCATGTCCTTGCATCATCATTACAGAACATTTTTAATGCTTCCAAGAAACAGAAGAATGTTTTTAAAAGATCAAAATAATACTTTCTAAAGTTTGCTGAATTTAAATGTACAAACTATCATACAGACTTGAGTTTTTTTTTCTTTTAGGGAAGCTATTAAGTAAACAATGCCTGCAGAGTACATTTTCTGATCATCACCTATCTGTCTTTACTTGAAGAACAAAGTGAAAATTGCGATCTACCTGTGGTAGGAGACACCAGAGCATAATCTCAAACTGATTACAGACTTGTAGAATCACATCAACATCGATTGCTAAGGTCAAGCCCTGAGGCACATCAGGGTAGGTCTACTTTTTTTAAATACAGCACTAGGGCTCTTCCATTTGAGCCCAATGCAATTATGCTTAAATTTCATTATTGCCAGGGCATGTAAAGAGATGACAGAAGCCTTATTAAAATCAGTTTGCTGTTTGATCCTTCAAAGGCTTCTGAGGAAATATGGATTACAAGGAATTTGATCCTTAATGAGTCTAACTACTGGCAGTGATGATTTTTTTAAAGCACCAAGTTGTTATTGCATACATTGACTATACTGGAAAATTCTATTTACAACAATTTACCCAAAATGGAAAAGCCATTTGCAAATAACAACCCAAAGATCTACCTTACCACTGGAGGTTTTCTTTTCTGAAAGGAAATTTCCTTATTTTCTCAGAGGTACCACTATGTTACCACTTGGGTTGTCTATCTGTGACCTTTCATTCTATCACCTGATCATGAAACAAGATTAAGGTTTAATTTTTGAATTATAGGAAGACTAGAGAAAAAGAGGCATTTTCAATCAAACTAAAACCTCTTCCACAAGAGGCAGCTACATGCTACCCTGTAAAGCTGCCTAAAGTAATGCAATTTTCTCTCTCTGTCTTTTAAAAAAAGCTTTGAAATACCTAAATAAAGTCACATGGGAACAGTATGGTAACTTCCTTATTAAAAACCTGGGCACACTCGTGCTAAATAATTTTAGTGACTGACTATGTCCTTAGAGAAGAGATGTAACAAAAAAAAGATGAAAACAAAGTGAAGTAGAAAGATGGCAGACTGTGGGTGCAGAATGCCACATTCACTGCTTGTCTGTGTGGTCATTAAGTTGTCTGGTTTCCCTCAGCTACTTTTCTTTGTTACAACAGAGCGGGTTGGGTTGGGTTGGGTTTTTTGGGAGGGAGGGAAAGTAGGGGGAACATTTTCAGAAATGACTCATATAAAAAGCCATCAACTAAGACTATCATTTCAATAAATAAATAGGCTCACACACAGACTAAGCAAGACCACTGAAGCTTTGCAACTTAAAACGGGGTGTTGACTGACTGATTTATTTACAGAAAATCCTTTCTGCTTTTTAAGCAAATCAGCTAAATGATGCACATGCTTCATCAGATCTGAGTTTGGAAATCACAGTGTGAGCCAGCAAATGTAATCAACAGTTTCTTCTTGTGATCTTGAATAGCATCTTCTGAAAATAAGGATAAGTAATAGAATCCCCCAGTATACTGTATAGGTCAGACACTGGTACAGCAATACAAATACCTTTCAAGAGAACACCAACTTTTTTTTTTACCCAACCTGATTGCATGGAAATTGCTTTTGTGTAAGAGGAGACAATTTTTGTTCTGAGATGCTATGAGCCCCTATAGTGTAACTTTCTCTATAGAGTTAATAGGCTGGGGATGAATTTCAAAGTTGCTGAAAAAAGAAGAAAACAAAACAAAAAACTCATTACCATTTACATGTGTGCAAGCCTAAAAAAAATTAGAAGCAGCTACCCGAAATCATTAAAGTTAGAAAAGGAAACTGAACAGAGTTGACAAAGCCTGTTCCTTGAAGCAAATTTAAGGCACAGTGAAAATAAATTAAAGATAATTGTAATAGGATAATCTAACATAGAAAGAATAATGGTGATTTTTTAAGGAAGAATGGCGCAATGTTTTTAAAGTTTTTCACTGTAAGACACTGATATTTCATATTATTAAGCTCTGAGACTGCTCCTAAATCTATGGTTTGAGCAGTATGGGCATTCTTAGTCCCCCAACTAGTAAAGATCAGAACTTCTCTATGTCTTAGTTGAGAGTTTTATGATGATGATGATTATGATAGTTATAATAATGATAAGAATAGCATTTATATAGCACTTAAAAGTTTGCAAAGCATTTTAAACATATTAACTCATATTAACAACTATTTTGTGAGTTGTTGTAGCCTAAATATTACCCCAAAATAAAAGAATGGGATACAGGGAAGACATCTGAGTAGAGAAGTTAGGGGCACAGAGAAGGAAATGAAAGCTGACAAGAGGGCGATAAACTTCAGCTACTTTATAATTTTGTCTAATTCCAACCCTGGTCACACCATTTAACCTTATCTCGTAGGAATAGAGAAAGAGACTGAACCTGTTCTTTAATCTGTATAGAAAACTACCACACGAGGAAATTCCCTATATTATTGTAGGCTGGAACCTTGTCTAATACTTAGGGTCTTGTGAGATGTTGTGACTAGACCAGGATTACACAGCCTACAATAGACCTCGGAAGGAGAATTTATTTTATTTTATTTTTTAGAAGCAGTACTTGAACTCAGATTTTCCTGGCTTCAAAGACAACTTCAATATGCCATGATGCCTCCGGTAGATTTTTTTCAAAGTTTTATTGATGTCTTTTCCTTTTACAAGAGTCATTTATGGATTTACCCACTCTACCATCAATCTCTTTTAAAGAAAAAAAAAATAAGCAAAAAAATACGATAGCTTTTGATAATGTATGCAATGTTCAGTTCTCATAGTCCCCCAACTCTCTTGCCAGCTACTTACCCATTGACCCTTAGACATGCATGTTTTCTTTTCATAAATCTCTGAATTTAATAGCAATGATAGAAACTATCAATTCCTTCTACAAAAAGAATAGAAGGCCATGAACCAAGGCTCAGCCCCATCAGAACTATCCTTCAAGTCTATAGATAGTTTAGAGACACAATCAATATTAATTTTTGAAAGGAGTTGGCAGTCGTGAGAAGTCTTTAACCTCATATCTCAAGCCAAAGTTTCACAATTCACAGTTCCTCATTATTATTATTATTATATTTAGAAATGTAAAAAAAAAACTAAAACCAAAACCCAAAACATAGGAAATTCTCTAATCTATCCCACATAAGTTTAGAAATGAAATATGAGGAAACTGAGGCCCATAGAGACTGAGTAACCTATCCAAGATCTTACAGGTGGTAACAAGTAGAGACAGGAATAGAATTTGAGCCCTCTGATTTCAAATCTAATTCTCTTTCCACTACACCAAGTACCTAGACATGAAATGTCTGTCACACAAAGTAAGCTAGGTAGCCAGTTAGACCAACTTATTACTGCAAGAGTTATTCTTAACTTGAATGTCCTTTCTTTTCACAATATTCAAAATTGAAACCAATCTCATTGGTTCAATCCAGTTATGCGCTTTGATATGACACTTAAGGGCCTTCAGCTAATCATCCAGATTATTATGTAAAATAGCCCACTTCATCTGGTTTGGTGGGACATAAACAGGATCCAAACAATTAGCTTTGGTCACACTTGCTGTGTGAAAATTGAATGATAACACTCACTGCAGGAGTGTAAAGCTCTGTGAGATCATCACATTGGTGACGACTATCCATTCAGTTCCTGGACACCATGGAAAAACTAGGGTTCCCTGTAGAGATGATAATAATTTGTCCATACTCTTCACCAGTAATTGTTTTCCTCATGGTATCCTTTCACAAACCATAAAAATCATGGCTTAAGAGATTCTTGTCTTTTTTATTTAAAAAAATGATTAATTTCTTTTTTTGTACTATAGGTAGCATGACAAGCTGATGGAAGCAAACATGTTTTTACTAAAAGGAAATCCATGATATGACATCTCAGAGGTTACCAACCTTGTAAATAAGCTTCTTTTCCTGAAGCCTTCACAACTCAATTAATATTTATTAATTCAGATCAGATATGTCTTCAATCATTCACTACTCTTTTGGTTAGATTTGCAGAACTAAATACCTAATTGCTTGAGCCTAGAATAAAATATCTTGCATTAATATGAAATAATATTTTTTCACTCAAAATACTACTTTATACAAAATACTTGATAGTTTTTCTATTCAGTCGATCAATGCATTTAGAAAAAAAATTGGAACATTTATTCTTTAAATGAAACACTTCATTGACCATCTATTATGTGCAAAGCACTGTGGTAGGTATTAGGCAAGATATAAAAATGAAATATTACAAACTAATCAGCACCTAAAGAATATTAAGCATCTAAAGGAACTGTCTTCTAAATCACTAAATTCATTCTTTCAAGGAACATTTATTAAGTGCCTATTGTATTCCAGCCACTAAACTAGGGGCTGAGGACACAAAGACAAAGCTGAAGTATTGCCTGCCCTCAAGGAGTTTACATTCTATCTCACCTCTTATTTTATTTAGATGTTTCAATAGGACTGACCTATAGTCTCATCCATATGGGTACTGGCTCTCCCAATACATTTTAACAACTTCTTCTTGCCTGTGTAATTCTTATAACGTAATTTACATAATCATACCATATCAGAGATGAGAAAGATCTCTGAGGCTATCTAGTACAGTTTATGACTGAACAAGAATCCATTCTGCATCTGGATAAATGTTCATGTAGCATTTCCTTGAATAATTTGAATGGAGGGGAACACATTATTATCTGAAATAGCCCAAATAGCCCATTCAAATTTTGAGTAGCTCTTATTGTTATGAGGATTTTCTTAACCTCAAGCCTAGATGTACCTCTCAGCAATTTTGAGCCATTAATCCTATTTTTGCCCTCAGGAGCCAAACAAAACAACTTTGCTTCTACTTCCACACAGATAGTCCTTCAAATACCTGAAGATTAGTATCACATCTCCTGTTCTGTTTCTAGGCTAAATATTCTGAATTCTTCTGCTTAATTTTCCTATGACATGATCTCGTGTTTTGTTTTGTTTTGTTTTGTTTTTTACCATCCTGGTTTCTTCCTTTGACCACTCGCTACCTTATTAATGCCCTACCTAAATTACGGTATCTGAAATTGGATGCAGTACTCCAGATGTGGTCTACCTAAGATGGAGTATGATGGGGCAATCAGCTCCTTAAGCATAGATGTCTGAGATTGTATTATTATTTTGGTAGTCATGTCATGCTATTAACTCATACTGAGCTTGCTGTTCATTAAATCCCATGTTTTTTTGGGTTTTTTTTGTTTTTTTTTTTTAGGCAATTGGGGTTAAGTGACTTGCCCAGGGTCACACAGCTAGTAAGTGTCAAGTGTTTGGTCTGAGGCTGGATTTGAACTCAGGTCTTCCTGACTTCAGGGCTGGTGCTCCTGCACCACCTAGCTGTCCCAAATCCCATGTTTTTTTAGATGGCCTGATGCCTACTGACTCTTCACCTACCTTATACTTGTGAAGTTGTAAAGTTGATTTTGGGAGTCCAAGTGTATTGTACAATTTTTTTTAAAAATTTGGGGAGATAGACTTTCAATATTTATTATCTGTTGAAGGACTAAAGAAAAACAGATCCCCAAATCTAATAGGATCTGAAGACATGGCTGAATTGAGATGTTCACCAGTAGAGGGAGTACCCTATCAATACCATCATGGATCCACTGAGTATTAAGATAACGACATTTTACCTGATTAGATTTCACCCAATGTTCTTGGCTATCATTTGCAGATTCCCACCTTTATTATATGACATGAGATATCCCTCCACACTTTGAGATAATTTCAAATGCGAATAAGTATGACAAATATTCAATCAATTCAACATACATTGATTAAGTATCTACTTTATGCAAGCCCTGGAGATAAAAAAAAATGTCACACATGATTTTCTTTAAGAATCATTCTTTCGGAAAACACAGCATGTAAAGAACAAAGGAAATTTAAGACCATTTCAGGAGGATGAGAACCTTCATACTTAGGGATATCAGGAAAGACTTATGTGACTACTAAGCTGAGATTTCAAGGAAACTCAATAGTCTAAGGGGCTATAAGGAGACAAGAGGGCATTTCTGATTGGAAGAAAATATTATGTATAGCCAGTGCTAGATCATGAAAAGATGGATGGATGGATGGATGGATGGATGGATGGATGGATGAATGGATGGGTAAGTGGATGAATGTAATTAGTCATTAAGTGATTATTATATGCAAGAACTGATATAAACACTGGGGATATAGATAGAAATGTGAGATAGTTCCTGTTCTCAAGGAGCTAACATTCTAACAGGAAGGAATAACACCTACTTAAATATACAGCTTTAAGGCAGATAAAAAGGCATAGCAGTCCTCAGAGTGCAATGGAACAACAAATGATAAAGCATCTTCTTAGTGTCATTTCTATTAATAACAGTTCATCATTTCTAGCCTGACCCCGGCCCACTATATTACTATTTCTTAGCCATCTTCAGGCCATGCTCCTATGTTCTAGCCTTTACCTCTGACCCACCATGCCAACTCCCACACTGGGTTCCTGGGCACTGAATAGTAAGACTGCACCATCTCCAGCCTGACCCTAACCCACCATGTTGCTGTTCTCCTGCCTTCTGCACTCCATGTAGGTGCTCCTGTATCCCAACTTCCCCTTTTCCCACAATGAATTCTGAAAATAATAATCAAAGCAAACTTTTATGCCTGGAAAGGACATGTGAATCAATTGTTCTATTACTCCAATAACCATCCTTCTGACTTCCTTAGCCAAATATACCTCCCTGGCCTCCAAAATATATTGTCTCCTACTAAAATGTAGGGCAAGGACTATCTTGCTTTTTAATTTTTTTCACTAGCATTTTGCACAGTTCCTAGCATATACTAAGCCCTTTTTTCATGCATGCATTCATTCATAAAACCATATGTTTATAATATTCATCCATTTGAAAGTACCAGTATTTTGGTAGTAAGAACTTTCTTTTCTGAGTCTTTAGTAGTTGTGACTGATGAGGAGGTAAGGGGTGACCTGAAGAGGCAGTGCCAGAGTGGTTCTTTATAGGGACTGTAGCCCAGAAATTATGTTGTGGGGATGGGTGGGAAGCACAGACTATGGTCCAGGAGATGTTGCTATTCCAAGAGTCCTTGGGCATAGCATTTTTGACTGCCTCTACTAATATCTGAGTGGAGTTGGTGATCAAGGTAGTGGCAGTGGTTTTATCTCCCCCTCCCCACCCCAGCAAATGTCACCTCCTACATCTCCCTCTTCACCTAAGATGGCTTACCTGACCAGAGGTGGTAGCATTTGATCAATGTCTGATGATGGTGGTATTGAGGATGGCAGGCCTGCCTGTACAAGGATTAGGAGACATGAAATGTGAAGTTCAGGGAATAACAAGTAGGACAGTGTGGTTAGAACATAATGTTGAAAGATAGGTTGGAGCTTTGAAATGTCAGGCTTAGAAATTTGCATTTTATGTTAGAGGCAATAGGGGGCTCTGTTTGGTTTCAGCTCCATGGAACAATGTCTCTTCCAGGACAAGCTGATCACTCCAAATCTCATTACCATGCTTCCAACACAGCCTTAGACACTCAAACTCCTTCCTATTTCTCTCAGCCTCCTTTCCCCTCTGATTGGAGGGCTAGATGGTGGAGCACTAAACTCCTCTCAAAGCCTTCCTTTATAGAGGGTAACATTTGGATTTTAGAGTTCACTCTTTACTTTCCATTTCCAGCTCTGCTTGGTTTCAATACTCTAAGACAAGTTGCCTTCAAGGTACCCACTGGTGCCTGGTTCATGGTAGGCACTTAAAAAATTTATTGAATTGGGGTCAGCTAGGTGGTGCAGTGGATAGAGCACTGGCCCTGAAGTCAGGAGGACCTGAGTTCAAATCCGGCCTCAGACCAAACACTTGACACTTAATAGCTGTGTGACCCTGGGCAAGTCACTTAACCCCAAGTGCCCAAAACAAAAACAAAAACAAAAATTTATTGAATTGAACTGACTTGCTATAGTTAGAGCTATGCTTTAGACAAATTATCAAATCATTCATTAAAATGTTAAATGATAGAGCACTAAGCTTAGATCTCTGAAGCACTTCACTAGTAACCTCCTTCCAAGATAACATTAGTCATTAATGGTAAGCTTTTGGGTATGTATGTTAGCAGCTTATGAACAGATATGAGCAATTATGAATCCATCAAACTGCCATTGGCCAGTCGCCATCAGGGAGTTTTATCTATAAAAATTGGATGAGAAACTTCAGCAAATGCTTTGTTAAAATTTCATTAAATCATCTACAAGTTACCCTCATCTATCAGGATTATAACCCTATAAAAATACAAATAAGGTTAAACTAGTATGACCTCCCTCTGTGCTACCTGGTTTCAATTTTATGGAACAAGATACCCTCTGGTGTTCTCTACTTCTTTCTTGCCTCTTTTTATGTGTTGTATCCCCCATTAGATTGTAAGCCCCTTGAGGGCAGGGACTTGCTTTTTATTAATTCTATCCCCAGTGCTTAGCACAGTCCCTGGCATAAAGTAGGAACTGAGTGGGGTATAGCCTTGGTGAAGACTTCTCAGTGTGGTGATAGAGACTGTCTCAAAACTGGAGACAGTCTCCAAAAAAAAACCCAACAGGCCTAAATTTTGGTTTCCTGGAAATTACTCAACCTATGGAATCCGGCCCTCCCCTTGACTGCCATACCACTGCCACATCAGTACTAAGTTTGCCAAATAAGGACATATACATTTTGACTGGCTATACCCTGTTTCCTTGTTCTTTGTCTTCAGGGAAGAATTTTCACGCCTAGATTGTAAGCCCACCTCCCAGCCAATGGGAAGAAGGGACAGTGGTGGGTGGGAGTTTGTTTGCCTTAGGGTATATAACTGTGCTTTGTCCTCTGTGCCTTGCCTCTCTCCTTATGGTAGTGTACTGGAGGAGTAGATGCCCCTTCTTGTGAGACTGTAATAAAGAGTAACTTTTGCTTCCACCTTGAGAAGTCTCTGAGTTTCATTGTGTTAGGGTCGCTGTCCCACACAGAACTTAATAAATGTTTACTGGATTGGACTGTAGCTGTACACTCTAGCTTTATGTGATAACTGCTTCCTTTTCTAAAAGTTTACTAACTAACCCTTTAATAAAACACTCCAGAATTTTGCCAAGAATTAAAATTAGTCTTGCTGACATAGTTTAAAAAAGAATTGGGACATTTTCTCTCATCCAATCTCAGGGTACTTCTCCTATTCTCTATACTATTTCAAAGATAGCTGCCAGTGGGTCAGCAATTTCAACTGTCAGTTCTTTCTATACCCTAAGTTATAGTTACTGGGGTTTAATGACTTGAACTCATAAAAGACAGCCAGTACCCTATTACTATCTTCCTACTTATCTTGAATTCCATCGCTCTATTAGTCATTTTTGTTTTCTTTTGCAGCACAAGATCATTCCCCACAGGCAGAGAACAAAACCAAAATACAGATTAAGCAGCTTTGTCTTCCCTTCATCATCCAGTATCAACATGTCATGTACTGAATAGCCATCCTGTCTCTTCTTCGATCCTCCTCATCACTAACATAACTTAAAAACAAAACACTTTTCTTTAATCCTTCACTTTACTCATCCAGGCCAGTGTTTTGTAAGCCCTACTATTCCTGACATTATTTTACACTTTTGTATTCATTATTTGCACCGTTACTTGCCTTTGTTTCTATTTCCTGCAAAGCTCTTTTTAAAATCAAAGTTACTCAATGAGTTCCCTGTGCATCAACATTAGTCTTTTTAGAAAATTTCCATTATCTTTGTTAGCAGAATTGTTTCTCTTTGTGTCTTTGGAATTTTGTTTTTGAACCTTTCCCCTCTCTCCTGGATTGAATTTGCCACTAGAATTTTAGTCTTGGGATCCTACTATCTTCTCTCTGAACCTCTGACATCTCTGCTTTCCAAATCTATGGTACATGTCAGACTTTCCTCTTTTAGCACATGTACTAAGATAAATTGGTCACTTCCCCTCAAAGTTTCCATCATTTCCATTCCTACTTAGTTTCTCTCTCCTTTTTTAATTTGATTCAGCTACATTCATTGGGTCTTCCATATTTTGAATATTCCTGGCACATAGCAGGTATGTAATAAATGTTTACTGATTAATTGATTGATTAATGAAATTAGAGTTAAGTGAAGTGAAGAAAATATTAGTTGCTATGTTTTTTGGAGGGGAGAGCTCCAGTAGACATCTGGACAACTGAAATCCCTCATTACTCTTTCATCATGCTGCTATGGTCAATTTGTGACCTGCTTTTCTCTCTTCTCATTTATTTTCTCTTTATGCCCAGGTAGTCTGCTGTATATTCTGATTATGATATAATTCATATCTCTATTGGTCTTTATTCAGACTTTCCATACTACTTTTCTTCTACTCTCTGCTACCTCAGTGCCTGAATTTCCTCACAAAAAAATCTTCTGAACATAGAACTCACCCAATCCAAGATTTGTCTGCTATTCCCCTTAAATAAGTTTTACCCTTCCAGAGCTCTATTATCATAATGAGTCCTAACCTACCAACTCTCAGTGATACATACGGTGTCAAATTTGCCTCCTTGCCTTAAGATCTCTAGTTCATCTTGCTTGTTATCCATATTTTGTTCATGTTTATGTAAGCATCTTCAATGCTAGGCTCCTTTCTTATATTTTGTCTCTCGTGAATTTCTGAGCACTATATAGCTATTCTTATTATATTATAGCTATTTTCTGACATTTATCTGACCACTATACGTAAATTGTTTTCTCCCTTCCTTTCAATGTAAAGCTCTTTTGATCACCCTGTGATTTAAAAAAATGACTCTGTGCATTTGCATTTTTACCAGCCACAAAATTTTAAGTGTAAGTCATCCCTGGCCAAGATCCTGCCAATGCCTATCTTTTAAGCTGTGGGACAGAAATCCAAATCCTGTTCTCAGGCACCATTATCATCTTAACCAGCTGTCTACTTCCCAAATTTGCCCTTCTCTTCTGAAGTTCTTGCCTTTGAAAGACAATGGTGATGAAAAAGATCTTCAGCATCTTTTTCAAAATATTATTATTTTACCATGTATATATGTACTTATTCCATTTATATTTTATTCTGTTCCCTAAAAATCTTGTACATAGTTGTTCAGATCAGTTATTTTAAGCCACAAGCTCCTAAAGGGCAGGACCTTTTCCATTATAACTTGGAATGATAAACATAACATATTAAGGGCTTTTAACCTAACTAGTTGTTGTTGTTGTTCGTCATTCATTTTCAAAGAGGACCAATGACATTATAGGCTGATGTCTTAATTTGTGTGTGAATTGGATTTAAGTGAGGCAGAATTTCACAAAGTCATCAGCCTCACTCTCTCTTCCACAGTCACTGAAGTCCAATAGCAAGGCAAAAGTCAAGATGACTGGCGATAGCCCAAGAAGCAATGGATGACCTTGGTGCCTTGGATATCTGACCAAGCTCTAAGTGCTCCACAGTGCCTGCTTCAGCCCACCTTCATGACCATTAGAACAAATTGTTCTCATGTGCCCATCCCACAAAAAGTCTTCACATGCTTGGATAGATACCCCGCCCCCCCAACTCACCTATTGATATGTGGCATGTTGGTTATCCTCAACCTGGTTTAGCCCATCTGCTGAGGCGGCTTGCCAGGGTGTGGCTGCTGCACATACTATAGCTTCTTGAAGCCACAGGTTGAAAGCCAGGTTATTTTAGTGAAGCTCATGAAATTTTATTGGCTACAGGTTCTCTTATAGGTAGACTGGAATCATTTCACCAATGGCAAAAAAGGAAGTTGTCCTTTTTTGTTGAAAAGCATTCTTATTTACCAGAATAAATTGCCTCATTTCACAAAAGAGAAAATCCGTTATATCAATTCTCTTCTGTGGACCTCATTTTCCTTATCCAGTACCTTACGTAGTATCTAGACCATAGTAGGTATTTTAAAATATTAGTTGATTGATTGATCTGAAAAATGAGCAGGTTGGACTAGACCTGAACTGGTTAACCTACGGTCTATGAACTTTATTTTTTTTTGGAAACTTTTCAAATATCATTGACTTCCTCTGTAATCCAATGTATTGTATTTTATACATTTTTAAAAAACCATTATTCTGAGGAGTCCATAGACTTCACATGATTGGTGAAGGGGTCCATGTCACAAAAAGGCTAGGAATCACTAGACTAGACAATTTCTAAATAGACTTCCAGCTTTAATAGTCCATATTTCTAAGTCAACCTCTATCTGAAATTCCTAGTTGAGAGTTTCTGTGTCATGAAAGAGAAAACTGAACAAGAAGTTTCTTTGAAGCTTATATTTTGGTAGGCTTCAACTACCCAGATAGGAGTTTCTTTTTCCCTCTTTAGAGCAATCTTTTAAATAGGTACTGTTTCCATCTCTTTCTTCCTAAACTCAAATTTTTCTATACAGCTTAGTTCATAGCTTGTCTTTTAAAATGACCCCAACTTCTTCTACTCCATCATTAATCTGACTGAGCCATAAGAATTATCATTGTTGACAGCTCTTGGCAAGAGGACCTGACTTGATGCCTAATTGCAGGGATCTATTAACTCCATTACAATTATAAGGAAAAAAAATCTAAATAAACTCTACTCATTGATGTTAGCCTATTGGATGCCCCATAACAACTTTTTTAAATGTAAATTGATTTCTGTTGATGTTGTCCACCTGCTGGCACCCTGTTTTAAAAGCCCCCCCCCCACATATGGCATGCCTGGTCTCAACAGGGAAACTTTTATCCAAACCTTTCCCTTAAGATGATTTTCCACATCTCCCCTTGCATACACCAGGCTTTGGGGGAAACATTAATGCATTCTTCCTTGGCAAGTGCAGCTCCCTCTGGCCTATTCACTGCTAAACAGTGATATTTTCAGGGTAAGTTTTCTGAGAAACAAGGACTAAAGTAAATTTGCATGGTGAAGGTGCATATATCATTTTAAGCATGCAAATTATTGTTTTTAGAAGAATAAAAGGCTGTAAATATTTTGAGAAGTGGGCCCCTAGTGCCTCTTAAGTATTCTAAACTACACTCTGTGCTTCATAATTATGTAATATATAGAATACCAGCTGCTTTGAATTGTGCTCAGGAGGTTTGGATGATATCAAAAAACCCTCCTCCCCCAGTGAGAGCCATAATCAAGCAAGCAATACCATAAAGTCAAATCAAATTGACATTGAGATGCAGGATTTTAACACGCTTTAAAACAGATGTTTAGGCTTTGTGTTGTGGTTGCAAAGGAACATTTTTTTTCTTTAAAAAATGAGTCCTGAAAAGTTTTCTACCTGTAGGAAATATTCATATTTATCTCTTTTTTTAATCAACTTCTATCTGTGGGGATCCATATTGTTCCTTTTAGATATATGGCATGCAGAGTTTGTATAGTACATATTTAAATATTTATATTGACACATTCAAACACACACTGTTGATAAAAGATGGAACTCTGATGTTCATTTTCTACTGTGATAAAGAGGAGAGATAATTCTTGCTCTTCTATTTGAGGTTCCTGGAGAAAGAAAAAAAAGGTGCAGCATGGGTCCATTGGCCACAGGGCCCCACATATGCACTGCCCAAGGGGCTTCTGGCAGTTTGCCACAATCATAGGTATTTTCTGTCTGCTTTATGAAGGGACAGGTAAATTATTTACAGTCCAATCCTTGCTTTGCCACACACACACAAAAAATCAGATGTATGGGAGCTCTGACTTTGACCATAGGCAGGTTGGAGCAGCTTCCAGGCCCCTCTGTTTTTTGGATGTCACCTTCATTAATGCCTAGCATGAAATACTGTTTTATCTCCAAGTTAATAAAAAGAAAACAAGGGAAAAATTCTGTGGCCTTAAAAATAATGTGAAAATAGGTCTACTAATCTCAATCGTTCTTTATATTATTAATATTACTCTTGTCTCTGTCTCTTCTACTGGAAAATCAGGACTTTTTAACTGTCCCCAAAGGCTAATGTGATTAAGTGCCTAACCTCACCTAAAAAATAAAACAAATTTTATTTCCCACATCTGCATCCAGGGTTTCAGATTCACTATGTACTTAATTTCATGAGTGATTTGCTTGTTTTGCTTCAACTTCTGGACCAGTCCCCACATAATCAAACTAACCTACAAATCCAAGTCTTGACTTATCTGCTATTTAATGCACTGTAATTTGTCTCTCTGTCTGGGCTCTATATAACCTCTCAAATTAGAATCTGTTGTCTTTTGCATTTTAGTGGGACTACAAGATATTGTCATCTAAGCATTCTCTACTCCAATCTCCTTTTCCATATTTCTCTAGTTCCAAAAAATACTTTCACTATTCTACCACTGAGAATAGCGGAACAAGAAGAGGCCTGCAGTTCTGATTTTCATTGATCTGAAATGCTGGTAAGATACATTATGTAGAAAGTTATTGAGACAGATAAAATAACTCCCAAATGTGTAGAGAAATCACAGAAAACCAACGACATAAAGAAACTGAATTTGAATGAAGCTGGTTTGTCTATGTGTTAGCCATCTGCGTCATCATAAACAATTTTTTTTTTTAAGAATTGTGGGCAATGGGTGAGGGGAGGAGCCAAGATGGTGGAGTAAAAGCAGAGACTCATTTGAGCTCTCTCCCAAACCCCTCCAAATACCTGTAAAAATGTGCTCTGAACAAATTCTAGAGCAGCAGAACCCAAAAAAAAGACAGAGTGAAACAAATTTCCAGCCCAAGGCACCCTGGATGGTTGATTGGAAAGGTCTATTGTGCTGGGCAGGGAGAGGAACACAGTTCAGCATTGGCCCCACAAACAAAGACCAGGCCTCAGTGAACCTGGAGCGAGCCTCAGGGGACTGAATCATGGGCAGCTGTGGTGGTTTCCAGGCTTCTCAGCCCACAAATGCCAAAGACAACTTGGAAGGTCAGTAGAAAAGGTCTGTGACCCTGGTGAGAAAGAAGCTTGGTCCCAGCTCAAGTCCCAATGCAACCCCAGAGTGGTGGCTGCTTCTGGAGCTCTTGGCCTACAGATTGAGGGGGAATCGAGTGGTTGATCAGAGGGGGATTGCAGTGATCTCTTTGCTGGTGCTGGGGCAGGTTTCTCTTGCTTTGCCCGTGCTTGGATGTGGGTCACAGTTCTGAGTGGCGGTCCTGGGGCAAGGAGGAGTGCTGGCATGGTGGAGTTTGTAGTGGTGGTGGAGAGGGATCCTCCTAACAGTTCCAAGGCAGAAAAGAGCTCTTGTAGTCACTCACAGACTAGAGCACAGGCCAGGAAAGGAGTAAACACCTCACCCTTGATCATACCACCTTGGAAGAACTGAAAATTTATAGGTCCCTAGAAGTATCTCTGAAACAAGCTGCACAAAACCCCTGAGGCTTGGGACAGTACATTGTCCACACTGGAAGGAGACCCCTACCTTAACAAAGAGTTTATAACTCAAGTAATTGGCTGGAATCATGAGCAAACTGCAAAAAAAGTCAGATCATAGAATCTTTCTTTGCTGACAAAGAAGATCAAAACATATAACCAGAAGAAGATAACAAAGTCAAAGTTCCTACATCCAAAGCCTTCAAGAAAAACATGAATTGGTCCTAGGCCATGGAAGAACTCAAAAAGGATTTTGAGAAGCAACTAAGAGGAGTAGAGGAAAAAAATGTGAAGAGAAATGAGAGTGATGCAAGAAAATCATGAAAAACAAGTGCTTGCTAAAGGAGATTAAAAAATAGCCTAACCCAAATGGCAAAAGAGGTCCAAAAAACCAATGAGGAGAAGAATGCCTTAAAAAGCAGAATTGGCCAAATGGAAAAGGAAATCCAAAAGCTCACTGAAGAAAATACTTTCTTAAAAATTAGAATGGAGCAAATGGAAGCTAGTGACTTTATGAGAAATCTGGACATCGTAAAACAAAACCAAAATAATGAAAAAATAGAAGACAATGTGAAATATCTCAATGGAAAAACAACTGACCTGGAAAATAGATCCAGGAGAGAGAATTTTAAAATTATTGGACTATCTGAAAGCCATGATCAAAAAAGGGCCTAGATGTCATCTTTTAAGAAATCATCAAGGAAAACTGCCCTTATATTCTAGAACCAGAGGGCAAAATAGAAATTGAAAGAACTCATCGCTCCCCTCCTGAAAGAGATGCCCAAAGGAAAACTTCTAGGAATATTGTAGCCAAATTCCAGAGTTCCCAGGTTAAGGAGAAAATATTATAAGCAGCCAGAAAGAAACAATTCAAGTATTATGGAAACACAATCAGGATAACACAAGATTTGGCAGCTTCTACATTAAGGGACCAGAGGGCTTAGAATACAATATTCCAGAGGTAAAAGGAGATAGGATTACAACCAAGAATCATCTACCCAGCAAAACTGGGTAGGACATTCAGTGAAATAAAGGACTTTCAAGCATTTTTGATGAAAAGCTGAAGAGAAAATGTGACTTTCAAATACAAGACTCAAGAGAAGCATGAAGAGGTAAACAGGAAAGAGAAATCATAAAGGACTTATTAAAGTTGAACTGTTTACATTCCTGCATGGAAAGATGATATTTGTAACTCATGAGACCTTTGTCAGTATTAAAGTAGTTGGAGGGAAAAAATTATATGTATAGATAGATAGATAGACAGACAGACAGACAGATAGATAGATAGATAGAGGGCACAGGGTGAGTTGAAGATGAAGGGGTGATATCTGGAGAATAAAATTAAGGCATGAGAAAGGATTATACTGGGAGAAGGGAGAGGTAGAATGGGGTAAATTATCTCACATAAAACAGATAAGAAAAGGCTTTTATGGTGGAGGGGAAGTGAGGGAAGGTGAGAGGGAATGAGTGAATGTTATTCTCATAGGATTTGGCTTAAGGAAGGAATACCATACACACTCAATTGGGTATGGAAATCTGTCTTACCCTACAGGAAAGTGGCAGGGGAGGGGGAAGAGAGAGCAAGGGGATCATAGAGGAGAGAACAGATTGGGGGAGAGGGTAATCAGAAGCAAACACTTCTAAGGAGGGACAGGGTCAGAAGGGAGAATAGAATAAATGGGGGGCAGGATAGGATGAAGGGAAATAGAGTTTTTCACATCATGACTACTATGAAAGTCTTTTGCATGACTACACATGTGTCACCTGTATCAAGTTGCTTACCTTCTTAGTGAGGGTGGGTGGGGAGGGAGGAAGGGGGAAAATTTGGAGCCTAAAGTTTTAAAAACAAATGTTAAAAATTGTTTACACATGCAACTGGGAAATAAGATATACAGGCAATGGGGTATAGAAATCTATCCTGCCCTACAGGAAAATAGAAGGGGAAGGGGATAAGAGAAGGAGGGGAAGATAGAAGGAGGGCATATTAGGGGAAGGGGTATTCAGAATGCATGCCATCTTGGGGTGGGGGAGGGACTAGATGGGGAGAAAATTTGGAACTCAAAATCTTGTGGAAGTGAATGTTGAAAACTACAAATAAAAAATAATTGCAACATGGGAAAAAAGAATTGTGGACAATGGCAGAGGTTTAAGGACACTGGAAGTAGTCTTTTGGTCCATTAGCTCTCCTGCAAACTCAACATGTCATCTCTTGTCTCCAATACTTTGCATATGTTGTCCCTATTGTATGATCTTAGACAAGTCATTTAGCCTCCCAAGGCCATGTTTTCTTCATCTATAAATTAGGGGTTCAGAGCAGATTGTCTCTGAAGTTTTTTCTAGCCCTAACTTTATGATCCTCTGGTCCTATGATCCTATGTGTTAAACTAAAGTGAACTGTTATCTCAACAGGTTGAATCTAGTAATATTCAATTTAATGAGAAATACAAAGTCATGTACTTAGTTTCAACAAATCCACTGTATAAATACAGGATGGAAGAGATGTAAGTAGAACAAAACAAGCCAATTTTGTGGTGTGGCATCAAAAAAATTTAATAGATTTTTTTTTTACTGTAACCTATGCTTTTATTGGTATAAGAAATTACCTCTATTAATGTAGGTTTTGTCCCAGATCTTCCTCATTTCAAGTCCAGATCTCTAGATCATAAAGCTATTCTATCTCTCTCAGGTTCTGTTAGAATCTTAGTCTATATTAAGAGAAATATAGGTCCCAGAATAAGAAAGGTCATATCACACTTTACCCCAAACTAGTCAGACTATGCCTGAAATATTGTGTTCAGTTTGGAGAACCATACTTTAGAAAGACATTGACAAACTGAAATAAATTCAAAGGACAATGACAAGAATGGTGAAGAAACTGGCCAGAATTAATTTTTTTTAAAGAGCTATTTTCAATAGTGTTATAACTAAGAAAAAAAACAGCATTAAAAAATCAGTATTTGCTGGCATTTAATTTATGTTAAAAATTATAAGAGAAGCAAAAGAAAGTAGGGTCATATTCAGTACATTCTAGCCAACTGGATGAGTAGCTATTGCCCAAACTCAACACTGCCTCCTATGAAATGCTACAGGTCATGCCCCAGCCCTGGAATGAACTTCTTTTTGTCTGCTTTTCAGAACATATTTTCCTTCACGGATCAACTCCTCTAAATCTGGTCTTTTTCAGTTTCCTGATTCCCCCAGCTGAAGCTGTTCTCTCAAATTTTCCAGAGCACTTTGGCTCTATCTTTTGTCTTCCATACTCTGTCTTTTACCTGTGTACATGCTATATCTTCCATAGTAGAAAGTAAGCAACTGTATCATGGTACAATAAATAGAGAGCTGGACTTTGAATCAGGAAAAGCCCTGAGTTCAAATCTGACCTCAACTATTTGTTAACTGTGTGAGATTATGTGACTTATCCTTTCTTAGCCTCAGTTTTCTCATCTGTAAAAATGGGAAAGATAATAGTACCTACTTCCCAATGTTGCTATGAGGATCAAATGATAATCTTTTGTAAAGCTTAAAGCACTATATAACTATTAGCTATTATTATTATCATTAGCATCTGCTGCATCCCAGGCCATCACGAATCATCTTGACTCTTGTCTTACTCCTGAAATTGATGACTCTGGAAAGAGAATGAGGCTGACAACTTTGTGCAACTCTGCCTCACTTAAATCCAATTCACATATAAATCAAGACATCTCCTGAGATGTCATTGATCCTGCTTGAAAAAGAAAGATGAACAATAATTATTAGCAATAATAATAAGTTCATTAAGGATATAAATTAATTTTTATCCTGACATTTCTAGTTCCTAGCATAGTATCTTCCATATAGTAGATGCTTAATAAATATTGAATGTTTAATGCCAAATTTCTGCTATTCTCTTAACATCTCTATTTCCATAGTAAGAGAGTCCTCATTTTGGTATTTTCTAGGAGGTTGTAAACTTAAAGGCAGAGACTGTCTTACTTCTCTTTAGGTCTTCCCCATTGTGGAACAGGGTGCATCTATTAGATCAACTAAGTATTTAATAAATGCTTGTTGAATGAATAAATGGATGTATAGGATAGTACTAGCCCCACAGTAAGCCAGTAGCCTTAAAAGTAGCCTGTAATACAGAACAAATGCCATGAAAAAGTCCCTGGGCTACCTAACCCTGGACTACTGATACTGATCCTGACCAATAGAGGATGAAGAATGTGGAATCCATCTGTGTAACTATTGTGTTGTTACTAATATTGTTGATATTTACATGCATACACAAATATACTATAGTATACTTATAAAGCAGTGGGTTATAATGAATTATTAAATTATTTCTAAGAGTTAGATTCTCTGTGAAGATATAAGCTTGAAGGTAAGGACTATTGTCTTATCTTTGGATCTTCCCCACTATTTTAAGACACTCTTGGGGTAAAAATATGCCTACCCAGTAATCTAGGTCTTTTGGAGGAAAATATACACAGACACATTTATGATGGTACCACCATGCCAGTCATCCAGACTTGTTACTTGGAAGTTCTACTTGACTCTTCCCTTTCTATTTCACCACTTCCTTTACTATACCCAATCAGTTGCCAGATCTTGTTTATTTCACCTCCATAATATATCACACATCTGTCTCTCCTCTACCTGCTTCGCCACTGATATAATGTAATATGATGAATGCCCTCATCAACTTTCCCCTGGACTATTCTAATAGCCTACTAATTGGAATTCCTGCTTTTGTCCTTTCTCCTTTCTAATCCCATGTGCACAAAAGTGCCAAAAGTTATCTTCCTAAAATACAGGTTCAATGAAGTCACTCCTATACTCAAGAACTTTCAGTAAATGCCTATTTCTACTAGAATAACCATTGTAGCAGTTTCCATTTTCCAGTTTAAAAAATATATTAAATAAAATACTCAATTTTTAAAATGCACAGAAAAAAATGCTGCTTAGAAATGAGACATTGTTGAGCTATTTAATTTCAGAAATGAACCAGCATCTCTTAAAACTGTACACACTAGCAGAATCTGCCTTTCCATTTACAACCCTGTATTTTTTATTGATTATATTTGTTCTTTAAAAATAAAACAGCCTGGAAAATGATTTTCCTCGAGGTTTCTTCCCTATGAACATCAACTTCAGAAACTATGCTTCAGTGATTGCCTGTGATTCAAGGACAGGGCTGTGCAGCAAATTCATCACAGCAGGCAAACTCAGTGGAGGTACTTTCCTCATTTAAGTTGGGGGCTGGGTGAGGAACCACGAATAAGATCCATGGTATAGCCCCTAGACATCAGTTGTAATAAGAGAAAAAGTTCCTTAGAAAAGACCTACATGCTGCTTTTCCAAATGCAGGAAAAGCATCATGATTTCAGATTCATCGAATACCATCTGCTGTGGAAACATAACTGGATTTGGAGATGAAGAATCTGGGTTTTAAAAAAAATTGCAAGTCTGCTACTTCCTACCTCAGTGACCTTGGGCAAGTAAGTCACTCAATCTTTCTGGATGTGTTTTCTCATCTGCAAAATCAGAGTTTTGAAAATGGTGCTTTGGAAAGAATGCTGGATTTGCTGTCAGAAGACTAGGGATCAAATCCCAACTCCACCGCTTGACAAATTATTTAACTTCTCTGGGACTCAGTTGCCTTATCTGTAAAATGAGGGGATTGGTACAGAGTATCTCTGAAGACCCTTCCCTGCTCTAAGTCTAAAGTCCAGTAATCTTTAAGGTCCTCTTCAGTTACAAATGCTGTGAAATGACATAATGCGAATGTTAAGAAAATGAAGTTATCACAAGTAACATTAATAAGCACAGGTGCCCAAATCAGCTTGCTGTTCCAGACACAGATGTTTGCTTCAAATCATAACTATAAGTATAATCCAGGGTTCTTAAATTGCTAAAATAGGCACATAAGAGAATTGCATAAAAACTTGAACTAAATTAATTGCAAATCCAAACAAATCTCAAAGAAAGACATTTTTCATTTTCTCCCAAGAAAACTGGTTAGTCATTAAGTGTAATAAAATGGTGCAGAATGAACTTTAATGTGGGTTAAGTGGGTTTTTGTTTTGGTTAAATATATGTCTATACAGCAAAGGTGGTCATTTTTCAACCCCTTCCATTTGTGGGTCTGTAAATTTGTAGACCTGTCTTGAAACTGCTGACTCCAGCTGAGTGGCTTCCAAGAGAAAGATGCTGTTGAATGTACATATAATACATGAACCCTTATGTAATATTGGTGAAATTGAACCAAAAAAGAAGAAAAAGAAAAAAAACTCAGTTCACTGTATTTTTCCTTTCTATTTTCACTTTTAAGAAAAATTGGAGGGAAATTCATGCTGTGCATATGCTTAAAGTCAGAGTTAAATGGGAAGAAAAAAATCTACTTTGCCCTGAATAGTGAGATTCAGTGACCTGAGATAGGAATTTAACTCATAAATTCCTTGAAAACTACTTTTGGTATGACCAATTAACATTTAATCTTTCTTATTACTCTACCCCCTATTCCCCACCCTCTAAAAAAGTAGTTTCTTTGACAATTCTTTTCCCTAGACATTAGTTTGGAGTTTGCTGTGTTTAAGGAATTGGTCCCAATCCCCAAATATGGAAGTATAATCCTTTAATATATGCTTTTTTTGTATTAACTATATGCTAATATCTTGGCTACTCATTTTAAAGTACAATGAAAATATTTGTCTAAAGCAAGGTCACAAGAATCTTTCCACTCTGGGAAAATGTCTCTCTGTTTCAGTGACAGCTTGTAGTTGGATGAGGGGGGAAAAGGAGAACCAAGATTTTCCATCTCTTCTTCTTTTTGGTGGTTTCTTCTTAATGGGAGTAGGCAACTTTATCAACATTAAACAATATCTATAACAAAGCTGTGCAGGTGCCAGCGTCTTGCTGATGGTATGTTAAGTAGATTCAGTAGACACAATACTTGCCTTCTGAGTGTTTCCTCTTTAATATAGTTATGACAAGGACATTAAGGTATGTACATATATGTAAATGCCGAGGGAATAAGCAGGTTGCAGCACTAGCAAATAAGAAATTACAGACAGAGCAAAGCATATATTTAAAGAAATGTGTCATATAAAAAGAAGATAGGCTAGTCATGTGTAACAAATGAGGAATGATCAATGGACTTCCCATGTCCTCCACTGATATCCTCACGATGTCAGGAGAAAACCAGGAAGGTCTCTGGTATAATGGACAGAAACCCCTGGGGAGAGTTTATAAGGGTCACAGATGAGAGTCTCACATGATAGGCACATATGGGTGATTGTGATCTATCTATACTATTGACTTCCGAATCTATGAAGTCACAGAGCCATGTGAATATTTGAATAAATCTAAATATTTCCAATACAATGAGCAGCAATTTTGTTGATTTGGGTATTCCTGTCACTTTTATAAATTACAGAATACTCTATAACTTGCAAAATGGCTTTAAATTTTTTTATTGTTACCAAAAAGTTCATCGCCCACCAGCCAAATAACTGATATGCCTTTCTGAAGTTAAACTACTCTTTATTTGACACACAAACTATCTATTACTAGACTCGTATTCCAAGTTGTTACATCTGCCATAACCTTGGTAACTCAAAATCACTTTTCCGCCTTGATACAGCATCAGAGTAGGACTTTACTGGGGAGATGTGTGTGTGTATTGAATGGCTAGGTAGTACAGATGATAGAGCTCTGGGACTGGAGTCAGGAAGACCTGAGTACAAATCCAGCCTCAAACACTTATTAGCTGTATGACCCCAGGCAAGTTATTAAACCTCTATTTGCCCCAGTTTACTCATACATAAAATGGGAAGAATAACAACACCTTCCTCCCAGTGTTGTTGTAAGGAATAAATGAGATCTAAAGAGATGAAAAGTATGAAATGCTTAGCATAAGGCCTGGCACATGGCAAGTACCATATAAATATTAGTGTTCATTGTTATTATTATTGCAATATATACATGTCAGTCAATAAACATTTATGAGGCGCTTACTATGTGCCAGGCACTATGCTAAGTGCCAAGAGATAAAAATATATTTTTATAAAAAGACAGACTTTGCCCTCAAGGAAAAAAACACACAAAGGAAAGTTAAAAGAGGGAAATGGAAAGAGGGTACCTGGCAGTGGGGAATGATGGAGAATACACACACACACACACACACACACACACACACGCACACACACATTTTTATATGCATACGTTTACATAAATAGCTCTGTCTCTCTCTCTGTCTCTCTCTGTCTCTGTCTCTGTCTCTCTTGCTCTCTCTCTTAGTGGATAGAGTATAGAACTTGTTATAGAACTTGTCAGGAAGACGTGAGTTCAAATCACATCTCAGACATTTACAAGCCATATGAACTTGTGCAAGTCACTTAACCTCTGTTTGCCTCATATTCCTCATCTATAAAAATAGGGATAATATCTCAGATAATACTATAAATGAGTCAATTTATTAAAGATAATATTTTAAATGAGGTAACATATGTAAAGTGTCTTGGAAAACTTAAAGCACTATGTAAAGGCTGGCTATTATTACTGCTCATATAATCCTACTTGTTGTTGAGTTTGTGAGGTAGTTAGTATATGTGTATGTATATATCAAATATGTGTATATATATATAACATACATAATATACCACCTATTTGTTATATATCATAAATATAAATGTGTTTGTTATTCAGCTATTTCAGTTATGTCTGATTCTTCATTGACCCCATTTGGGGTTTTCTTGGCAAAGCTACTGGAGTAGTTTGCCATTTTCATCTCCAGCTCATTTTACAGATGAGGAACTGAGGAAAGCAGGGTTAAATGACTTGCATGGGGTCACACAGCTAGGAAGTGTCTGAGGCCAGATTAAAACTCAGGTCCCCTGAATCTAGGCCTGGTGTTCTATCCCTTGTGCCACCTAGATGCCCTTATTTATATAAATATATATTTACACATTATCTACTATCTACCTAAATATAACGATATATGTATGTATGTTTGTGTGTACACACATACATGCTCACACATACACACAAAAATGAGAAAATATTTAAGAAATATTACAGTATTGCTCCAGTGAGTACTAAAAAAATATCTATCACTTACTGGTAAGTTTGTGAATGACCCAGTGGTGGTATGGTTTTGTATCATTCAATTAGAATTGTACAACTGCCTTACTACTGTAATATACTTATTTTGAAGCTAATAAAAGGAAAGGATTACAAAAAACATGATGAGATTTCCCTGAATGTCTTGTGTTCCTGTCCCTTTAAAGCTGCTGGCACTCTATTTGATTCCCTTATGGGCAGTCATGAAGGGAATATTTTAACTCACTGCAGGAAGTTATTGCATACATCTCCCTAACCTTGCCTTCCTGTACAAACCAATTCTTTCTTCCTCATTCTACTCTAATCAAACACACCATTCAAGGTTAAGACTTTTATGGACATCTAACAGTAGTTATTTCAATGCTGGAAGCATTATGTGTCTTTGGTACCAGGAATTTTTTTTTTTCTGATCTAAAAGAGTCAATCTTGTAGCTGTTCCCTGTTAACCTCAGATTAATACACATGCCCTTTTTGGGGTACTTTGGAATAAAAGCTTTTTTGTGAGGTTTCTGGGTTTCTTAGCTCAACTGTAAACAGTCTTATTATAATTTCAAATTTGAGGCCAAAACTAAGCAAAGTCAATTCTTTTGCTAGATTGTCTACTAGTAAAGTGTGAATTAAGATGTTATGCTCCATATGTCAACCTCAGTAGAGAGGAAGACCAATTAGCAGGTTTATGAATTATCCTTTGTACTTGAAGGAAATGAGGTTTATTTGTGTGTGTGTGTGTGTGTGTGTGCGCGTGCATGTGTGTGATTTTTTTTGGCTGGGGTAGGGTTAAGGTGAGATTTACTAGTTTAGAAATCGTAGCCTTTAATAACCATTGGTAAATGAAAATTTGCATTGCATAAATTTGCCCAGGGTGGAGAGAGACAGAGAGAGAGACAGACAGACAGACAGACAGACAGACAGAGAGACAGAGAGAGAGAGAGGAGAGACAGAGACAGACAGCCAGAGAGAGAGAGAGAGACAGAGAGACAGAGAGACAGAGACAGAGAGAGAGAGAAACTCAATAAGTATTTATTATTTCCCAGACACTATGCTAAACTCTAGGGAGATGGGGGGAGAGGTCCAAGTATAAATAAAACAGATAATCCCTATCCTTAAAGAGCTTACATTCTAATGTGGGAAGACAATACATAAAAAGGAGCAGGATGCAGGGTATGATGGTTCAGGTGCAAGGACAAGGCTGCCTGGGAGGAGTAGAAACACCTCCTCATATTCTCAATGGGGACCTCAGCCCAGTCAACACATTCACATGTTAATACTTACCATCATGGTATATGAAACTACCTAAATAGGTCCTTGAAATTAAAATTGTCATTTGGAAGGAGGAAAAAGATTTCATTAATGTAAGAAACTTCCTCCTTTGATGAAAATTGGCAATGTGTCTGTAATTTATATAAGCTTAAAGTTGCCTGAGGCACTGAAATGTTAAGTTACATAGAAACATGTTTCAGAGGCAATACTTGAACCCCTATCTTCCTAATTCTGAGGCTAGTCCTCTATACATTACACCATGTTGCCTGCATGAAGTAAAAATAAAACAATTTGCAAATCATTTATTTTATTCCGTATTTCCATATATTCACTGAAGGTTTATTATTACCCTCTATGTCATACTAAATAAAATTTGTTTCCTCTTTCCTTCCTTTCTTCCTTCCTTCTGTCCTTCCTTCCTTCCTTTCTTCCTGCCTTCCTTCCTTCCTTTGTCCCTACTTTCTGACTTTCCTTTTTGTATAACCTAAATATAACCATAATTAAGTCCCATAAAGTGGGAGGTAGAGAAAGATGAAAAGGCATTTAGCAGAATGCAGGGCAGTGAAAGAGGTAAAAATGGAAGAAAAGAAATATAAAACACAGCAAAGAAAAGGAAAATGAATGGAATTAATATGAATACAACATCACCAAAAAACAATACAACCACCAGAAGAGAAAAATTCCCTAATGGGAACACTTTATCCTTAAACACAAATTAGTTGTTTTATTTTTTATTTTTTTGTTTTTGGTCCTCTAGTTTTTTTTTATCAAAGATATATATATATATATATATGCATATATGTATGAATGATATAATTGAAAGTATATATGACATATGAACGAACATATATATATATATATATATATATATATGTATGTATGTATGAGACAGAAAAAGGAAGTGAGTCAGACATGTAATGAGAACAAGGGATGAAAGCTGGACAGCCCATAGGAGTACCTAAGTAATCAAGACACATAGAGAAAGGCCCCTAGCATGTTGAGTGGAAGATTTCTGGGAGCATGTGGACAAGAGTCACACATGATAAGATGAGAGATGATCTGAACCACTGGATGGAATATCTACATCAATAAAATTAAAGACCCACCTAACAATCAATCTTTTCACCTCAAGTACTGAAGTTCGGAATGTGGTATTATTATTATTTTCCGTTGTTCCCACTCCTGGGAATTCAAGTTTCTGGAAAGTAGGAGGTGTTTCATTCTTTTTACTTGTATCACATCTAGCACAATGTCTGGAACACAGCAGGAACTTAATGATTGCTTTTTGATTATTTGATTGTGGTCAAGTTCACTCAAATTAACTTTCATCTTTTCATAGTTAATAAAATAGTATAATGTAATGTTATCGCATGTGAAAAAAATCAGACCATATTTGCAGAACTGTTTCCCCTAAAAGGTAGGGATAAAGATGCATAAGAAACATATCTATATAACAAAAAAAAAAAACACATTAGGAAAAGTAGCATCACAGGGGAGGAGGCATTTCCATTTCAATAAGAACAATATTATGAATGGAATTGATACTCAAGGAACTTAATAACACTGGGATCAATCACTAGCACTGGAAATCCAATTTGTATTTTGGGAGATCAACTAACTCTCATTGCAGGGGAGTTTCACAATATTCCAAATGGGGTTGGTCATAATATATAAATGATTATAAAATGATACCTCTCAGGTCAGTATTTTCTGAGGTATGTCTGAATGCATGCATGTGTCTGTCCAAGCTCTTAACAGATACTTCATAGTTTACTGGGAAATTGGTGTAACAACAAGAGCACCAAATACGCAGAGGACAAAAATTCAAATTCTGATTCTACTGCTTATTACCTACTTTACTGCTAACCTCTCTGGGACTCAGTTTCTTTATCTATAAAATGAAAAGACTAGAAAAAAATGGACCAGACCAAAGTCCCTTCCAGCAACTCTAAGACCTACAATTTAAATGAAACCTATTAAAGTTTGATAGTTATTGATTAATATGAGAAACCTAAAATAAGCATGATACACACACACGTATATAGACACATACACATATATACGATATGTCACATTTATTTTAGGTTTCTCATAAATATGTATATGTGTTTGTGTGTATGTGTATCCCCATTGGATCTTTGGGGAAGACAAAGACCACACAGCAGAGTATATCAGTGGGGGTACATGAGAGTAAAGACTCTTAAATACCGCCATATTCGGCCCTGGCCATCGTTCTTCTTCTACATTAGAAGCAATGGCTCTTGGTCTTGAAGTCGCATGTGTGGGCTAGGGTTGTAAAGCATGTTATGGACTGAATAAAGCAGGTACTGTCAGTCACATATGCATCAGTCTTGTGAGCCACAGTTGTAGACTCTGACAGTAATTCTGTCAGCAGCAGCATCTTCAAGTACCAGGGACAATGATATATGTATTTAAAAATTACATTCATTGTTGAACCATGGGACATAGATGCTTGGCCAGTCAATATTTCAAAATAAAAAAAGAATTGTTTCGCCTCATTCCAGAAACTCTCTTTCATCTGCCTTGTTTTGATAAATGCATCATGGCATTTTGTCTTCCATTACATATGGGCTTCAGGACCTTGATCTTCTGTGACTGTATTCAGTGGATTGGAATTATTAAGTATACGGCCATATTGGTTCCATAGTTAATAATGAGATTGTTAACAAAAATGAATAGAGTAAAATGTTATAATAAATAATTTCTGAAAATATAAAATTTTTCTTTCTTTTAAAAACATAAAATTCAACATTGACAATTTTTTTTTGCTATCAAGTACAGATGGCAATATTAGTTTTTGAAACTGAATACCAGAAAAAAGGCATTTCTGGGAAAAAAAATATGTGTCCAGGCACTTAATAGACACTTTATGGCCTATAGTCCCTTCTAACAATTCTAAGACCTATAACTTAAATGAAACCTATTGAAGTTTGATAGTTATCAATTAGTATGAGAAAGCTAAAATTAATATGATGAATGCCAAAAATCACCCCTAATTGGTTTCTCCCCACTCCAATCCATGATCCACATGGACAATCTATTTTCCTAAAGGACAAGGCTGCAAGGTGGCACAGCAGATAGACCTTTGGACCTCCAATCAGGAAGACCTGAGTTCAAATCTGCCTTCAGACACCTCCTAGCAGTGTGACCCTGGGCAAGTCACTTAACCCTGTTTACCTCAATTTCCTCATCTGTAAAATGAGCTGGAGAAAGAAATGGCAAACTATTGCAGTATTTTTTTTGCCAAGAAAACCCCAAATGGGGTCACGAAGAGTAGACATGACTGAAACAACTGAACAACGACAATACTATATGCAAAGTACTGTGCTAGGAATTTGGTGTGACACAATGATAAGAAATAAACCCTACCTTCAAATTCTTACAGCCTACTAGTCTGTAAACAGGAAGCATGGGTAATTCTAATACCCAATGTTACATAATAAGTACATTCGAAAGATACAACCCAAAATGTTATGTTAGTCTGGAGGAAGAAAATCATGTCTGCCCTTCAAGGAAGAGAAATATCACCTTCACGAAAGAAGTGAAATTTAAGTTGGGCACTAAAGAAATTTAATAGGAAAAGATATTCTCAGCATAAAGAAAAGTATAGACAGGTTTGGGGGGTAGAGAAGAGAGAGGCACACTTGGGCAGTAGAGGCTAATTTAGAATGGCTAGACCAAAAAGTATTAGGAAGGAGTGTAACATGAGTATGGCTAGAAAGGGAAGGTGTTTGTTACCAAATTATAGAAGGTCTTGAATGACAGGCAAAAAAAATGTTTTAACTTCAATCGAGAGGCAAAAATGAGACATCTAATCAGTGAGATCTATGAATGAGAAGGATTATTTTGGTAGCATATGAAGGCAAAATGTTCCCAAGATATTTAGCACAGACAACGCTTAGGGGAATAGGAAAGAAGGTGTGGTCAAGGACAAAGTCAATGGTTTATTCCATACTTTAAGCTACAGCCTAAAGTAATTTGAAACACAATCCACAGCACAAGATGTTTCCTAGAATCCAAAACAGGAAAACCAAATGATAAAAACATAGACATAGTGACACAGTGAAGAACGCTCCCCAGAACTGTTACATGCGGATACACAGAGGCTTCATCTGGCTTTTTTGTTCTTCTTCCTAACATAATCAGTGTACAGGCCAGTTTTAAAATACAAGCCTGGACTAGTCTGTTGTATATAGGCTGATTATGAGGGCCATGGTCAAAACGAAAGCCCAACAGAACATAGGTAGGTGAAGGACACTAAAGGAAATACATGTCCCACTGCCACACACACACACACACACACACACACACACACACACATACACACACAGTTAGGAGGAGACTAAAACAGAGTGCTACCTCTACTCCTTCCATCCACCACCCACCATTCACCACCAAATAAAGCAGATAGCAGACTTTTTATGCCCTAACAAAGAGGTTCTGAAGGGGTTCACAGAATCTGTGAGTTTTTTTAATACCTTGGTAACTGTATTTCAATATATCTTTTGTATTTTATTTTATGCATTTAAAAAAATTATTCTGAGAAAAGGTTCATAGGCTTCACCAGACTGCCAGAGGGGTCCATGACACCAAAAAGGTTAAGAACACCTGCCTAAGGGAAACAATTTGTTGTTTTAAAAACTACCCATACCTGTCCTTACAGGCAGGACAAAGCAAATCGTTTTCTTTACAGCTAGCCTTGTACAAGTTTGAAAGGGAGTAGGGGCAAAGCAACTTGTTTCTTCTATGTTTGTCTGGAACAATATATCTCTCTAGATGCTCAGCCTTGCAGAACAAGTCGGGATAGGATAAATGCAAATACAGAGACCCGCTTAATCAACACTGAAATGGAGAATAGTTTTAAAGTGGAGTAACGCATGCCAAAAGAAGGGGAGGGGAATAAAGAACCCTTCTCTTTGCCTACAAAAGCACCCTCACAGGAGGAGACAGAATCTTCATCAGAGTTGTTCACAACAGCTTTGGGGTGTCCTGAACTAAAATTCAATTATCCTTCCTTTTCTAATTGTGGTAAGAGAAGAATAAAGAAGGGACAGAGAAACACTGGAAACTACTGCAGAAATTGGAAGTATCGTCATCACACCATGATTGAAAAGAATGTAGGAGGAGAAAATGGAGATCCATGAGAGAGGGGAAACGGTTGCTGTACCAAGGTACTTGGAAGACAGCTCACATATATATTTAAAATAGAAACATTAAAAAATTAGCTACAAGTTCCATTGTTTTATAATTATTAAAAGATTTGTGAGCCCTAGGGGTTGAGGGGATGGGGAGAGTATGTAATCCAAATACTTCATTTCTGATGATGGTAGATTTTTGTTTTTCTCCCCAAAGAACTGATCTAAGTGTGTTTATATGCTGTTAAATCTCTGAATTCCACAAATATTTCTCTTGTGTAATCCACACTCACTTTATTCACTTCTTATAAATTCTCACCAATCACTCATGATCCCACCTTTTGCAATATGGAAACTATCTACACTACTTGTTAGAAACTCCTGTCTCAGAGACTGTCATCTCTTAGTCCCCAGATCTGGGGATCTTCTCTCTTCATCCCTTCACCCCTCTGGCAGTCTGGTAAAGCCTTCATCCTTGATGTCTTGCTCCATTCTATAATATCCATCATACCTCCATTATTGATTCTCCATCTAATATTGAACTTTTCTGATTCTCTTGCCTCTCTGATCACTCCTAATTCCTAATTCTCTTACCTTATTCTTATTCATTCTCCTCTTCTTAGATGTGAGTATCCCTAAAAGACTATCTTTGGCCCTCTCTTCTTCCCTTTCTTCACTCTCTTCCTTAGCACTTTCATCCTGTCCAGCTCTAGGCAGATGACTTCCACATCTATTTCTCCATATCTGACCTCTTTTACCAGGTTCATTGATCTTTTCATTTGGTTTCCAGATTACTTGTTGTACCTATTGAACCTCAAATTTCAACATATCCAAAATTAAATTAATCATTTTCCTTCCCAAATTTCAGTAACATGATGAATGCTAAAAATCACCCTGTAATTGGTTTCTCCTCACTCCAATTCACGATCCACATGGACAATCTATTTTTCTAAAGGACAAGACTGCAAGGTGGCACAGCAGGTAGACCTTTGGACCTCCAATCAGGAAGACCTGAGTTCAAATCTGCCTTCAGACACCTCCTAGCAGTGTGACCCTGGGCAAGCCACTTAACCCTGTTTGGCTCAGTTTCCTCATCTGTAAAATGAGCTGGAGAAGGAAATGGCAAGCTATTGTAGTTTTTGTATTTCTGTTAATGACATCAGCATCTTTTAAGTTATTTATGCTCCAAGTTTTGGAGTCACTTTTACTTCTCCATGTCCAATATGTTGCTTAATCCTGTTAATTCTACCTCCATAACATCTCTCCCATTTGCCTCTTATTTTGCCTTCTTATTGTCCCCATCCTAGTTCAGATCCTCATTAACTTTTTTCCTAAACTATTACAATAACCTAAATGATCTCTCTTACTTCTGTCTTTTGGCCCTCTCTAATGAACTGCACTTAATTTGGCCAAATTAATTTACTCAGCACAGAGTTCTTATCATCACTACTGATCAACATTCTTCAATAGCTTCCCACTACTTACTGCTTAACTACCTTAGTCTGTCCTTAAAAGGCCTTTTACCATATGACTCCAGACTACCTTTCTAGACTGTTCTTATACTATGTAATCAGTAATACCATGTAATCAGTAAGTCTTTGTGAAGCAGTTAATAAGTTCTAGGTACTGTTCTAGATGCTCAGGTACAGAGAAAAAAATGAGACAGTCCCTGTCCTTAAGGAGTTTATATTCTAGAAAAGAAAATACACAATATGTATGAAATAAACAAAAGGTAAATTAATTTGGTGGGGAGGTACTAGTACCAGGGGAATCAAAAAAACAAAAAAAAGACTCATGCAGGAGCTTTCCCTTAAGCTGAGCTTTGAAAGACATAAAAAGGTAGAGGTGAGAAGAAGCATATTCAAAGCATGGGGAAATCTGTCTGAATGCATGGAGACTAGAGATGGTGCACCACATGAGATTCATGGGAGGGAAGAGAATATTCACTTATACAGCACCTGTTATGTGCCAGGCACTGTGTTAAGTGCTTTACAGTTATTCCCATTTGATTCTCACAATAACCTTGCCAGATGTGTGCTACTATTGTCTCCACTACACAGTCAAGGAAACCGAGGTAGACAAAGGTTAAGTGACTTTCTTAGAGTCACATAGCTAAGCAGTGTCTGAGGTCATATTTGAACTCAGGTCTTACTGAACTCTATCCAACACTCTATCCGCAGCATCCATCACCTAGTTGATTCTGATAAAAGGTAAAGAGGCCAGCCTGGTTGGTTAAAAGAGTGACAGAAGAGTAGAGGGTTTGTGTGTGTGTGTATGTGTGTGTATGTATATGTATGCATAATGTGTATATATAATATGTATTGTATATATCTATGTGTGTATGTATATGTGTAATATATATGTATATATAATTTACATGTGTATATATGCAAATACATACACATATGTGTATATACATATACATTTGTGTGTGTACATATATATGAATATGAAAGGAACAGTTGGAGATAGTTGGCAAAGGGTTCTAAATGCCAAATGGAGGAATTTATATTTAATCTTAAAGACAACAAAGTACAGTGGAGTTAATTGAGCAGGAGAGTGACATGGTCACCTGGTATTTTAGGAATATTATTCTGGCATCTCTACGGAAGATGAATTGGACAGGAGAGGCCGTTGAGACAACAAACAGCAATAATGATTATTGCAACTGTTTAGGCAAGAGGTGATGAGGAACTGAACCAGGGTATGGTTATGTGAATGGAAAGAAGGAAAGGAATGTAAGAGACACCGGAGTGGTAGAATCAACAGGACTTGGCACCTGAATGAATATATGTGGAGAGGAGAAGTGAGGTATTAAGAGTGTCTCCGAGGTTGTGAATTGTTGGGACTGGACAATGCCTCCCTCAACAGAAATAGGCCACGAAACCTGAGTTTGTTTCTCCTATGCTCCAACAAAATTGGATTATTGCTTCACTGACTCAGTTCTCTGGCTCAAAGGCTCCCTGCATTTTAAATACTCTCTATGTCATCTTCTCAGAAAACCTTTGATCACCCAACTAGCTTCTTTTTCCTGGAACATTTTCTTCATTTCCTTGATTAGGAGATTCTCTATAAATCTGTAAAAGTACAATGTACTTTTTACATTCCACTCTGTACTATTGTACAAAGCAGTATTATCTGTATCTAACCTCCTCTGGTAGATGGTAAACTCCTTGTGGGCAGAGACTGTATCTTGTTCATTTTTATATTGGACTTAGCATCTAGCACAGTACTTTTAAAATAATGAGCAACTAACTTTTTTAGTGTGGAAGACTAACTGCTATCATTAGATTTTCAGATAAAGTTTCATTTAATTACAATTAAAACATACATTTTTAGTTAGGAACCATAACTTTGTAAATGTCTTATTGTCTTACATATCTTTAAAAATCAAAAGTTGTATGAATTGTGTACCTTTGGGGACAGATCCCTGAAACTCAGTTTACTATCTGCCATGCCCAATAAAAACAGAAAAGAATTGGTTAGCCAGTTATTCAAAGTTAATCTCCAAACTCTTGACATTTTCAAGGGCTGTCCCCCACGCCTGGAATTCTCTCCCTCCTCATCTCCACCTCCTGGCTTCCCTAGATTCCTTCAAATCCAAGCTAAAATTTTACTTCCTACAAGGAGTTTTTCTACTCTCTCTTAATGGAGAGCCTTCCCTCTGTTGATGTGCCCCAGGTCATCCTGTTTATATCTTGTTTGTGCGGAGCTGTTTATGTATATCTCCCTCATTGGACTGGCAACTCCTTGAGAACAGGGACTATCTTCTGCCCTTTTTTTATCTCCAGCAACTCACACAGTGCCTGACACATAGTAAGCACTCCATAAACGATTATCGACTGAGTCCTTTGCCAAACCGAAGTCTCTCACTATTTGAGTTTTTGCCCAGACTTTTTTGAAATCATTAATTCCCTACATAAATCACCTATTAATTATGAATCCTAAAACTGATGGAACTATCAATTCAAAGCCAAGATGCTTTCCCCTGCAAATCTCAATGATGATGCACAAGTAACACTTCCGAACACTCGAAGGATACTTAATACCTCATAAATAATTAGCATGCACACAAGCTCATTTTGACTTTTCCTGAAACAAAATCATCTCCAATAAAGGCACCAGAAATACTATGCAAGGGAACTACCAATGAATTTTCTCCCTAGCTTATTTCAAGGAGGGTTCTCTTTGCTTGGTCAAGCAGAGATAGATGTTTTTTTCCCCTTGCATCAGACAGAAGCCAAGTACAAGTTTTCATATATTTGTCTCATGACAACATTTCATCTTAATACAAACTGGTCACAGCAGCAACTGTAGCAAATTGCTTGTCGTTTGCTGGCACCATGGGAGACCATCATTACTGACAAGATTGAGAAACCCATCAATGACAATTCAGGACTCAGTCTAACTGCAGCATCCAAGTGCTATGTGTAGTATCTTTATTATTATTATTATTAGGGCTATATTCTTGCATCTCTTTAATTCTTATTCATGTTCACTGGTCCTTGGCTCACTTGGAAACCCAATGCAATAAAGACTTCAGCTCAACTGAATTCAATTTCAGAAATCATCAAAAAAGTAAGATTTATAAAGTAATTTTTTTTTAGAAATCTCTTCAAGCCTCCCTAGATTCAGGTATGGAGACTGTGCCCTGTATTCCCACTAGTCTGCCCTATTTGAAAGTTACTGCCCTCCCTTGCCATAGAGGACATCCATTCTATTTCAAGTTAACGAGGCTTAATTCCATTTCCATGGGCAATTGGCAGGAATAAATTAACCACTTCACTGAGACTTTCCTGTAACAAGTCTCCTCATGAGTGGAGCCCGCGCAGCAAATAGCAGTTACTTTCTATTGCCATGCAAATAAATCTCTCTCAGGATAAATTTGAAGGTTACATGTTTAACATACCATCTCGACTTATGACAAAATTTCTTGGTCTTTTATCCTTCATGTCTAAATGGGTATCTCTTTTGGCTTGTTTTAATTCTTCCTTAAGAAACTATGTAATTCCATGCAGAACCTATTTACCTCAAAAGATCAGAGAAATTGCTTTGTGTATACTTTAAGTGTTAGGATTGGAAAAGAAAAAAAAATAAGCCCAATATAGCATTTAGCACCATGATATTAGTTTGACTGGCTTCAGAGTCAGGGAGATCTGGGTTCAAATCCTACCTCTGACACTTACTAGCTGTGTAACCATGGGAAAATCATTGCCCTGGGCAAGTGTCTAAGACTATAACTTAGAGATAAATTGGAGATCTGTATTAGGAGGGGAACTTTCTGTTTTAAGATTGAGAAATAACAGCAACCTTTAACATGGTATCGTTTATATAGAAGATATGTTAATTTTTGATGTAATGTGGATGACTAGGGCATTTTCCACTAAATCTTTTTGAGTTTTGAGAATAAGTCAAAAAGCATTTTTGAAATGACTATGATGCCAGGTTCTGTGTTGAATTTGGGCATATGAAAAAAAGCAAAATCAATCCCTTTTTGCAATAAAATGTGTAGTAAATGGAAAATTAAGAGAGCAGTATAACATGAATTCAAAACTATTAGCAAAATTCTGAAAGTAATGCAGAGAACATCAGTATGAATCAATTTGATATGATTTAAGCCAAGAAAGTGAAACAATGTCAACCACATATTAATAGACTTCAAGACTGCACCTGAGAACATTTTCTACATCAGATTATAACTATTCCTGAATCTTCTTTTGTTTCGTAAATGGAAAAAAATGTCAAATACTTGTAGATTGCTTGGAGATATTCAGGAATGACAACCATGCCCTATATGACCTATGATTAAGTGTGCATGATGCACCTTGAAGTAATGAAGGTATTTATTTAAACTTTCCAGCAGGGAAAATCTATGCTTGCAAGTACCTCAAATAAAGTGAGCTCCAACTTTTCAGTTGAAAAAATTAGATAGAAACTCATTTTATGCAGATATATGTAAATGGCATGCATCTGTGAAATAGATCCCCTCCCCATTAACTTTTCTTAGGCACTTCTTTCTGAGTGATGGCAGATTCTCATGAGGTCACTGCAAAAATCAGGAATTTGTAAGTTCGAAGATATCTTCATATCCATTCCCTTGGAGTATTAAACAAATATGTGTTGATTATTTGAATGAATATAAATCAAAGAATCTAAAACATGAGGTGGTATGAGAAATATGAAGATCTGAGTAACACTTTGTCTTATTTTGTTTTAGGTAGTGAAGAATGTTGTAGACAATATGGAGATGTAGAGATTGGTAACAGACATAATGATAAGAAAGGAAACAAAGTTGAATAAGATGCTTTGGAAATCACAAAGTCATCGAAAGGAAACAAAGTTGAATAAATTGCTTTGGAAATCACAAAGTCATCTGTCCAAAGTGAACCAAGAATATCAAAAGAAAGCATGAATTCTAACAGAAATTATAGAAGAAATTTGGGCAGTTAGAATTAGATCATCTAAAGTTGAAATATGACCGGGATGCCCCATATTAATGTATTTATCATTATAAGAATCACCAGAAGTACTCAGAATAATCTAGTAATGATGAAAAACTTGATTCTAGGCATCAAGCAAGAGACAATATATAATACTGGATTGTTCAAATAAGTTGTGAGGACATCAAAAAATGTGTTTGGCACTCTGCTATGCCCACCTTCCTTCAGCTTGTTCATTCTCTGAGAAGAGTTGAAATGTATGCTCACTCTCACGTTTATTAACAAATATTTTAAACTTGTGCACTTAAATTTGGTCAAGCCGAAGGAAAGGAGAGTGTCAGAGGATGAAGTCTTCCACTTTTCTACTGTTAACTTTCTATTTCCCCACACCCACTAACACAAAATACTTACATCGTCTCAATCCATTACTTCCTTTGGAGGTTTTAGTTGATGTCAAAAGCCAATCACCAAAACATGGATGCAAATAAGAGACTCTTTTCAAATAATAATCTTTGCCTTTATAAAGCAAAACTTAACAATTTAGTCATTGAATATATCCAAAGTATCATTGACTTAAAATTTACAATCATCTTAGATGAGATAACTAGTTAAAAAAGGAAAGATGAGTTATCTTAATGTTCAAAGATGTTTATATTCACAAATACAATTGCATTTGTTGCAGATATGCACCATTAACTTAAAAAAACACTCAGACTATGTGACTCAGTTTAATAAAAACACATTTAAAAATATAGATTTTTGAATATCATTTTGCTTTACTTTAAGAGTAGAAAATAACATCCAATCTGAAAGTTCTCTTTATTAAGACAAGTTTGGTTTCTGGCTAGTTATAAGTGGCAATAGACAGCTTCATTTGTACTGCCTAGAAGGGAAAAACCCCCAGAAGATTACCTCTGAAATTTAAATCATTTCTCTAATTGCTGCATTTTCAAATTTACAAGGCATCATAATATAAAATATGTCCATAAATTTTGATGGACTCTACCATAGAACAAAGCTTAAGATATTCAGATGCCACAGAGGGGTTAATCAAATATTCCCCTTTATCAGGGACACAAAGTAAATTACAAGATTGTGTCAGTGGATTACTTGCTAATACCACAGTGGGGTAGAACTTTTCTCATACATTCTACAAAGTGCTCATTAAAAAGAGAGCCAGGAGCTTTATAGAATTTTAAAGTGTTCACCTGCACATGGCTGGCACTGTGCTAGACTCAATTAACAGATAAGAAATCACTTTCCATGCCTGTCCTATAGTAGCTTGTGATCAAAACAGACAATTGTGTAAGGAAAACACAACATTTTCAAATTGTTTTTCCTTCCAAAATTCATAAAAGAAAACATAAATCTATTGTTTAAAGATTTAGTAAAGAATATTTTCTTTCACATTTCTGTATGCTCGAGCAGATGAGACAGCATCAGTGGAAAAGCATGGACAGCAGAGCTAGAGAGAAGACTCAACAAGTGGCCTTTCTTCTCTTATAACAAATTGGAGAATATGTTTGTAAAAGACTTTAAAGATGTGGTCAAGCCAAAGAGAAAGAGAGTGTCAGAGGATGAAGTCTTCCCCTTTTCTACTGTTATCTGCCTATTTCCCCATACCCACTAATGTCAACTCATATTGCCTCAATCCATTACTTTCCCTTGGAGGTTTTAGTTGATGTCAAAAGCCAATTACCAAATTTGGGCAGCTAGGTGATATAGTGGATAGAATGCTAGGCCTGGAGTCAGATAGACCTGAGTTTAAATCTGACCTCAAACACTCATTGTGTGACTGTGGACAAGGCACTTAACCTTTGTCTACCTCCGTTTCCTCATCAGTAAAATGGGAATAATAATAGCACCTTCATCCTAGAGTTTTTGTGAGGATCAAATGAGATAATATTTGTAAAGAGCTTAGCACAGTGCCTGACACATAGTAGGAACTTAATAAATGTTTGTTCCCTCACCCTTCTAATGGCCTTAAACCTGATTTAATATGAACTTGATTTCTGAAAATAGAGAATTTAATTATATCCAACATATACCTGGTCTGAAGACATTGTTATAGTGTTTATTTCATGACCTAAAAGATAAAATCTGGCTGCTTCCCAAAGTCCCTAACATTCTTCTAAACTTGTGTAGTAGAAATATATGGCTTGAAAAACACAAATTCAAGCTAAATTATAATATCATTTCAGCATTATACACTGATCCATACCTGAATGGAAATAGAAAGAACGGACATTGTTCTGAAAATTAAAAGTTATGTAATATGATCAATTATTCATATATGGCATAATGTATTTTCATATTCAATATTATGATGCTTTTTCATTATTATAAGCAGGAGTAGTTAGCAATTTTAATAGTATTGATCCTTTATAACAACGACAGTAACCATAATAACGAGATCTTTGGACATTTTCCCATGTTTGAATTTTATGAAAATAAAGCCTTTATTTGTATCAATTAATACTTGGATCAAAGAAAACAGTGTAATTGAAATTCTAAGAGATTTGGAGGGTGTGTGCACAACTACTAGAAATGTACATAATGCAGCATATATACACACATAGGAATATGAATGCCTACATCATCACCATCGTCATAATTCACATTTATGTAGTGGTTTAAAGTTTAGAAAGTACTTTATTTAAAACAATCTTTGTGGTAGAAAATGCAAGTATTATTATTTATTTATCTATCTATTTATTTATTTATTTACTTACTTACTTATTTTGGTGAGGCAATCGGGGTTAAGTAACCTGCTCAGGGTCACACAGCTAGTAAGTGTCATGTGTCATGTGTCTAAGATCACATTTGAACCCAGGTCCTCCTGACTCCAAGGTTGGAGTTTTATCTACTGTGCCACCTAGCTGCCCCGACAAGTATTATTTTTATGCATTGTTTTAAGAGATTCACTTTAAAGGTGAGAATAATGAAGCCCAGATAATTTAATTTGATCTAATTTTCGTCTTTGTAACCCCAAAATCTATCACTATGCTCAGTATATAGTAGGTATTTAATAAATGCTGGGTGAATGATTGCTAATAAGCGCCCAAATCAGGGCTCATACCCAGGTCTTCTGATTCAAGTGCTCTTTCCACTATGCATTGTTACCATAACATGTAAACACTGACCTGGGATAATTAAGTATATATATGTTTGTTTTAATCTACTTTTTCCCCTAGAAATGAACATGTTTCTGTTTTTTAAAACTTTTATTTCAAGTGAAAAAATGTTTTTATTGAAACATTTTGGTTTTACCCTCTATATAGAGTAGGCCAGCTAACTGGCACCACATTGCAAAGGAGGTCACAATGAAATGACTGCCTATCACAACCAGCAAGTGGTGGTTTTCTTTAATGTCAAATCAGAACTCATCAGGAAGTGAGCAGTTGCTGAATCAGGAAGTCTTAATAAAAGGTGTCTTCATAAGGCAGGATAATAATGGATTACTTCCAGTACAGCTTTTAGTCTCTTTCCATCCTCTCTCCCATGGAGTTCTGGGGCAGGGATTTTTAAACAAAGCCTTTGCTTTTTGCTATTCATCTGTTATGGCCATGAAAACCAACACCCTTTTAGTCCTTTGCATTGATACAGCCCTATGGGTAAAGCATCAAATATGCCATCTGTCAATTGCACAGGAATCGGAAGCACATGGGATGAGCCTCAGCAAACAGGACGTCACAACTGAATTAAAATAGCACAGTGATCAAAGAAGAGATGGATTATCATTTTATTGCATTATAATCTATATTGTCATTAAACCCGGACAGATCATTCACACAATCAAATCCTTGCTTCAAATGGAGGCTAGGCACAGATAACGATGAACTCATTTTATACATGCTGCACAAGAATGAAGGAAAAAATGTCACAGAGTGTACCTTTCAGAGATAAAAGACAGAGTCTGCCATTCACTTCTGGAACTAGAAACATTTTCTCTAAATGGAACTATTTAAATTAATCTTGTTCAACCTTTGGGCCCAATGTAGAACATATTTATTTTCCCTAATCTTTACCATGGGGGGGCACTATGGTCATTTATGGTTTTAAATTCTTTTTGTTCCTTCCTCTTTTTCACACATTTGTGTGAAACACTGGATAGTTGTTAAAAATAACACCAATGATGATAACTAGGATGATGATGACGATGATGATGATGATAGCTAGTATTTATATAACAATTTAAGGTTTGAAAGCACTTTACATGTATTATCTCATCTGATCCTCACAACAGCTCTGGGAGGTAGGTATTACTATTCCTATTTTACAGATGAAGAAACTGAGTGTTAGGGAAGTTAAGTGACTTGCACAGTCACAAAGCTAATAAATATTTGAAGGAAATTCTGAAGGCAGGTGTGAAGTCTGGTCTTCCTGACTCAAAGTCTGATGATCTCTGCATAGCACCATATAACTGCCTCATTAAATGAAAGGCATCACTGTAAAAACCCTGAGACATATATATTTTTTTAAACAATCATGAATTAGTGTGGGCAATGTTGTTCCACTCAGGCTTCATAATTATCAGTCTAATACCATTCCCCTTTCCATTTGTGGAGGCAAAACAACTCTGGCAAAAGGTGCTTTCCTTAGCACTCTGAAGGTAACTATCAGGGGTCCGGCTACACCTAGCATGGAGACTTTGAAGACATGGAAAACACTCTGAGGCAGGTCTCCCAGGAGCTAAATCTGAGGTATGTTAGTAGGAGCTTTCAGCTTGATTTCAATTATTATAGATTGCTCAAAAGTAAAATGAAGCTCTTTCCTAAGGTCTCAGAGTCCAGAGAAATACAGATAATTCAAGCCCAATTTAAATCTACTGCTGAAGCCCATTTCAGTCATTTAAAATTTGGAAACTATTGTTGGGGCTGGGGAGAAGGAGGAGCATGAGAGGCATGGAAATATACAAAAACATTGTTTGTATACCAGGCCTATTTCTTTTCTTCTTTATTGTCTGCCCAGAAATGTCTTTCATATTTTTCTGTTCCTTGGAATGTGAATGAGGTGAATTCTTTTGTTAAGCCTGAAAATAAAAATTCAAAATCCTTTATGAGAAATAATAAGCTCCCTAGCATGTACTGAGGGGAAAAAGTATTCAGGATGGTTTGGCAAGGTCATGAACAGTTAAAATGGGGCATCAACTGTTTGAAAGGCCCTAGGAGAACAAAACATTTGAATTTTTGCTACAAATTGGGTGTTTTAGTCATGCCCTTAAAAGAAACAAAGTAAATAAACTGTGGGACAGTGGAAATCTTCTTTTCATAAATTCCAAAGCAAAATTAATTTAGTATATTTCTATACTAACTGTATAGTTTTCAATCATACTGTAGAAACATTAAAAATGTTCCTGAACTACCTTCTAATATATTCTTGATTTTCAAACTAACAAATATCAATATTGATACAGTGGATAGAGTGCCAGGCCTGGAGTCAGGAAAACTCATCTTCAAATTAAAATTAAAATCCAGCCTCAGACACTTAGTAGCTGTGTGACCCAGGGCAAGTCACTTAACCCTCTTTGCCTCAGTTTCCTCACCTGTAAAATGAGCTGGAGAAGGAAATGGCAAACCACTCCAGTATCCTTGCCAAGAAAACCCCAAATGGGGTCATGAAGAGTCAGACATGACTGAAATGACTCAACAACAACCACATGCCTGAACAGGAATCTCTTCTACAACATCCCTGATTAGTGGCTAGTTCATTATCTTTCCCCACAAACCCTCCTCTCTTCTGAACTTCCTTAGTATGGTTCAAGGACCCATTATCCTCCCAGTTACCCAGTATCACAATCTTGACTTCATCTTCAATTCCTCACTTGCACTTACCTCACCCACCCAATCTCTTGCCAAGTCTTGCTATTTCTACCTTCAGAGCATCTTTGTATAAATCCCCTTCTCTCCATTTTATGACTAACTGCCACCCCAGTGCAGGCCCCCATCACTTGACAACCCAATTTATCGTAGAAGCTTTCTGGCTGCCTTCACTGTCTCAAATCTCTCCTCACTTCAGGCTATCTTCTACTCAACTCAACTAAAGAACAAGGTCTGCCCTTGTCAGCTCCCCTACTCAATAAACTCTAATGGCTACCTGTTGCCTCTAGGAGTAAATATAAAATTCCCTGTTGGATTTTAAAGTCCTTCGTAATTGGCTCCTTCCTGATTTTCCAATCTTTTTATACTTTACTCCCTCTCCACATTCAGCACCATTGGCCTTCCTGCTATTTCTTGGACATGATATTCCATCTTCTGACTTTTGCTACTTTTCACTGTCTGTTCCCAACACTTAGGAAGCTTTCTCTTCTCATCTCTGATTCCTGGCTTCCTTGACTTCATCCATGGGTTCAGTTAAATCCCAACTACTACAAGAAGCCTTTCCTGGTCATTTCCTCTCCCTGTCATACCACCCCCCATTGCTTTTACTGTGAGATCACTTTCTACTTCCACTGTATAGGTACATGTGTCTATATAAATGTGTATGTATACATACATACATACATACATATCTTGTATGTATAATTTTTAAAAATTATTTGCATCTTATGTCCTCCATTGGGCTATGTGCTTCTTGAGTTCAGAAGCTGTGTCTTACCTTCCTTTTATACACCAATGCTTACCCCAGTTCTTGATACATAGTAAGTGCCTACTAAATACTTATTGATTGGTCAACTGGTCAGTTAGACTCACTCTCAAGACTTCTGATTGGGAACCACTGCCTTCCACAGCAGCTCACTTAACTTTGAAACAACTATAATTGCTTTTTTCTTCTTTTATCAGTTTACCTTTCCATAACTTCCAACTATCACTCATGGTTATGCCATCAGGGACTGAAAATGACAAATCTAATCTCCCTTCTACCAACAGCTCTTTAAGTACTTGAAGAAAACTGTCCCCCTCTATGTCTTCTTTTCTCCAAGCTAAACATTCTCAGCACTTCAACTGATTCTCATGTAACACGGATTTTAGTCTTCCCATCATCTCAGTCAACCTCCCATGGATACATTTCATTTGTCAATGATTTTTGCAAAATATGGTAGCGCTAAGTAAAAACAATAATCAGAGTAACAACATTTTAGAGTGGTAAGGAACTTGAAGCCACCTAGACCTACCCATACTTGAAAAAGAAACCCCTTCATATCATAATTGACAAGTTATTAATTAGCATTTGCTTGCAGACTTTCCAGATACCATGTAATTCTATGTACACATAACTTTAAATGTTAGGAATGCCTTCTTTCTTACCTTACATCAAGCTTACATCTTTCTCTTTGCAGTTTTCACTCATTGCTCATTCCTCTGGACCCAAGTAGACAAAGTGGAATCTATCTTCCATAAGACGGCCCTTTGGATACATGAAAACCAGCACATCCTCCCTAGATCTTCCCTTTTCCAGGGTAAGCATTCCTGATCTGCAGAGGATGTATACTAATTCATCAATGAACTTCTTAAAATGTAGTGCTCAGAACTGAACGCAATACTCCATACATGTATGATCAGAGCAGAGTACAGTGGGATCTTCACCTCCCTTGGTCTGAATGATAACTTTTTTTTTAATGGGCCAAATGTTTAATTATATTTAGTTATACCTAAAAGTAGGTGTAACTAAATTTCTTTTCTCCCTGTCCTTCCACATCCTTTACTTCATGGCCTAGGTCAAGTCCTATCTCTTTCCAGAAGCCTTTCTTTTGTGTTTTGTTTGTCTGCTGAAGTCCCACCAACACTGCAAGAAGGAACATCTTTGAAAGGCAGGATCTTTAATCAACAGAACCAGAGTACCATTGATGAAGTATGTTACCCACATTTGATGAGAAGTGATGGACTCGATATGCAGAAGAAGACATACATTTTGAACTTGGCCAATGTGGGAATTCATTTTGCTTAATATACAAGTTTGATGAAAAAGTTTTCTTTTTCTTTTCTTTTCTTTTCTTTCCATGGGGTGGGGGGGAGGGTGGAAGAGGAAGGGAGAGAAAAAAAATGCTAATTAATTGAAAAATAAAATTTAATTTGAAAATGTTTAAAATAAATATATTTAGGCATATAAACAGCTTTTAAAACTCCTACCTGTCCCCTACAGTTCTCAAGAAGCACAAAACAAAGCCTTATGGTGATAAAGAAAGCTCTGGGGCCACTGGGTTTGGGGAGGGAGAGAGGACATATATTTAAAAGGAAACAAGAGTTTGAATGTAATGAGAGAGGTTGGGGAAATGTCATTTGAACTCCCAAAGGCCCAAGTCCTCCCCTCTCAGGTTCTGTTGATGGGACTTTAATAAACAGGCTATTTATGTTCTGCAGTGTGGGGGGAAGGGATCCCTTAGACTTGTCTGACGTTAAAGAGAGATACAACTAAATGTATGCTTGAGATGGTAAGACCAGAAGAGTGGGAGGTCATAAAATGGAAATACAGCTGCTGGGACATTAAATTAAGGATCAGGAGGCCTTGGGTATTCAACTGTGCCACCTTTGGAGGAGACACACAGAGCTAGAGTTAAAAGAAATCTCAGAGACAACCTATTTCAACCTCTTCATCTCATAGATGAGGAAACTGAGGGCCAGGGAGGCACATGGTTAGACAAGTAAATTCCTGAGACAGAATTTTGAAGCTAGGTCCTCTGATTCCTGAACTAGTATTCTTTCTACTTTTATTAAACTGCCTACCATGTTAACCTGTTATAACTGATCTATCGTTCACACCATTTTATATGATATGTCCTTGTAAGTGACCTTAAGTGAATTACCCCTAGACGAGGTAAGGAATGAATGGGGGGAGCTGGTTGGATGGAAGCAAGGATGCCATGTGATTTGATTGCAGGATGCAGACCTAATAAGCATAGGGGAAGGGAATACGCATCTTACATGGTACCCATTGTGTGCCAGGCATTTAAGCACCTTATACACACTATTTCATTTGATCCTCACAACGACCTAGCCCCATTTTACAGTTGAGGAAACTGATTCAAACAGTCATCAGGTAGAAAATGAACATAGCATGTTGTTGCTGAGAGTTAAAATAGGAAGCTACCTGAAATTCAAGTTTCTCTCCCCATTCCATCCTTTTGCAGAGACCTCATGAAATCCCAGGGCTTTTCCCACCATGAGGCTTTCAATCCAAAGTCTCCTCTCTACACACGAATTTTCTCTGGGTACCAGAATTGTTAGCTAAGGCTCTAATTCTCCCACAGAGACTATATATATATATATATATATACACACACACATATATATGGCATTTCTCTACAGGCTTGCATTATTTTCTAGTTGCATCATGGGTATAGACCTTAATTCCTCAGTTAGATCATAAACTCCCAGTAGGACATAACAATATCTTCTATTTTACTGACCATCACAGTGCCCCATACAGGGTTATACAGGCACCCCACAAGGGCTTAACAAACATTTGTGACAACTTAAATAATCCTATCCTTAGGAATCTTATTTATACTCTCATTACCCACTGAAAACAATCCAAAATGTGGCATTGCTAGTATAAGGCATTAGGTGTTAATAACTGATGCATACTAAAACTGAAAGGGTAAAAGAGAAATACTATGTGGAAAGACATACAAACCTCAATGAGAGACCATTTTTCCTGTACCCAGAATTAATGTTTTTATTTCCTGACTTCATGAGTATGAAATTAATCCATTTAAAAAGAACACAGGGGGGACAGGGTTCTGATTGAAACTAATCAATCAAGTTGGGAAGTGATTAATAGAAGCGGATTTTGCGTGTGCTGCAGGCACCTCCACAATGCAGGTTCAGAACTGGTCATTTTATAGTTCATTACATATCTGTTTGATGTTATTTATTGTTTACTTAAGCAATAGCAATTGAAGCAGAGGCCAATTCCTGGGGATTAATGACCCACTGGGAGAGTCCATTACCTCTGGACATTAACCCCAGTCAGTTCACAGCAGTTTTCGGGAAATGCCCTTTAAAGAATTGTTTATTCTGTATACCCTGTTAACACATTAAAAAAGTAAAAAAAAATTCCTTTCATTTAAGGTCAAAGAAATTTATTAAAAAGCACTGTGTTTCAGAAAGCTATAATTTCTTTAGAATTTCAGTGATGTGGAAAGGCTTTAAAAGCCCATTGTGGCCAGTCTTCCTGAACATACACTATGTTAGACAGCAATCTGTCAAAACTATTTTTAAATGCGCAGTAAGATCAGGTTTTCATGTAAAGCTTTCATTTTGCGCCTTCTTTGGTGGGATGGAGAAGCATGAGAATTGTCATCCAAGTCCTAAAATAAGCAAAAATCAAGAGCTTCGGTTAAGAATTGAGGGGATTAGATTTGGGGCAGGGGGCAGAGGAGGCAGAAGAAACCAGAGCAGAAAAGCCTGAGAAATGTTGATGAAAAATAACTAACACAACTAAACGACTGCCCCATTAGAGGACAAAAATGCTGGGATAAGAGAAGTCACTTGCCTTCTATTGAAGTGCTCATTAAAATCCAACCCTATCAGTCCTCGAAACCTATTCTAATCATTCACAGTAAGTGAGAAAAGGCTTTAGCTGGGATTAGGGGGTAGGAGCAGCTAAGAATTTGGAAGTTACTCTGAGTTTGTTGGAACGTTACAGAGGGAAAAAATATTAGAGAAATGTAAAAAGGGGAAAGGCTATAGATACTGAATGAGAAATCCCAAAGCCATTTGGCAATGGTGGCAGAATTCCCAGTGGCCAGCCACAAAGGCTGTGGGATTGTGGGATACCGTCAGTACATTTCACTACTGGGATACTGTTTAGATTTTTAGATTTGCCGATGTGGATGTACTTCCATCAAGCTGTATAAAGCATTCTATCATTTTCTGACTGACCTGTTTCTAAGGATATTCTACTTCAGAGGCCAAATTTAGGAGTCTAAAAATGTGACTTTTAGTGTTTATTCAGGGTGTAAGCATTTAAGGGGAGTGGGACATCCATTAAATTATCTTGACTTGTCATCGTCTGAGAAGATTCTCCACATCTTTCATCACAAGACTGAGTACCCCATCTGTCCACCTGTCTTTTAAAAGTTCTAAAGGTATCCTGTATTACATGTTATGTAAGCTAACCTTTCCCCTGCCATATGCTTTTAAATAACTATAAAGGCAATCATCCAAACACACACTTCTAAAAGCTTTCAAAGGTAACCCCAAGGATTCCCAAAAAATGTATTTGACATTTCATTTTAAATTAGGAGTGAAGGCTCTGCTAGTGTAGTCCATATCCTAAGGTTCCTTTTCTTATCCTTTTATTTTTTTAAGAGTAAGAGAAAAAAAATCTAATCAGTTGTAAGTCCTATCAATTCCACATCTCTCATGTACTCCTCCTTTCTGAGACTGCAGCCATCCCGGCAAAGACTCTTGTTACCTCCTGCCTGGATTATTTCAATAGCCTGCTCAACAGTCACCTACCCTCAAGTGTCTCCTCACCATAATTCATATCAGTTGTCAAATCAATCTGACCATGTCACCCCTCCTATACAATCAACTTCACTGGCTCCCTATTACCTCTAGGATCAGATATAAGATCCCCTGTTTGACTTTCATAATCTGGTTCCTTTCTACCTGTCTAGTCCTTTGTACACCTTACTCCCCTCCATATCCTCTGCTCTCCAATGACACTAGATTTTGTGTTTTGTTTTGTTTTTTGTTTTTTTAGTTTTTAGGCAATTGGGGTTAAGTGACTTGCCCAGGGTCACACAGCTAGTAAGTGTCAAGTGTTTGGTCTGAGGCCGGATTTGAACTCAGGTCCTCCTGACTTCAGGGCTGGTGCTCTATCCACTGCGCCACCTAGCTGCCCCTAGATTCTATGTTTTTCCTCACATAAGACATTCCATCCTCCAACTCTAAGCATTTCCACGGGTTAAACTCTATGCCTGGAATTTCTCCTTCCTCATCTCCTTCTCCTGACTTCCTTTGAGTCTCACCTCAAGCCTCACCTTCTGTAAGCAGCCTTTTCTGGTCCTCCACAGCCTTAGTGCCTTTTCTTTGAGTTGACCTCCAATTTATTCTATATCTATCTTGTTTATACATAGTTGTTTGCATGTTGTCTTCCCCATTAGACAATAAGCTCAACAGCAGCAGAGACTATGTTGACCTTTCTTTGTATCCCCAGTGCTTATCACAGTACCTGGCACATAATAGGTGCTTAATAAATGTTTGATGACTTGAGGTGAGGTGGGGTTAGCGTAATTATTAAGCAGGATTTAATTTTGATTACAATACAAAGTCATATTGTGATTTTGTCATTTCTTATTTGTGGGTGATAAAATTCATAGACTATGCACATAAAACAATATGAGATGATAGAATGAGAGCTAGATTGGGTATGTGAGGACCAAGAATCAAATCCTAGCTCTGCCATTTAGCATCACGATATAGTGGAAAGTATTCTGCATTTGAAGTTAGGGGACATGGGTTCAAAACCTAAGTTTGCTATCTGTGGAGCCTAGTACAATTTAATTAATCTCCCTGGGCCTCAGTTTCTTCACCTGTAAATTGAAGAAGGTTGGAATAGATTACCTATAATGGCAACTTCTAGTTCTTCATCTATTATCCCATTACCCATTTGATGCTGGACAAGTCATGTGACTTCTCTGGGCCTCAGTTTCCTCATCCATAAAATGAGGCTGGATGAACTCTGAGTACCTTCTAGCTCTAAATTCATTATCTTACAAGTCACTCTATGTAGTGGAATTTTCCAATTCAAATACATGGCACTTAGATGGCATATATACTGGGAGTGTCTACCATTTATCCTGAAGTATCCTGTATCTAGAGCAATTCGACTGAAAAAATTTGCCTTGAGTATCATAGTCAACAAATTAAAGAAGTGTCTTTTTCACAAGGGCCCTCTCTCTGAATAGGAACATTGAGGTCTGCACTCTTCTGGCCAAGTAGATAGGCACAGCAAGCCTGTTTTGGCAGTCCTGCTATATGCTTTAAACCTTTAACCTGATAAAAGGTCATTACAGCCAAATGTCACCAATATTTCTCATGAGAGATCAACTACTTTAAACAACTAAGTAAAATCACAGTCACCTCCATTCTGCCAGACTCTTTGGGGATCCACAATTGCCTGAGAGTGGTAACAATGTCCTCTATTCTCTGGTGAGAAAGCCTCATTTTACTGAGAGTCACTAATGAACTCCATTTTAATGACATGGGCAGGATAGGGATGAGTTAGAGTCCAGCTTTGGGAAGCTAAGGTCTGAAACTCTTTAAAAATATATTTATGTATGTATATGTGTGTGTGTGTGTGTGTGTGTGTGTATAACATTTTTAAACTCAATTCTTTCCAACAAATGATTGCATAAAAGCTTTGACAAAGGCTACATGTTTTTGTGAAAATAATAATAATGGCTAACATTTGTTATGGGAAGCAGAAAATCTCCTGAACTTTGAGTCAAGGGTTGACCATGGGCAAGTAACTAAAACTCTGTAAGTCTAAGTTTTCTTCATCTGTAATATCCACCTCCTAACAGAGAGGTGATGAATTCAGAGTTCAGAATGTAACATATATATGTGTGTGTATTTATACATATATATGTTTATTTGTATATATTTATACACATATATACATATATACACTCATATGTATGTATGCATATACACATATTATATTTGTACATACTATATGTGTATGTGTGTATACAGATATACACATGTGTGTATATATGCAGATATATTTAACACATTCAGTGAAGAAATTTGTTTGACTCAGCACATTTACTGTAGGGAATTTGTCTTATCCCCCTACTGCCTATATCACCCACTATGGGGTGAGGTAAGAGAAAAAAGAGTTTTTACTAATTTTTTTAAAAAATAAAACTGTATTAAATAAATAAAATAAGGAGAGTTGGGCTCATGATCTTCAAAGACCCCCTCCAGCTCTAAATTTATAGTCTTTGATATAGTGCTTTAAATTGTATAAAGTACATTTTATTATTTAATTTGATCCTTAAGACAATCCTATGAAGTGGTTACTCTGGCTAGAATTATCCCCATTTTAGCCACGAGGGAACCAGAGCTCAAAGAGATGAAATGGCTCACCCTTGGTCATACGGCTAGTTAAATGTCAGAGTAAGAATTCAAAGCCAAATGTTTCTGACCTCTCAGAAAGCAACAGCTGAGATAACCATATTGTTAAAAAGAAGCAAAACCAAATGATTTCAGAACTCACATAAAAGAGCTCTGAAGTTCTCTTTCAGCTTAGCACCAGTGCTTCCAGGCCTTTCTTAGGAGCATAGCAAAGGGCTTTATATATTGGAATGTGTTAGCCATCACACAGGCAGATCCTGTGGAATTATCTCAATGTCATCATTAGGGCAATTGAGGCTCAGAAGGATTAAATGCCTCACTGAAAGCCAACCAGTGAATTAATCCCATGAAGACCCAAATTCTCTGACTCAGCATTCAAGAGATCCAAATCATGCTGATCTTCATAAATTATTGTGAGCTGGAGGCAGAAATTCCACCTCCCTGCCCCCCTCCCCCCCACACACACCCTGTCCCAAGCATGGACACCCACCAGCATGGAGCTGTAACCTAATTCTTTTATGGTCAAATATTTTCCTCTCTTCAGTATAAGTGATCCCCCAACCTCATTGCCAGATTTTGAAAAATGTGACACAGAACCAACATAATTGTGGGGGCAGGGAGTTGGAGCGTAGATAATTGAAAAAGACAAACAATGCATAATTATTTTATAAGATTTATTTAGATTTGTCTAAATGAAGATTTAAACCTGACAAGCCCCAAACAAATCTAATTATAATCATCGTGTATATACTCAGCATTGGTTTTTCACTCTTAAAATCTTGTTTAAATTATCATGAAAAAATTTGTATTTAATCTGCTTCCAAACAGCTCATTATTCAATTTTATAGCTTCAGCACAAACTGACACCAGGAGATATTTATTGAAATAAGTTCTGGACTAAAAGAGGTTGTACAAATGGTTTAGGTAAACTCTAATCCCATGGGGCAGTGAACTGAGGACAAAGAAGTTATCCTTCCCATTTTACAGATAGCAAAATAGACATAGAAAGATTGTGACCTCCTCAAGGTCACACAGCTACTCAACAGACAAATCATTCTTTCAATCATTCATTCATTCATTCTTTTAATCAGCAAGCATTTATTAAGCATCTACTATGTGCCAAGCTTTGTACTAAGTTCTGAGAAGACAAATACAAGAGGCTTATGTTCTATTGCTCTAGAATCTTGGTAGGTTAATTCCTAATCAAGTGCCCTGGAACTACGAGAAAACTGTGCTATTGTAAATGATTATACCTATTAAAATCCCCAAATATAAAGCCATTCTAGACAAGGCCCTAATAACATATGGTTAAGATAAACTTTTATCCTGTAGTTTAACAGAAACTCTATCTTCCAGCATAAGAGAAAGCTACTTAAACATATGCATAACCCAAGATAATTTATCAGTAATGACTTTTATTCTGAGAGTAAGACAGGAAAGGACAAGGACATTATGTCTGGTTCCATTTATCATTTAGATACCAAATAACAAATCTGAACAAAAACCTCCACATAATGAATGACCATCTTTTGCCATGTGGTTAAAGGATATATTCACTTTTTTTTCAAATTTCACTAATTTTTATGTTTCTATGAATAAGTAACAATGAAGCAAAAGAAAAGGCACAGAGGTATTCCTAAAAGGCATTCCTAAAGGCTTTGTTCTAATGCAAGTAATGTTGAAGCACCTGACTGTGGCAAGAGCACTGGTTTCTAGAGTTGGCAACCTGGATTCAAATTCTGAATCTTCTGCCTTTGTAGCTTACCACTGATATTGCTCATAGGATCCAACTAAATATAGGATGTCCTAAAATTCTCAATGCAGTTTTAAACTTTAATAACTTCAGTCTAAATGCTACAAACCTAGAAAAACAACATTTAAAGGATTGGTGATTATTAATTATTTATAATTATATTTTGGAAATATTTGTGTTTCTTCTTAAAATTCAACATGCCCATCGTCTTATGCTAATATAAAACTCTAATTGATTTTCATAGTTTGTAAAAACTTTCGTCAGTTGCTGCTCACTGAGTGAAAGGATTGCATTTGTAACCCCAGCCTTAAGAGCATCCAAAGAATGAGGGTTTGGTATATATTCCATAGTGTTGACATGATCCCACAAGAACAAATCTAACAAAGTTGGATCAGATGACCAAGGTGGACGAAAAAAACAAAAGGACCTATTCTACCAATGACCCAGGCTGAGATGTTATCATACAAAAAAAGGTCCCATACACAATACAGTTATAACTTCCACATTGAGAGGGTTAGGGGCGTGCCTTCCCCCACCCTGTGATCTGGAAAATCTAAATAAAAATTTTTGGGCCTCACTTCATACCAGAGAAGAAGTCTAAATTATTATGGTATTAAAAGATAAAACATGTTGACATTTTACAATACAATACATATATTTTATGCATTTCTGAGTTTCTAAACTTTTTCTGTGTTGTCTGCTGGCCTTCACTTGGCATCTATGGCTTCTGCAAAACTCCTCAAAAATTCCCATTTAATTTCTTACATTGACCTGCAATATATTGAAACCTTGGGAAAAGTCATGAGGTGGAATGGATAACTGTACATAATGATAGTGCCCAAACTTGTTAAAATTTAAATTAAAATTTATTATTCAAAATTCACAAAGCTACGTAAGTATAGAGGAAATCGAAGTAATTGAACTTTCAGATAATTATTTGTAAGCTTGTAGCATTTATACTTTTGAGATCATCAAAGCTTAAAACTTTGGGATACCCTATATATTCCTTATAGTATAGTGGAAATGGGTGGTATAGTGGATAGAGTGCTGGGTCTCTAGTTAGGAAGACTCATCTTCCTGAGTTCAAATCTGGCCTCAGAAACTCACTAGTTGGGTGACCCTGGGCAAGACACTTAACCCTGTTTGCCTCAGTTTCCTCATCTATAAAATGAATTGAAGAAGGAAACGGCAAACCACTCCAGTCTCTTTGCCACAAAAATCCCAAATGAAGTCACAAATAGCTGGACATGACTGAAACGACTGCACAACAACAACAAAATAGCGGATATAACAATGGAACTGGAGGCATGAGACCTGAGAGTCTCATCTCTGCTCCTCACTATCTATGTGACTATGAACAAGTCACTTAAACTCTCTGAGCCTCTGAGGTAGTTGATGAGTAAAGGATAAGCTAGGAACCACAAAGAATTTTTTTAAATTAATAAATGTATTTATTTTTAGTTTTCAACATTTACTTCCACAAGATTTTGAGTTCCAAATTTTCACCCCATCTCACCCCTCCCCCCACCCCAAGATGGCATGCATTCTGAATACCCCTTCCCCTAGTCTGCTTTCCCTATTATCTCTCCCCACCTTCCCCTTCTATTTTCCTGTAGGGCAGGATAGATTTCTGTACCCCATTTCCTGTATTTCTTATTTCTCAGGTGCATGTGAAAACATTTTTTTAAACATGTGTGTTTAAAACTTTGGGTTCCAAATTTTCTCCCTTCCTCCCTCCCCACCCACCCTCATTGAAAAGTCAAGCAACTCAATATAGGCAATACATGTGCAGTTATGCAAAACACTTCCATAGTAGACATGCTGTGAAAAACCAACTTTATTTCCCTTAATCTTATCCTTGCCCCCCCTTTTATTCTATTTTTTCTTTTGACCCTGTCCCTCCTCAGAAGTATTTGCCCCTGATTACTCCCTTTCCCAATCTGCCCTCCTCTCTATCATCCCCCTACTCTCTTGTCCCCTTCCCCTCCTATTTTCCTGTAGGGTAAGGCAGATTTCCATACCCAACTGAGTGTGTATGTTATTCCCTCCTTAAGTCAAATCCTATGAGAATAAGATTCACTCATTCCCTCTTACTTTCCCCCATTTCCCCTCCATTGTAAGAGCCTTTTCTTTTCTGTTTTTCTTGTGAGATAACTTACCCCATAAATTCTACCTTTCTACCTTTCCCTTTCTCCTTCTCCTAGTATAATCCTCTCTCTCCCCTTAATTTTATTCTCCAGATA